>NW_006399903.1:6620446-6631771 GCF_000299155.1 Elephantulus edwardii
CCCCCCCCGCACCCCTCCCACCGCCCCAGGTGCACTCCGCTATGCACCTTTAATTCTCGACTCTTGTGATAACTGTAACACCCTATCTTGTATCGCTTTTGGGACCTGCAGTGGTGCTTTCAATTCCGGATCCTGCTGTGACCTTTGTGTTGGAAATCTAAGCACTTTCTGCAGAGCAGATCTTCTCGATAACGGGGCCTATCTCACCCCACTTCCTTTTGGGAAGCGGCAAAGGAAGATGATGAGATGATACTCTTGCCTTCGGTTATTGTCCCATTCTACAAGCTGACGTACTGAGGGAGCTGCTGGAGGAAAACATGTCCAAAGTTGTGGGGAACATTCAGATGGAGTCAGGATAAAGGCAGGCCTGCCCAGGAGTTACCTAAAGTGCTTAGTCCAGTGAGTCTTGCAGCTACGTGTGTGCAGACACAGGAGAACAATTTCCAGTCATTACTGTGCTAATCTGCAGAAACATCTCAGCCGGAGAAGCTTAATTAGTGAGGGAGACAGGCCAGATGCTGTGTGGAGGTGTTTGGGTTCCCAGCATAGGCCCTGCCACTGTCACCTCAAAAGCCATTTTCTGTCACTTCAGTTGTTGTTTGGTGTCTCCTAACAACCCTATGAACAACAGGTCTGAATCTTTTTCTGTCCTGTACTAGCCTCCCCACCCCTGTCATGCTCAAGACCATTGTCATAGTCACAGGGTCAGTTCATCTCATTGAGGGTCTTCACTGATACTTCCACTGATCCAGTTTTTCCCCAGAATGTAGTCTTTTTTCCAGATATTGGCTCTTTCTAACAATATGCTCCAAGTCTGTAAGGAGAAGTTTCACTATCGTCACCTGTAAGGAGTATTCTGATTGCACTTCAGCCAAGACAGACTTTCAATACTCCTTTCAATATCGATAGGATATTCAATATTCTTCTCCAGCACCAGAATTCAAAGACATGAGTTCTTTCTTGATCTTATTTACTCATTTTTCAGGGTTCAGATGAAAAGGAAACCATTGAAAATGTCATGGTTTTTGTCAGGCACACCTTAGTCTTAAAACAACATCCTTGCTCTTTAGCACTTTAAAAAGGTCCTTGTCAGCAGATTTCCCCAATGTAACACATCAAAAATAGCTAGAACAATACATAAATTGTGAACTTCCAGAAGTTCAAACAGGGTTTCGAAGAGGCCATGGCATTAGGGATACCATTGCTGATGTCAGATGTATCCTGGCTGAATGTAAGGAATACCAGAAGAATGTCTATTTGTGCTTTATTGACAATGCAGAGGCATTTGGCTGTGTGGATCATAACAAACTGTGGCTGACATTGAGAAGAATGGGAATCCCAGAGGACTTAATTGTGCTCCTGCAGAAGCTATACTTGGACCAAGAGGCTGTTGTGTGAATAGAGCAGGGGATCATTGCATTTTTAAAATTGGGAGGGGAGTGTGTCAGGGTTGTATTGTCTCTCCATACCTGTTCAATCTGTAATGCTAATAAAATTATTCGAGAAGTTTGACTCTATAAAGAGGAATGTGGCATTAGGATCAGCGCAAGACCCATCAATAACCTGGATTATGCAGATGATACAACCTTGCTTATTGAAAGTGAGGAGGATTTGAAGTACTTGTTGTAGAAGATCAAGGAACCCAGCCTTCTGTATAGATTGCATCTCAATGTCAAGAAAACAAAAAGACTCTTACCACTGGACCAATAGGCAACATCATGATGAATGGAGAAGAGATTGAAACTGTCAACAACTTCAACCTTCTTGGATCCACAGTTAACACCTTTGGTCAGGTTAATACCCAGCAGTCAGGAAATAAGAGGATGCATTGCACTGGGAAAGTCTGCATTTAAGGATTTCTCCAAACTATTGAGGAGTAGTAATGTCAGTTTGACGATTATGATGTGTTTTTATTCAAGCCATGGTCTTTCTGATTGCTTGCTATGCATCTGAGAGCTGGACAATGAATAAGGATAACAGAAGAAGAGTTGATGCCTTTGAGCTGTGGTGTTGGAGAAGAGCACTGAACATCCATCCAATGGACGTCCAAGAGAACCAACAGATATGTCTTGGAGAGGGTGCAGCCAGAGTGCTCTTTGGAGGCAAGAGTGATGAGGCTTCACTTCACATACTTTGGGCATGTAGATAAGAGGGGCTGTTCCTTGGAGAGGGACATGATACTGGGAATGGTTTAGGATCGGCAAAGGAGAGGAAGACCTTCGACTAGGTGGACTGACATGGTGACTGCTGCAAAGGGATCTAGTGTGTCAGGAAGTGTGAGGATGGCGCAGACTAGAACACGGTTCAGATCTGTTGTTCATAGGGTTGCTATGAGTCGTGTTCAACTCGAGAGCTCCTAACAGAACAACAACAAATCTTTTGATTTCTTGACTGCTGATACTACAGGTGGTACTTAAGAAGATATGGTAAATAAATATTCCCAGGTTGCTTAACATGAAAAGTTATGGGCTGAATTCAACACAGAAAGGTGGGATTTTGTTGAATCATTCTATTTCCTTTCAGTTATTTTTGCTTGTTTGTTTGTATATTTCTTTTAAAATTGTTGATCAGTGTCCTATAAATTGTGGTCACTACTCTGGCTGTTCAAATCCACCAGCCACTTCAAGGGAGAGAAGCGGACACTCTGCCTGTGTAGTTTATAGCCTTGGAAACCAGTGGTTGGAACTGACTCGGTGAGAAAGAGTTACAAAAAAGGAAGCTCTGACAGCACACTCTAGCAGATTGTTTTGTTAACCCAAAGTCCCAGAGAACCCCTAGAGAGGGTTTGAATCCACCAGTGGCTTGGAGGGAGTAAGATAGGAAGTCTCCCCTTGTTAATATTGACAGCCTCAGAAACCTAGGGGAGGGAGTTGCTCTAAGTGCAGCCTGGTGGCTCTGAGTTTGCATTTTGAATTACAAAAAGGATTGCATTTAACCCATATTCCATGAACTGTGAATTACAGCTTTGTTTTATAATCCAGTTCTTCAATAGTAAAGAATACGTTCTTTTGTGAAAACCTAGTTGCATAAATTTTGAACTGAAGGTTTCTCCTGAATTGCTGTGTTTCTATGAAAGAAAAAACACGTAGCACATGAAAACCCATGTGGTATGAATTTTCAACTACAATTTACTCATCCATACCAGTATTGCCAAGTAGTAAACCATACATTGTTTAGTGAAACCCATGTTCCATGAAATGTAAATTACAAAGCTTTCTCTTGCATTCCAGGTCTTCCGTCGTAAAGAATACGTTCTTTTATGAAAACCCAATTGCGTAAGTTTTGAACTGAAGTCTTCACTTGTATTGCAATGTTTCAGATAAAACAGAGTAGTTTGTTGAAGGGAAAATAGAAGGACTTCACTTGACTTGGACAGTTCAGCAGTATTCCGGAAATAAAATATGTTGAATTGGGCAGATCTGCTGCAACAAACCTCTTTCAAATGTTAAAAAGCCAAAACGTCACCTTTACAACTAAGATGCCCCTGATCAAAGCCAGGGTGTTTTCCGTCAGTGTAAATGAGAAAGAGAGGCAATGAATAAGAAAGAACAAAGAAGAGATGTCTTGGAGTGAATTATACTGGTGCAAAAGCACAGCACTTTTGTCATATACTGCCAGAACACAGAAAAATTTGTCTTTGCGGAAGTACAGAGAACGTGTACTAGAAGTGAGGGCGGCAAGACTTCGGCTCATGTACTTTGGACAGATTATTAGGAACGGCCAGTCTCTGGAGAAGCACACCATGCTTGGTAAATTAGAAGATTAGAGAAACTAAGACCATCAATCAGACTGACACAGGGGCTGCAGTGATGAGCTCAAACATAGCACTAGTTGTGAATATGACAAAGAACTGGGCAGTGTTTTGTTTTGTTTTGCATACAGTCCCTAAAGGTTAGCATTGATTCCAGGACACCTAACCATAGATCACCTATAGCTGAATCCTCTAGGACAATTTTTAAAAAAAAAAGAAAGAAAGAAGGAAACTTACACTAAAGTGCATGGGTAGGTGGTGGTGATGTAGTAGTGGATTAAGAGTTTGGCTACTAATGAGAGTCGGTAGTTCAAACCCACACTACTCCTTAGGAGAGAGATGTTAAGCGTCTGCTCACATTAACATTTACAGCCTCAGAAAGCTTGTGGGATATGTATAATCTGTCCTGTTGCGTTGCTATAAGTAGGCCTCAGCTGGACAGCATTGAATTTCGTCTTTTATTATGTTACATTTAATGAACACTTTGACAAAATTACATGGAGAAGGGGAAATGTTTAAATCACTAGGTTCCTAAGATTATCCACTCTTGTTGCCTTTGAAAGAAAACGTGAGGGAGTTCCTCTGAGGGAGTTGTCGAGGTTAACTGGCCCTTTGAAACGTGACAATTAGGGACCCAGGAATGTGAGTGCCTGAATGGACGTGTTTCTCTGAGTTAAGTTCCTTCTCGGCGGTCCTATTTATGTCTCAAAAGAGAAGAAGCCAATGGGACCTTATATTTTCAAGGTAAGACTAAAACTGAACAAAACCAAATAGAGCTACACAAATTAATCCCGAATTGACATGATATTTCAAGTAGATTGGACCTCAGTTTAAGTGAGATTTACGTAGTCTTCTTGTTAAAGGAGCTCTGATGGTGCAAGTCTGTAGCACGTTTCGATGTTAATCAAAAGGCCTTGTGTCTCCAGCAGTTCAAATCCCCCAGCAGCTTTTCCAGAGCAAAATGGCAGTCCTTTATGAATAATAACTCACAGCTCTGGACACAGTGGAGGGTCACTGTGAGTAGGCATTGACTTAATAGCAGTGAATGTTGTTGCAAGGCGTCCTTGATTCAGACTCCCAGTGACCCCATGCACACAGAACAAAACGAGGCTCAGTCCTGTGGTGTCCTTGTAACATCTGCTGTGCAAGCCCATGGTTGAAGCTTCTATGTCAGTTCATCATGTGGAGGACCTTCTTTTTCACTGACACTCTGATTTTCCAAGCATCATGTCCTGTGAGGTGGATTGATTCAGTGACTGGGGTAATAGGGATGGGTGTGTCGGAGACAGCGCGATTGGCACAGGACCGAGCAGAGTTTAGGGCTGTTGTACATAGGGTCACTATGAGTCATGAGCTACTCGATGGCACATAACAACAACAACAACCTGTCCTTTTCCAGGGATTGACAAGAGGCCCAAAGTATGTGAGATGAAGTCTCACCATTCTTGCTTCTAAGGAACAAACATACCAACTGCATATTTTCCCTAAAACAATATTAGACTGGAACGTTGACAGAGAACTACCAGAAATACAAGCTGATTTTAGAAGAGGCCATGGCATGAGAGATATCATTGCCAATGTCAAATGGATCTTGCCTGAAAGCACAGAGTACCAGAGAAATGTCTTATCTGTGTTTTATTGACTATGCAAAAGCAGTTGACTCTGTGGATCACAACAAATTGTGGCTAACCTTCAGAAGAATGGGAATCCCAGAACACCTAATTGTGCTCATGCAAAACCTATATTTGGACCAGGAAGCAGTCACTAAAACAGAGCAAATACTTTAGGAGACTAAACCATAGGAAGAAGAATGTGGCATTAGGATCTGAGGAAGACTCATTAACAATCTGCATTATGCAAATGACACAACCTTGCTTTCGGAAAGCAAAGAAGACTTTAAACACTTGCTGCAGAAGATCAAAAACTATAGCTGTCAATACGGATTACATCTCAACATTACTAAGGCAAATACCTACACCATTGGACAGATAGGCAACATCATGATATAAGATTGAAGTTGTGAATGAGCCATAATCAACAGCCTTGGCATCAGTGGTCAAGAAATCAAAAGACATATTGCACTAGATGAATCTGCTGTCAAGGACCTTTTCAAAATGTTGAGGAGCAATGATGTCAATTTAAAGACCAAGGTACATCTGAGTCAAGCCTTGGTTTTTAGTTACTTGTTTTGCATCTGGAATTTGAACAATGACTAAAACTAAAAAAAGAATAAAATCTGTTTTTGAGTTGTGGTGTTGAAGGAGAGTAATGAATATCCCATCAACTGACGAAAGAACAAGCCACTGTGTGTTGGAGGAGGTCCAATCAGGATGCTCTTTGGAGGCAAGGATGGTGAAACTTCATCCGCCCCCCCCCCTTACTTTAGACATGTTGATAAAAGGGGTCAGTCTTTGGAAAAAGGCATCCTGCTTGGAAAGGTAGAGAGTCAGAGAAAGACAGGAAGACCCTCAATGAGATGGATTGACATAGTGACTGTAACAATGGGCTCAAGTTTATCAGAGAAGATGAAGATGGCACAGGATATGGCAAGGTTCGGATCTGTTGTTCGTAGTGTTCTACGAGTCATAATCGGTTTGATGGCACCAAGCAACAACCACAAATTACACAGTCCTTAAAATGCTTGGTTGCTAACCTAACAAGTAAGAGGTTTAACGTACTTCTGAAGGATGTGGAATTATCTGTTCAAAAAAGATGTTGTTATGTGTCGTTGAATCAGAACTGACTCAAAGCTGCTTTGCAGAGGCTGTAAGTTGCAAGAGAAGAGACATCACATCTGTCTCCTTCAGAGCAGCTTGTGGATTAGAACTGTGTGCCTTTGAGTTGACAGTGCATGTCCTTAATCAGTACATCAACAAATCTCTTTTATAAACATCTACAGCCTTTAAAATCCTATGTGACAGTTGTAACTGGTACTATAAGGACTCTGAGTCAGAATTCACTTAAGGGCAGTGACTTTGTTTTTGATAGCACACATCAATAAATATCCAACTGCTAACCTGAAGGTCAATGGTTCAAACCAACTTAGTGTGTCCTGGGAAGAAGGATCTGACAGTTTGCTTCTGGAAAGATTACAGCCAAGAAAATTCTGTAAGAATATCTCTCCTCTGATATCTGGTGTCTCTTTAAGTGAAAATACAATACATACAACAATTACATGCACGTAGGTGAACACAGCCTTCATGTTTTTGTTTTCGAACAAGGCGTTTGTTATTACCCTAAATGTGTGTTCTTAATTTCCTTTGTGATTGCACCCTGAATGGCTTTGTTGTTGCTGCTGCTGTTCCCGACCTTGATGTTCATTCATGTTTACAGTCTTTTCCATTATCTGTGTTTTTATTAAGTACACACCTCATAATTGCTCCAGACAGAGTAATGTTTTAATTACTAGTTACAGAAAGGGAAAGTTCTGGAGGGAACTTTCACACAAATTAGAAGTTAATAACTGACACAGGCCTCCAATCCCGTTTTTCGTGTTTAGCAAAACATCAGTTCACTCTTTCAACATCAGTTCACTCTTTCGGTTCCCTTGTCGGCTCAAACATTCAGAAATCCAACTGCTTCCACCTTGTTGAACAAACAACAATTCAGAGAATTGTCTTCCTGACTTTTGAAGTTGTAGTTGAATGTGCCTTTTACTTCTGATTACACTTCTAACTCCAAACCCCTCAAGGCTTTTTGTTTGAATTTTATTTTACCCTGTGTGAAAACTAGAAACAATTGTGAATAGCTTCTGTATTGTTGGGTGCCATCTGGTCAACCACAACTCACAGCGACCAGATGAGCACCGTGTCTGAGCCTTCGGCACCATCCTCGCCATCTCTGCCGCCCTCGAGCCCATTGTTGCAGTCTCTGCGTCAGTCCTCCTTGTCGAGGGTCTTCTCTTTCACTGACCCTCTACCTTTCCCAGGATGATGCCTTTTTTCAAGGACTGGCCCCTCCAGGTAACATGTCCAAAGTATTTGAGATGAAGTCTCACCATCCTTTCCTCTACAGGGCAACTCCGATTGTTTTGGCAATCTGTAAGTGATTCTATATTCTTCCCTAACACCACAATTCAAAGGCATCAGGTCTTCTTTGGTCTTTCTGATTCATTGTGTAACTTTCAGATATATACAAAGCAGTTGGGGGGGAAAATACCATTTTGGATCAGACACCCTTAGTCTGATTGAGGCCATGGTCTTTCGGATCACTTGCTATGCACGCGAGAGCTGGAGAATGAGTAAGGATGACAGAAGAAGAATTGAGGCCTTTGAGCTGTGCTGTTGGAGAAGAGCACTGAACAGCCAACTGACTGCCTGAAGAACAAATATGTCTTGTAACGAGTGCAGCCAGAGTGCTCTTTGGAGGCAAAGATGATGAGGCTTCACCTCACATACTTTGGGCATGTTGCTCTGAGAGGCTGCTCTTTGGAGAGGAATGTGATGATTGGAAGGATAGAGGGTCGGCGAAGGCGGAAAAGACCCTCAACCACATGGATCAACACGGTGACTGCTGCAATGGGCTCTAGTGTATTGGGAAGTGTGAGGATGGCACAGGACAGAGTAGGGTTCAGATCTGTTGTTCATAGTGTTGCTATGGGTCATACTCAACTCAACTGCACCTACCAACAACAACTCTTAGTCTTTAAATTGACATCAACTGATGTTTCCTCAGAGGAAAGATGAGCAAAATCCTCCCGTGCGATTTAAAGCCATAAAACTCACTGAAGGGTCAACTGAGAAGATTCTGACTTGACGGCACATAACAACAAAAACTATAGGAGAATGAAATTAGGGGAGAAAATGCTTGAAATATTTCATATGACAGAAATATAACACACTGGTAAGGTTACTCTTGTTGTTGTTATGTGCCATCGAGTCACCTGCTACGCATAGCAACCCTATGTACAACAGCCCTAAACCTTGCTCTATCTGTGTTTCTGTTCCAATGTGTGTCTCATACACCCCCACCCCCATTACCCTAGTCACTGAATCAATCCATCTCATTGAGGGTCTTCCTCTCTTGCACTGTCCCTTCACCCTCCCAAGCATGATGCCCCTCTCCAAGGACTTCTTGCAACATGCCCAAGTATGTCGGATGAAGCTTCACAACCCTTGCCTCCAAGGCTTAAGTTTTAACCCTCTGCAAGGCCACCCTGTTCATTCTCTTAGCAGTCCATGGTATATTCAATACTCTTCTCTAGCACCACAGCTCAAATGCTTCAATTCTTCTACTATCATCCCTCGTCGTTGTCCAGCTCTCTGATACATAGCAAGTGATTGCAAATACTATGGCCTGTATCAGGTGCACCTTAGTCTCCAGACTGACATCATTGTTCTTCAGTACTTTGGAGAGGTCTCTGACAGCAGACTTTCCCAATGCAATGTCTTTTAATTTCCTGGCTACTGGTGCCAAAAGTGTTGATTGTGGAGCCTAGCAAACTAAAGCTGTTAACAATCTCAATCTCTTCACCATCCATCCTGATGCTGCCAATTGGCCCAGTGGTGAGAATCTTTGTTTTCTTGATATTGAGCTTAAATCCATATTTAAGACTTCAGTTCTTGACCTTCTGTACCAAGTGTTTTAGGTCCTCATCAGTTTCAGCAAGCAGGGTTGTGTCATCTGCATTAACACAGATTGTTGATGAGTCTTCCTCCAATCCTGATACCATGTTTCTCCTCAAAGAGCCCAACCTCTCAGATTATCCCAAAACTACTGGAACAGCACAACAGCAGAGAACTGCCAGAAGCACAGGCTGGAATTAGAAGAGGCCGTGGTACTAGGAATATTGTAGCTAATGTTAGATGGACCTTGGCTGAAAGCAAGGAGTACCAGAAGAATGTCTGTGTTTCATTGACTGCGCAAAGGCCTTTGACTGTGTGAATCACAATAAACTGTGGCTGACTCTGAGAAGAATGGGAATCCCAGAACACTTGATCTTGCTAATGTGGAACCTATACTTGGACCATGAGGCAGTCATTAGAACAGAACAAGGAAACACAGCATGGTTCAAAATTAGGAAGGGTGTATACCAGGGATGTGTCCTATGTCCATACCTTTTCAGGAGTAAGGTGGGCATACAAAATACAAGTACCTACTTTTGTTAGTAGCAGATTTTTTCCAAAAATAGATGGGTTGGGACTCAAGTGTAATTTACCTTCATTTTATGTACAATCTGTAATTACTAACTCACCCTTGTAAAGCCTATTGTGTTAAAATGTGAGATACACGCAACGGTTCATAATAACAAACAAGGCCTCCTTTGTTGTGTATGGCAAAGCAGTACTATTTTCCTGTGTTGTTATATGAAAGATATTTTAACACATTAGAAAATGATCCTTTAGTATTTTTATGCATGGAAAGGTCCATGGTCTTCTGTGCACTAAGATGAATGTTTAATTGAGGCTAAACCATCCCTGACTGCTCCAGTTTACACACAAATTCCATTGAATGACAGATTTAGAAATGGAGCTCGTCCACAACCTGAGGACTGCCTGTGATTCTAACTAAATCCCTGTCCCTGCAACTTCAACAAGAAAGAAAGCATGCTTTAAAACTGTTCTCTCCCTCATCTGTTTCAATGCACTATGCATAAGAGATATATGATAGGGTATTATGGTTATCACAGGAGTCCAGAATTAAGGTTGCATAGTGGAGTGCATTTGGGGTGGGGAATTGCTTTTCGAAGAGAGGAGCAAATTGGGGCGGGGGGGGTGTTGCTCTAGGGAAAAAAAGTGCAACAATGCATGAATGGAAATCCAAAACCTCTGTAAGTGTTCATTAAAATTAATAAAATAATTTTTAAAAAAAGGAATAAAACAAGCTTGCAAACAAACAAATTTAACTTATGACGATTGTAAATATTTAAACATGTATATTGGGGCAGCTTAAAAAACAGAAGTCAAACAATCATCTAGAAATCTTTAACAATTTTAAAAAAAATAAGCAAGCAGGCAAGCACGTTTTATCCATTCATGTCCCTCAGAAGCATGGGACGCTGTTTTCGTAAATGAATCCATTCCATGCTAAGTCCATTTGTGTTTTCAGATCACAGCTTCTATGTTTCAAATGTCAAAGTGCTGGTCCTGGAACATACGACAAATACATGGTATGGAAGAACCACTGTAGAAAAATTCTGCCCTCCTGATGCCTTGGGTAACAGCTCTCCTAATTTCTTCGTATCTTTGGCCCCCTCTCTCATTATTCCAAGTGTCTCGGACTCTCACCATCTGTGTTCTTAATCATAGCGTGTTTGCCCCTCCTGCACCCTGTGTCCTCACTCAACCCTTCTCTCTTACACCTTCAGGCCTTCTTTGTGCTACTCAAGCCAACACACGTGACTGTGACAATTGTCATTTATCATTATGATCACCATCTCCTTATAGTCTTGCCAGAACTGACTGATATCTGACCCTCTAGCAGGTTTTCCAGAGCTTTAAATTACATGGAAGGAGGTCCCCCATCTTTTTCCCACAGAGCAACTGGTGAATTTGAACTCCCTCTCTTTGGGCTGACAGCACAGCTCCTTACCTTCGAGACCACCGGAGCTCCCTCTATTGTCATTGGTGTGGTCG
>NW_006399903.1:6633486-6634863 GCF_000299155.1 Elephantulus edwardii
AGTGAATAAGTGTTCCCCTTTCTCCACAACCTCACCAGCATTTGTTGCTTGCTGTTCTGTTAAATTTTGCTATTCTGACTGGCGTGAGACGATGTCTCATAGTTGTTGAACATGCTCTTGATAGTGAGAATGACGCACTTGCAGACAACATTCTATTGTGTTGAAGGTCGCAGTGAGCTGGAGTCAGCTCAGGGGCAGCTGCCTATCAGTTAGGGAGCTGCTGAGGTCAGGATTGCTGCTTTGTTCCAGAACAAGCATAGTCTGTAATGCTAATAACAATGTTGCCACCTTTCCCCAAGGGTTGGAGATACAGAATTACTCAGGAACAGTACATTTGACAACAAAAGACTGTGAAGAGTGGCTTGAGGATCTGAGGAGATGCCTTAACCCTAAGAAGGCTCTATTGTACACAAAAAGAATTAGAAGAAACAAGAAACAATTAGAAGAATAAGAAAAAACAAATGTCTGTGTGTTGTCATTATGTGCCCTCGAGTTGTCTGCAACTCATAGCAACCCTATAGACACAACAGCCCTAAACCCTGCCCTGGTTTAAGCCAATCTCATTATCTCTGACACATCTACTCCCATCACCTTCTACCATCCATGGTTATTGTCCAGCTCTCTGATGCATAGCAAGTAATGGTAAAGACCATGGCCTGTATTAGGCGTACCTTAGTCATTGTGTCAATCTATCTCATCCAGGGTCTTCCTCTCCTGTGCTGTCCCTCCACTCATCCAAGCATGATGTCCTCCTCCAAGGACTGGTTCCTCTTGGCAACATGCCCAAAGTATGTGAGACAAAGCTTCAGAATCCTTGCCTCCAAAAAGCAGCTTAGTTTCAGCCCTCTCTGGGACAGACCTTTATGTTCCCTTGGCCGTCCACGGTATCTTCAATATTCTTCTCCAGCACCACAACACAACTCAAAGGCATAGATTTATTGTCCAGCTTTCCAATGCATAGCAAGTAATTGCTATGACCATATCTTTGATCAGGCTCCACTAAGTTTCTAGACTGTCATGGTTGCTCTTCAGCACTCTGGAGAAGTCCCTGAAAGCAAATTTTCCTGATGCAATTAATCTTTTGATTTGCTGAAATTGTTAACAATATTAATCTTTTCTCTGTCTATCATGATGCTTGACCCAGTGGTAAGAATCTTCTTTTTTCTTGATGTTGAGCTTCAATCAATATTGAAGATTGCTGTCCTTGACCTTCTGCAGCAAATGCCTTAGGTCCTCCTCAGTCTTAACATGTAAGATTGTGTCATCTGCATAACGTGGGCTGCTGATGAGTCTTCCTCTAATCCTGATGCCACATTCCTCCTCATAAGAGTCCAGCCCCCTGAATGATGTGTTGTTCAGCATATAGATTAGAAAGCT
>NW_006399903.1:6645703-6656418 GCF_000299155.1 Elephantulus edwardii
ATAGGGTCGCTATGAGTCGCAGGCGACTCGACGGCACATAACAACAACAACAACTACTTAATAGTAGAGATGGAAGGATCCTTGTGTCTATCCATCTCTTTGGAGGTCTTCCTCTCCTTCACTGACCCTCCATAAGTACTGCTTATTTACTCACTCTTCAAAAACATCATTGAAATATTATTGGACGTGTGTGTGTGTGTGTGTGTTTGTGTGTGTGTGTGTGTGTGTGGTGGTGGTGGTGGTGATGGTGGTGGTGTTGCTTTTAGGTGCTGCCAAGTCAGCGTCCACTCGTAGTGACCCTACGCTCAACAGAGTGAGACCCTACCTGGTCCTGTACCATCCTCACAATCTCCGCCGTCCCTCCTCCCACTAGTGTGGTTCCTTGGTTCATCCACCTAACCGAGCCTTCCTGTCTTTCTCTGATCCTCCACTTTCCCACTACACATCCTTAGACGAGACATCTGTCCATCTTTCCCCTCAGGTGTGGCTGGCTTCACACCTTTTGGTTAGCAGTCCAAACCCTGCAGCATTATGCCACCAGACCTCCTCAAGTTTATACCCATAGAAAAATCACAGGAATCGTCCATGTGACACAATAGTATTTGCCATCTCAACACTTTATACAGATAAAAATGGTTTGAGTCCATTTATCATGTTGTAACCATCAGTGCTATCCATTGCCAAGGTTTCTCATTCAGAGATAACTCCCTCCTTCTCAAAAAATGGCTTCCTCTCTTCCCTCCCTCCTGCCCTGACAGCCACTAATAAATATTATTGTCTAGAGACTTTCTTGCTAAAGAGATTTCATATAAATGGGATGATAACAATATTTATTTGCCTTCAGTATTTACTTCACTCGGAACAATATTGTCAAGTTTTGTGCATGTTGTGGCATGTATTGGGACTCCAATTTCCTTTATGGTTGGGTAATAGCCTATTGTTTGTGTATTCCACTTTTTTTTCTCTCTGTTCAATGTAATAGACTGTTCATCCAACCATTTGTAAAGATGGAAGGATCCCCATGTACTGAAGCCTGGAGGAGCAGTCCAAATAAAAAACCCCAAACAGCAGAGCTCTGGCCCTACGAGTCAGAAACTTTGAGGGTGTGACTTCTGTACTTTATCCGAGGACCAATTCTGTGCTAAATCTCATTAATAGCCTGACACAGGTTTCGTCTCCCCACAGAATTTTTCTTTTATATGGCCCCTGTTGGCTTTACTTCTTTTAGGAATTAAGAACATGGGTTTGGGTTTTTTCTCCCCCCTTCTTCTTAAAGCTGCCATTAAACCCAAACGAGTCGTTGCTGAAAGTCTGAGGAATCTCAGAACAATCTCCCTGAAAAGATTATTTTGGATAATTGTAGACTTTATAGTTGGAGGCTAGTGAAATACGTTATGGTCAATGTACATAGCCTGTGTTCATTATCTGTTGCGATGTACAAGGCACCCAAAACTAAGTGGTTTAATACAGCAATGGCCTTTCCCACAATCCTGTGCCTTGTAGGACACTTGTATGGAGCTGGAGAAGGCAGCTGCAGTTAGCTGGTGGCTCAGCCGTGGTGAGTGATCATGACGGCGTCACTCATGTCTTCCTCACACGTTAGCAGCCTTGGCTTGGGATGGAGGGGACACCTGTGTCAGCCGGGCCCTTAACTCTAAGTGCTCTTTCATCACAGGATTGGTGGCCTCCGGATTGCATAAGTGAGACAGCAGCTACTTCAGGGCCTTCTGAAACCTTGCCGGAAGTCAGACAGGACTGCACCGGCTCCACTCAGTGGGCCAAGCCTGACACAAAGCCAACCCAGTGGCAAGACTCTCTTGATAGATCAAGCTGCAAAGAATCTCTGGGCCATATTTTATTTTGTTTAATTCACATCATGTAGAAGTCACCATTTTTACCAGGTGGCCATTGACATTTTAGTACTCTCACAATGCTGTCTCACACTATCGTCAGTACTGGTTATCAGACATTGTCATTATTGTAGGAGGTCCTATGCCCGTCAGTGGTCACCCCTCCTTCTCCTACCCCCAACCCCTGTAGGCACTAACCCTCTGTCTCTTTGGATTTTCCTAGCTGGCATGTTTCCTACAAATAGAAAAAGAAGCCATGAAGAGGCAGTGGTCAAAGTGCTCAAAAGTTTGAACATATCTGTTGTTCAGCAGGAGAAACATTTAGCGTTTGCTTCCATAATGGTGACAGCTTTGGAAATGCTATGGAGAGGGCTACATTGTCCTGCAGGGATGCCACACATTGGAATTGACTTGATGGCAATTGCTTTGCTTTTGTTGTTGTTTAGATTAATTCACTATACGACATTCTGTATCTGGTTTCTCTTACTTAGAATATTGTTTTCAAGGTTCACTTGAATTGAAGCACGTATCAGTGCTTTATTTCTCTATTCTCTTCCTAAATAACGTGCCTCCAGAAACTCTATGAACTTTGATAAATGTTGGTAGTTGTAGAGGGGCTTCAGGCCTTTTGTTCAGAGGTTTTCTATGAGTTGTGCTTGACTTGAAGGCAATCAACAACATCATGGCTGAATAATATACCATTATATTTGGAAGTAGTAGTGACATTAACTTCCTAAACAAAGTACCTCTGGAAACTCTATGAACTTTGATAAATGTTGATAGTTGTAGAAGGGCTTCAGTCCTTTTGTTTATAGGATCGCTGTGAGTCATGCTCGACTCAAAGGCAACCAACAACAACATATGAATATGTATATTTGTCCCTCCATTCACTGATGGACTTCTGAGTTATTTCCACATGATGATCATTGTAAAGAATGCTGAAATAACAATTTCTATGCAAGTTGGTTATTTTTTTAACAATAGTTTTATTTTTTTGCCCCATTTTCTGTGTGTGTGTATAGAATTGGAATTTCTGAGTTGTAGTTGATTTTTATCATATTAGACTTGAGCAAGACACAGACCATGAATATGGCGTGGGGTAGGGCAGGGCTCAGACCTGGTGTTTACTGCTTCACCGAGAGTGGTAGTCAAGTTGGCAGCACCTCAAAACAGCAACAAGAAGAGTTGACTTTATTAAACATGTACTATTTCACATTTTGAGTCGTTCTTTTCTTTTGTGATAATGTTTTTCACCATATTAGTAAAAGGAGTTTGTTGTTGCTGTTATTGTTAAGTTCTGTCGAGTCACAGACAACTCATAGCAACCCTATGAATGAAAGACCAGAACATTTGTATAACTTTCATCCTTTCTCCAGGTTCATTGGGTTTCCAGAGGCAAGCTATTTCTGAAGTGGATGCCACTCCTGCTTCCAAACTTGTTTTAATGGGGAAGCTCCATCAAACACTGTCCACGATGGGTGACCATTATCACATTTGACACATCAGTGTCACAGTGTTTAGCATCACAGCAGCCACAAGTTACCTCTGTACAGCAATTGGACAGACCAGGGCTATGCCACTTAGAAGAATGTTTGACCAAAACCAATTAAAACCAGGCACAAGGGCTGCAGATTAAAATCACCCACCCACCTTTGGCTTGGTAGCATCACTTTCTATCCACTAGGCCAACAGAGCTCTCTCCTTCTTGTTGTTGTTAAGTGCCATCGAGTCATAGATGACTCATAGTGGCCCTATGAATGAAATACCTGAACAGTTGTATAACTTTCTTTGTTTCTCCACATTTACATAGTTTCCAGAGGAGAGCTATTTCGGAATTGGATTCCACTCCTGCTTTCAAGCATGTTTTAATGGGGAAGCTCCACCAAACACTGTGGTAACAGTAAGAAGAATTTCATAACACTTAATTACACTGGTGTTGAACAGTGTACCTGAACAAAGGGGATGTCCTTTAAAACAGAGCAAAGGAATACTGCATAGTTAAAATCAGCAAAGGTGTGTATCCAGTTTGTCCCCTTTCTCCATACCTTTTCAGTTTACATGCTGGTCAAACGACCTGGACTATAGAAAGCAGAACGTGAGACCATTTGATGGAAAGCAGCTTACCCTCACACGAGGCAGAGAACTGTGTTCGGAGATCAGCGATTGGAGAACGGCATAGAGTAGAAAAGCTGTGGCTGAAGTGCAGAGTCCTGTATCAGAGAGGGCTGCACCAACAAAACCTGCTCCCCAAGTGGAAGAGCACCTGAGAACCTGAGCTGCCTGAGTTGCATCCACACCCAGAACAGCAACTTCGGGACCAACCACATCAGCTGGATCCCGAAAAGCAACTTGAAGGTGGGTGGGCTCATCCAGGACCCACACCACAGCCGCTGGACCTCATATTGACTCTATAGGCTTGCTTGGTCTTTGCCCTTTTCTTCTTGGGATACTCTCGGGAAGGTACTTATTTGATGTCAAAATAAAAAAAAAGAAAACAGAACGTGGCATCAAGATTGGAAGAAATCTTAACAGCAATTTGTGTTAGCAGATGACACAATCCTGGTTTCAGAGAGAAAAGATTTACTGAAGAAGATCAAAGGTGACAGCCTTGAATGTGGATTACAACTCAACATTAAGAAAACAAAAATCCTTATATCTGCACCAACAGGCATATGACGATAAATGGAGAAAAGATGAAAATTGTCCATAATTTTACATGGATCCATAATCCATGGAAGCAGCAGTCAAGAAATCAAAGGGTGGATTGGGTTAGATAAATCCTCTGCCAAGAACTTTTTAAAAAATTTTATTTTCTCTATTTTAATTAACATTTATAGAAATTTTGGATTTCCATTCATTCATTGTTGTATTTTTCTCCCTGCCCTTCCCACCACCCCTAGTTCACTCTTCTCTTTGAAAAGTAAAAGAAAAAGTCTTTCCTTGGTCAATCACCACTGCCCTCCGCCCTACACTCCACTATGCAACCTTCATTCTGGACTCTTGCCATAACCATAAAGTACTAAAGAGCAAGGATGTCAGTGTAAGTACTAGGGTGAACGTGACCAGTCATGGTATTTTCATTTGCTTCATCTATGTGAAAACTGGGCAGCGAGCAAGAAAAACTGAAGACCTTATACCTTTGACCTATGGTGTTGACAATGAGCAGTGAATATACAATGGATTGCCACAAGAACAAACAAATCTTTTTTGGAAGTGCAGCCAAGGTACCATCTAGAGGCAAGGAAGATACACTTCATCTCACATACTTTGGGTAGATTTTCAGAAGGTTCCGGTCCCTGGAGAAGTACATCAGGCTCAGAAGAGTGGGGAGTTGGTGAAGGAGAAAAAGACCCACAATGCAATGAGTTAACACCATGGCTACAACGCTGGACTCGAGCACAGTGGACACTGAGAGGATGAGGGAGGTTGGACAGGATTTCAGTCTGCTGCTCGTAGAGTCACCGTGAGTCATGACTGACACTATGACATCCAAACACATATTATTCAAGAGCGAAATGATGACCTCACTACTTTTTTTCGTTTTGGATTTTCTCTACTAGTTTATTTACAAAATTCAAATATAAATTTGAACAAATCCTTTCAATTCCCCTCACTCCCCACCCATCAAATTGTAACAGCCCAATGATTAATCCCCCTTGCCCCTGCACATCCACATCCCTCTGTTTCCAGCCTCTCCCACCCCTCCTGGATCCTTATACTCATTCTACAATAACAGTTTTATACAATATTTATCCTTGTGGGAATGAGTTAGTTCACTCAGCATGATGTTCTCCAGTCCCTCCCAAGTTAGGTAATAATTTACGAAGTTATTGCTCCTGCGTGCTGCATAGTATTCCATTGTGTGAATGTATCATGATTTCTAAATCCATTTGTTTGTGGTTAGACATTTGGGCTGTTTCCATGTTCTTGCAATGGTGAATAGTGCTGCTATGGACGTTGGTGAACCCCACTACTTTTGTATTGTCTCCAACTCATAATGATTGTCTATCAGGTTTCTAGGATGCTAAATCTTTACAAGCGAAGACTGACCATCTCTCTCCTCTGCATTAGTGACTGGTGGAATCCAACCACCAACCTTTTTGTTAGCAGCCAACACACAAGGCGCTAAAACAGCTGGGCTCCTAAAATGATAGTGTACCTCGATATGTGTTGATGTGGAGACATGAGTAAATTTTAAAAGGCATAAAATCACATGCTTCATTTGTGTGTGACAAATTTCATTAAAACAGTGGCATAACAAGTTTAATTTTCTCCTGTTAAAAGCACCTAGAGAATGAGGTTGTTTCACAAAGTTCTCAGATACATGGACTCCTTCCTGCTGTCTCTCACCAGCTTTGCCTTTTGGCTCTCCCCTCCTAGTTTAGGATGGCCTCTCTCTGTTTCCTAGGCAACAAGAGGTGAGTCCAGGGGATGTCTCAGAAAGAAACATCCTAGGAGCTGTCACTCATAACACATAACCCATTACCATCAAGTATATTCCAACTCATAGTATCCTTACGGGACAGTGTAGAATTCCCCTACATATGATACAGGATTCCAATGCTATTATCTTTATAAAAGCACACTGCTTCATCTTTCTGTTTTATACGTGCCAGAATGTATCCATGATCCACAAGGATGACAAAGAAATACAATACAATAGGCTCTGTTTTTATTTACCTAGATAATGAAGCATTTCTTGGAAGAAAGACAAAGCACATATTGAGGAACAATCTACTATCTCTTCCTTCTTGGTCCGATGAGCTATGTGAAGAGCTCTGAGTTAACGGGCAAAAATACATCACAAGCATTATGTCTAGATGGTAGGGAACCCCAGTAGTGCGAAGGGTAAGTGCTCAGCTATGAACCAAAAGTTAGTAGTTCAAACCTACACTCTTCTCAGGTGAAAGGCCTGACAATGTGCACATAACAATTATTGCCTAGAAAATGATATGAGGCAATTTCAGTTGCTCTGTCACATGACTCATCACAAGTTGAAAGTTAACTCAGGGGCATCTAACCAGTACATTAGGTGGTGGGAATGGTATTGTTGTGAGGTGTTGTTGATTATATGTTATTGTTTTTATGTGACATTGAGTCAGAACCAACTCATTGCTGACCCTCCAGCAAGTTTCCAGGGGCAGCAAAGAACACAGGAGGAGATTACCAATAAACTCTCCTATAAATTCAGTCTGCATGCCTATGAGTTGGCAGCACAGCCCCGTAGCACTGGGTCACCAGAGCTCCCGGTTGATTCTATAAGGGTAATTAAAAATTAAGTGCCCATCAACAAACAAATGGATAGAGAAGTCGTGGTATATTCACACAATGGGGATACTATGCTGCATTGAAAAACAAAGAACTCATAAAATATTATTCAAAATGGGCTGAAATATTTCAGTCACAAAAGGACAAATACTGCATAGTGCCACTGATGTAAAACGGGACTGACATCGGGGTTGGGGGGAGACTGAGATAGATGGGATAAATAATGTATACTGCATTGAAACAGATGATGGAGAGAACTGTTTAAAAGGGACATGTGATTAGGGATTACTGTCATGACATGAGTCCAGAATGAAGGCTGCAGAGTGGAGTGGACTTGGGGGAGGCATTGTATACCAATGAAAGAATTCTTTTACTTTTCACAGAGAAGAGTGAACTGGGCAGGGGGAAGGGTGAGCAGGGAGAAAAGTGTAACAGTGAATGAATGGAAATCCAAAGTGTTTGTAAATTTTCATTAAAATTAATAATAACAAAAACATTTTAATTAAAAATAATTTTGTCACCCACCTGGGAAAACACTTTGCAGTCCAGAGGGGAGCAAATGACAGGAAAATATCTTCTAACAGAGCAAGAAGGCAAGCAGCCTTAACCCAAGATCACCAGTAAGGTGATAAAGTGTCCTCCCTTTCCCCCTTCACATCAACGCCCCTGTTCAGCATGAAGAAGCCAGAGAGTCGGCATCCAGTTCCCAAATCAGTAACACAGTTTATTTAACTACCATTGGAAAATGCTTGTCATTTTCCTGTAGCATCTGGTCCCCACTGGATCACTTTCATTTCCTTCACCTGCTCCCCCCACCAACCAATTTCCGCAGCTCTGCAACTGCATCCCTCCCCATCCTCACATTTTTGCCCCCAACCCTCACCTCCTTGTACCCCAATTTGTTTTTTTCCCAATAAAAATTAAAAAAAAAATTTTGTCATTACCCACGTCTCTCTCTCTCTCTGTGTGTGTGTGTGTGTTGTTGTTAGGTGCTGTTGATTGCAGTACAAGTCATAGAGATCCTATGAACAAAAGATCTGAACCCTGTCCTATCCTGTGCTATCTTCATCGTCTCTGACACACTTGAGACCAGTGCTTCAGTCATGTGTCAGTCCATCTCATTAAGGGCCTACACTTCTTTCGCTGACCCTCTGCCTTTCCAAGCATGATGCCTCTTTTCAAGGAAGAGCTTCTCCAAGCAACATGCCCAAAGCGTGTGAGACAAAGCTTCACCATCTTTGCCTCCAAGAAGCATTCTGGCTATACTTTTCCCAATTTTATATGTTTGTTCTTTTGACATCACATGGGATATAGAGTACTATTCTTCAACACCATAACTCAATTCTTCTTCTGTCATCCTTATTCATTGTAAAGCTCTCAGATGCATAAGAAGCTATGGAAGAGATCATGGCCTGAATCAAGCTCACTTTAGTCTTCAAATTCACATCACATCATTGCTCCTGAGTACTTGGAGAGACCCTTGATAACAGATTTACCCAGTACAATATGATCTCCTGACTGCTGGTTCCAAGAGTGTTGATTATGGATCCAAGAAAGATGAAATCGTTGGCAATTTGAATCTTTTCTCTGTCTATCATGATATTGCCTTTACATTTTGAATTTTTATGATACTTAACAATCATTAAAACCCCATTTTGTTTTAAAAAGAAAAGACACACTTCCTCTGTGAAGTAGAACTTTAATTATTCTTTCTTTCAATTGTTTAAAAAATGCTTATTTATGACTCTGATGTCAGGCATTTGGAATATAAAGATGAGTAAGACAAAGTATCTACCATTAAGGAACAAGATCAATAAGATGCAGTAATTTCAGAATAACTATGGGTATTGCGGTAATAGATGGTATGCTGGGGGTGGGGTCAGGGAAAATTGGCAAAGGGCGTTGAACTTTGTATCAGATCACCTGAGAAGCAGGAAGCTACCAGGAAGAAACGAGAGGAAAGCACATTTTAGACAATAATTGTATTGAAGTACCCAGGCGTGTGCGTGTGCGCATGCGCACACAACACACACACACACACACACACACACACACACACACACACACACAGAGTCTTTTAGTGAAGCGTGCTATCATGGATTTAGTTGTGTTACCCAGAAACCATAAATATAATGATATAGTGTGGAAGCTGTACAATGATCCCTAACAAACCCCTGGAGAGGGACATCATGCTTGGAAGGGTAGACGGACAGAGCAGGAGAGGAAGACCCTCAATGAGATGGATTAATTCAGTGACTGGGATAATGGGGGTAGGTATGTCAGAGACAAAGAAGTTGGCTCAAGATAGAGCAGGGTTCAGAGCTGTTGTACATAGAGTCACTATGAATTGTAAGCAACTCGAAGGCATGTAACAACAACAAGAACAACACAAGATGCTCTGATAAGCCAAATGATTGTAAGAGATTTCAGATTGGATTGCCACACCCCTAAATCCCATCTCAGCCTGTTAGAAGGGAAGTCTCCCTAGAGTGTGACAGGTAACACCTTTTATCTCACAAGTGATAAAAAAGGGGAGGAAAGCCAGCTGAGATGGGGTCCCAGGTGCCACCCAGAAAGAACCAGCAGGATTGGTATGGTTCCTGTGCTGGGAATCTCCGCGACACTGGGGACGGTCAAGGCACATGGTGATATCCGAGGAACCCGGGCCTAAGGATGAAGGAAATAAGATCTTTCCTCTGACACAGAGGGGGCCTTCTCCTAGAAGCTGTCTCCCTGAATTTGTACTTCTACTCACCTAACTGCTAAGAGAATGCATTTCTACTTACTTAAGTCACCCACTGTGTTCTAGCAGCACTAGATAACTAAGGCAGATACCAGATTTAGAGTGATTAGCCAGGAAAGAATATGTGTATGCTGAGTTAGTTACCAAAGATAAGCCTGGGATAATTACTTTACATTAATTCACAGCCAGAGATATGATGAGTAACAACCTGACACTCTCAAAGGATGTTGTTGTTATTGTTGAGTACCATCAAGCAGGAACTGATCCTTATCTGACCTACTAATGGGTTTTCAGAGGCAGTAAATGGCACAGAAAGAGATTGCCCATCCTTCTCTTACAGAGCAGCTGGAGGATTCAAACCATGCACCTTTGGCTTGGAAGCACGATTCCTTACCACTCACTCACCAGAGGAGACTTCTTTTCAGAGGAGAAGTACTGATTTATATAGCTCTTGCCGATTTCCTTGGTGTAAATAATCCTGTGACAGCTGATTTGCAGCTACAAACAATTCACTGAATGGGAGCTGGGAAGAGGTGGACAGGAACATCCCGTTTCTTAATACATCTGCGGTGTGGATTTAACAGACATATGTAGCTTTAACAGCAGAGATAATAGTAGTACACACTAGAATAATTAGGAAATGATTTAGGAAATTGCCATTTTAATTTACTTAATTGTCAGTGTCTATAATTGAGCCTCCCATTAAGGCTCTCTTTAGCAGAACTGGCTCACAGAATTACTGGGAACCTAGAAATCCATTTCACACACCACTTTCTAATAGACATCTAGTATTTAATAAGTTACTGTATTTGTTGGTGCATATATTTGAATGATAGTGGTATTCACTGGACTTC
>NW_006399903.1:6661218-6662776 GCF_000299155.1 Elephantulus edwardii
GAGTCAAGGATTCTGAAGCTTCATCTGACATACTTTGGACATGTTGCAAGGAGGGACTGGTCCTTGGAGAGGGACATCATGTTTGGGAGAGTGGATGGACGACGCAGGAGAGGAAGACCCTTGATAAGATGGATCGATTCTGTGAGTGGAGTGGTGGGAATGAATGTATTTGAGACAGCGAGGTTGGCACAGGATTAGAATGGCGTTTAGGGCTGTTGTACATAGGGTCGCTATGAGTTGCAAGCGACTCGATGACACATAACAACAACAACAACAGCACAGTATTAAAAAGTTGTTGTTGTTAGATGGCTTTGTGTCGAGTATGACTCATAGCAACCCTATAAACAAAAGATCTGAACCTAGTCCTGTCCTGCGCCATCCTCACACTTCCTGACACACAAGAGCCCATTACAGCAGTCACCATGTCAACTCATCTGATTAAAGTTCTTCCTCTTCTTCGCTGACCCTACCCCCTTCCCAGTATCATGTCCCTCTCCAAGGAATAGCACCCCGTAGCAATAGGTCCAAAGTAAGTGAGGCAAAGCCTCATCGTTCTTGCTTCCAAGAGCATTCCAGCTGCACCCTCTCCAAGACATATCTATTCGTTCTCTTGGCTGTCCATGGGATGTTCAGTGGTCTTCTTCAACACCACAGCTCAAAGGTGTTAATTCTCTTTCCGTCATCCTTATTCATTGTCCAGGTCTCGGATGCACAGCTAGTAATAAAAAAGACCACGGTCTGAATCAGATGCACCTTAGTCCTCAAACTGACATCACTACTCCTCAATAATTTGGAAAGGTCCCTAAATGCAGATTTCCCCAGTGCAATGTGTCTCCTTAATTCCTGACTGCTCATATCAAGGGTATTAAAAAGTAGCTCGAGGTAATTCCCAAAGAAAGAGACAAGAAAAAAAAAAGTGAAAATCATGGGAAGAAGAATCTCCCAGGATGCCGTTGTTGCTGGGCGTTGTTGAATTTGACCAGCTCATAGCAGCTCCATGTACAATCGAATGAACCTCTGTGTCACCATCACCATTGCTGCTGTGAGGGTGATCCTGTCTCACCCTTATAAAAGCCACTGAGTTTAAGCCCATTTGAAGTCACGGTGTCAATCTACATCATTGAAGATCTTCCTCTTATTTGAAGAGACAACACCTTAGGTTCTTTGAGCATGTTTCAGGAAGCATCAGCTCTCCAAGGCTGCTACTGCAGTTGTTAGGTGCTTTGAGTCAGCTCTGACTCACAGCGATGCCATGAGCCCAGTCCTGCTCCGTCCTCACAGCCTCTGCTGTGCTTCAGCCCCTGATAGCAAGCCCACAGGGTGGTGACGGCCTCACCGTCATCGCTTTTTTGGAGCTCTCTGGCTGCTCTTTTTTCAGATCAGATTTCTTTGTTGCATTGACACCATATGGTATATTCAATATCTGCCACCACTTCCACAATCCAAGGTCGTCAATTCTTTGATCTTCCTCACTCATTGTCCAGTTTTCACATGCATATGAAGCAATTGAAAAAAACTGGCGTCTATCAGGCACACCTCTTTCTTTAAATTGATATCC
>NW_006399903.1:6663567-6665331 GCF_000299155.1 Elephantulus edwardii
TAATCGGGATGGGTGTGTCAGAGACAGTGCGATTGGCACAGGATAGAGCAGGGTTTAGGGCTGTTGTACATAGGGTCGCTATGAGTCGTAAGCAGCTCGACAGCACATAACAACACCAACAATCCACAATAAAGCCAATAGTCTATGAACTTCATCAGTTCCAAGGTCATTGCTGTTAGGCCAACAACAGGGTGACACCTTGTCTTATTCTATGTCGTCTTCAACATTTCATCCTTATTCAAACCTGTTGTCTAGTCTCTATGTTAGTTCCACTTCATTGAGGGTCTTCCTCTCCTTCATTGACCTTCTGTTTTTCCTGGCACGATGTCTTTCTCCTGATATGTAAAAAGCACATGAGACGAAATTTTACCATCTTTTCCTGTAAGGAGCACCTTTAGTTATACTTAAGTCACAGTGGCACTTAAACCACCACAGAGAAACTGAGGTTCATCTGAGCCTCAAGAAGAGGGGTGTGGGTTATTTTGGAACACAAGGAGATGAAGACATATGTGGGTGCTCTGAACAGATGAGGAAGATGGGCACCCTGAGGTGAAGAGGTGGACAGATGAGGTGTTTTCAAGCTGGGTGCTTGACCTGATCTCAGCTTCTGAGTACACTAGGAGATAAGCAGACTTGCTCATTTGCTCTGATAAACTTCCTAGCTCCTCTCATTGTTATCTTGAAGGCGGAGGAGTGCAGCCTTGAGGGGGTGGAGAGGAGAGAGACTTTCAAGCGTTTCTGTAACTACCACCCTGTGAGTGGGAGGCTCAGGGGAGGAGCAGCAGAAGGGCCACAGTGATACAGAAAACAGGACAGGGCCAGGCACAAACCGGGAGTAGCAAAATATGGCAATGCAGGAGAGGTGGGCAGGCAGCCCTGTTCCACAGACAGGTGAATGAGGACTCCTTCACCTTCGCCTCCAGAGTCACCACTGCACCCGCCCCCTGAATTCTGCTGCCACCAGACGTCATCACCTCCCCCTGTCTCCCTGGGCCCTGCCTCCCCTCCCCTTCATCCTGTGTTCTCAACTCCAGGGCATCCTCTTCTCTACCAGATCATTTTTCTCAGCACAGCACGCACTATCTAGCATGGCCATCTTTAAACCCCTCCACTATCTCCCACCGTCCTCCAGCGTGAGCCCCGTGGTGGTCTTCAGCCCCTCCCAGTAAAAGGCGCCCAAAGCTTTCTCTGCTCCTTCTTTGCCAGCTCTCGCTCTCTGCTGCAACGTCACCTGTAGGTTCTCTGCTCCACAGTAGCCAAAGTGATTCATTATTTCAAAGGTTGATGTTGATGGAAATCAACAGCGTTTTACTGCGTGTTGAGATGCTCCGAGGGAGCTCTGCTGGTGTAGTCCTTACGGAGTTGCCCTGCTAAGACTCCGCCAGTTCAAATCCACCAGCCTCTCCTTAGGAGAAAGATTGACAGCCTCAGAAAACCTCCTGTCAGCTAAGTCTGTTCCAACTTGACAACAATCAGTTGTTGTAGTTTTAATAAAATTTTTTGTTTTATACTAATTTACGTACAAAGTTTGTATACATTGTTTTTCACACCAGATCTTTCCCATTTCCTTTACCCACCCTTCCCTCTTCCAATAAAATTGTGTGACCTTATGATTACCCCCCTGCCTATCCCCACCCCTCTGTTCCTACCCTCCCGCCCACCTTGGAGCCTCACACATTTCTACAATGACGGTTTTATACAGTATTTGTCCTTATGGGACTGAGTTAGTTCACTCAGCATAATGCTCTCAAGTCCCTTCCAAGT
>NW_006399903.1:6665666-6671462 GCF_000299155.1 Elephantulus edwardii
AGTGGTTGTGCCATTTTACAACCCCACCAACAATGTAATAGAGTTGGTATCTCTCTACGTCCTCTCCAATATTTACTACTTGTTGTCCTGTTAAGCTTTTCCACAACAGCAATGAGTCTTGAGGTTAGATCCTAGGGACTTCCGTGGGGGCAGTGATGGCTCATTGGTAGAACTCTTTCCTTCCATGTAGGAGATCTGGGTTCAATTCCTGCCAACGCACCAATACATCTGTCAGTGGTGCTCCGCATGTTGCTATGATGTTGAACAGGTACTTTAGAACTTTCAGACTAAGATACTCAGAATAAACGCCTGACAGTCTGCTTCCAAAACTCAGCCAATGTCAATGTTTGGCTAACAACAATTCAGACCACAGCTGTTCATGAGAATGATGATGGGTTGGGCCACATTTAATTTGGTTGTGCACGGGACCCTCCTGAGTCCGGGGGCTATTTTGATGGCTGTGAACTCTTAGAACAAAATGCACAACTCCTTTCAGTCACTCACTTTATCAATCAAGTTGATTCTGATTTCCTAATGGCCCTGTAGGAGAGAGAACAACTACCTCCATTGTTCTGGAGCTGTGAACACTGGACAGCAAACAGAGAAGACTGAAGACCTGATGCCTTTGAATTGTGGTGCTGGAGGAGCCTTGAAAATGCCATGACCTATCAAAAGGACCAACACATCCCTCTTGGAGGAAGTGCAAGCAGGATTCTCCTTGGAGGCAAGGATGGGGAAACACGTCATCTCACCAACTCTGGGCCTGCCGTCTGGAGGGGTCAGTCCTTGAAAAAAGGCATCGCTCTTGGAAAAGCAGAGTTGGCAAAAAGAGGATGACCTTTAAGGAGAAGGATTGACACAGGGCTCAAGCATGATGGAGACAGTGATGATGGCTCAGGACAGAGCAAGGGTTCGATCTGTTATTCACAAGGTTGCTATGAGCCAGTGTGACAGCACCTAACAACAATAGCAACAACGAATCTTGTTGTTGTTATGTGCCATCGAGTCATTTGCAACTCATAGCGACCCTATGTACAAGAGCCCTAAACACCGTTCTATCCTGTGCCAACCTCGCCTTCTCAAACACACTCATTCCCACCACCCCACTCACAGAATTGATCCATCTCATCGAGGGTCTTCCTCTCCTGCGCCGTCCCTCCACTCTCCCAAACAAGGACCAGTCCCTCCTTGCAACATGCCCAAAGTATGTCAGATGAAGTTTCAGAATCCTTGACTCCAAGGAGCATTCCGGCTTCACCTTCTCCAGGACAAACCTGCTTGTTCTCCTAGCAGTCCATGGTATAGTCAACACTCTTCTCCAGCACCAACGCTCAAAGGCATCAATTCTCTTTCTATCATCCCTATTCACTGTCCAACTCTCTGGTGCATAGCATGTAATGGCAAAGACTATAGCCTGGATCACGCGCACCTTAGTCTCCAGCCTGATGTCGTTGCTCTTCAGTACTCTTGAGAGGTCTCTCACAGCTGACTTTCCCAATGCCATTTGTCTCCTGATTTCCTGGCTGCTATTACCAAGAGTGTTGACTGTGGAACCAAGTAAACGGAAACTGTTAACTATCTCAATCTCTTCGCCATCCATACTAATGCTGCCAATTGGCCCAGTGGTGAGAATCTTTGTTTTCTTGATGCTGAGCTTCAGTCCATATAGGAGGCTGCAATCCTTGACCCTCTGTAGCAAGTGCTTCAGGTCCTCCTCAGTTTCCGTAAGCAGGGTTGTGTCATCCGCGTAACGTAGGTTGTTGGTGATTCTTCCACCAATCCTGATGCCACATTCCTCCTCGTACAGCCCAGCGTCTCAGATGATCTGCTCTGCATACAGATTGAAAAGGTATGAGACAAAATACATCCCTGACTGACTGCTTTCTTGATTTTGAACCATGTACAGAGAGCTAATAACACAGTCTTTCTCCTGCAGTGCGTCTGGTGGGTTTGAAGAGTCAACGTTTTGATTAGCAGCCCACTGCTCAATTAGCTACACAACCAGGGTTCCTCCAACTCCTCTGATAGCTGCTCTCGAGTCACCTCTGACATAGAGGGACCCTCAGGTCTGCTTCATAAAGATTATTGCCTTGGAAACCCTATGAACATTTCCTCTCTGTCCTGTGGCGTCATCCTTATAGGAAATGGACTGAACACAATGCGTCTGAACCACTATTTCAAATGTGGATGCTCTCAGTCCCACTTCTTACTCTCTTAGTCTGGCAGCTGCACTGTGCCTGTCCCCCAGGTTGACCCTTCGGGTGTCTGATGCCAGTGATACGGCTTCCAATATCACAGCAACACAGAAGTCACTGTAATACGAAAGAGGCTCTGGTGGCCGAGCCGTCAAGAGCTGTGCTGCCAACGCAAAGGCAGGGGGTCTGAATCCACCAGCGGATCTATGAGAAAAAGATGGACAATCTCCTCCCGTGAGATTTACTGCCTCAGAAAACTTGCTGAAGGGTCAGCGATAAGTTGATGCCAATTTGATGGCACACAACAACAACAGCCATAAATATATACGTTGAGGGACCAATGTAAAGAGTGTGAAAAACAAGCCAAGAATGAGAAAGTGTCACAGGCCAAGGTGGATGAAGAAGAGATGATGAGTAAACGCAACCGGGTATGCTAGACTGACTCCTGGAACAGAAAAAGGACACTGGTTGGAAAATTGTGAAACCCAAACAAAGACCGGAGTTTACAACATGTGTTATTAATCAACATTTTTGGTACCAGCAGGCAGGAAATCAAGAGACAAATTGCATTGGGAAAGTCTGCTGTTAGAGACCTCTCTGAAGTACTGAGGAGCAACAATGTCAGTCTGGAGACTAAGGTGCACCTGATACAGGCCATGGTCTTTGCAATCTCTTGCTATGCATCAGAGAGCTGGACAATGACTAGGGATGATAGAAGGAGAGTTGATGCGTCTGAGCTGTGGTGGTGGAGAAGAGTACTGAATATATCATGGACTGCTAGGAGAACAAACAGGTTTGTCCTAGAGAGGGTGAGGCCAGGTGGCTCCTTGGAGGCAAGGATTCTGAAGCTTCGTCTGCCCTACTTTGGACATATTGCAAGGAGGGACCAGTCCTTGGAGAGGGACATCATGCTTGGGAGGTTGGAGGGGCAGTGCAGGAGAGGAAGACTCTCACTGAGATGGATTGACTCAGTGACTGGGTTAATGGGTATAGGTGTGTCAGAGATGAGAAGAATGACAAGGGATAGTGCAGGGTTTAGGGCTGTTGTACATAGGGCCACTCTGAGTCGCAACTGACTTGACAGCATATAACAACAACAATAACATTACTTAACATCCACAATATTCTGGATGCTATGTGATTTGGGTAATATGGGTGTTGGGCGAACATGCCTAAATTGTGAGCAATAGCACTCACTGATTTCCTTCCACCTTGATGTTATTAATAACCTTTAGTTTTGCTTCCAGATTAATGCCTTTCCTCTGCCTCTTGCTGCATTTGGATGCCATGATGGACTTCATGATGATACGCTCTAAAGAAATCTAACAGCAATAATGCTACAACACTCTCGGGACACAAGATACAGGAGACTGGATACTGCTGGTTACGAGTAGAAGCAGACACGATAAAGTTTTATTTGTGAGTAGGGAAAGTTCGTGTTCAAACGGCAATAGAAATTGCAGCACAGGATGTCAGTAATACAGGTATTTATTATGACTACTGAGGCATATGTATTATAGGTTGTGTATGCATTGTACCATTATAAAGGGCCCAGTTGGTGCACTGGTTAAACATCCAACTATTAAGCCACCCACCAGCTGCTCAGCAGGAGAGATGTGGCAATCAGATTCCAGAAGCTTGTTAGCCTTATAAATACTACAGGGCACTACTGCTCTGTCTCGTAAAGTCACCAAGAGTTAGAATGAATTCAGTGGCAATGGGACTTGGGCTCTGTTATATTGCTCTCAGTGTAAACATTTTGTATCCGAGACACATGAGATGTGTCGCATGTGGGGAGCTGTTGGGACTTGCTAAGACTGAACTCTGTTACAACTTTATAGGACCATGGACGGCTGTGTGGTCAGACGTTGACTGAACAGATGGAAGGCAGCACACGACTGTCGTTAACAGTAACATGTCCATGTTGGCCTCTGAGTGTTTACATATGTACCAAAGTCATGTAAGAGAATTACCGTAGTGCTACTGGTCTTTCTAACTTTTCTGTAAACCTAAAATTATTTCCTTAAAGAAGCCTCTTTCAAAAGATCCTTCTTCCAATAAGGTAAGTGGAATACTCAATACTCAAAGGCTCAGAGAAAACATAATTAACGCCAAAGTGACCAGATATAAACTCAAAATCTATAGAGACCCTGCTTTACAAAGAATGAGATGTTCACAGCATGGAACATCTCTACTTTGATTCACGCCATGGTCTTTATAATCACTTGTTTTGCATCTGAGAGCTGGACAGTGAATAGAGATGACAGAAGAAGAATTGATGCCTTTGAATTGTGGAGTTGGAGAAGAGTACTGAATAACCCATGTACGGCCAAAAGAACAAACAGATTATGTCTTGGAAAAAGTACAGCCAGAGTGCTCCTTGCAGGCCAAGATGACAAAGCTTCATCTCACATACTTTGAGCTTATTTCTAGGGATGCTGTTCCTTGCAGAAGGACATCATGCTTGGAAATGTGGAGGGATAGTGGAGGAGAGAAAGACCCTCAGCTGGGTAGACTGACACAGTGACTGCCGCAATGGACACACTCCAGTGTGTCAGAGATTGTGAGGATGGCTCAGGTCAGGACAGGGTTCAGATCTGTTGTTCATAGGGTTGTATGAGTTGCACTTGACTTGACAGCACCTAACAACAGCAACAGTCAAGTTCGTCAAGTTTGACAAAGGCACGAAGAAACCTGTCAACTGGGGCCTTGATTTAGGGCACACAGGTTTGCTCTTATTCTAGGGATTTTTTTCTTCTTTCTTTTCTGTCAAGTTAGAGTATGACTCATAGCCACCCTATGAACAAAAGACCTGAAGACTTTGTATAACTATTGTCATTTCTCAAAGTTCATAGAGGTTCCAGAGGCATGTTGTTTAGGAAGGAAATGCCACTCCTGCTTCCAATACTCTACTTTAGGGTTTGAGTTTATAATGCCCAAGTAGTCTAGAAAGCTCAAACACAATTAATTAGAAGCATATACAGTAGATTCAGAGCCTGTTTAGGGCAAATCTTCTAGTAAAGAATTTCCTCTCTTCCAAGCAGCATAGACGGAGGAGGTCAGCCATGCCTGAATGCACGGCAAAAGAAGGCAAATACTTGTGGCTTCAATAAGACGGAAGCTTCCCCCACCCCCTATAAATAAGGCAGGAAGTAAAGTTTGGTGTAGAGGGGGCAGCCCCTTCCCTAAGGGCTTCCAATAAAAACACCAGCTGTCAGCCCTGACTCAGGACAGCCCCATGTGTGTCAGTAGATTGTGTGTCACGGAATTTTTTAAGGGCGGTGGATCACCAGACCTTTCTTCCCAGGTGTCTCTGGGGTAGACTCAAACCTCCAATAGCACCGTAGAGAAGAATGCTTCCTGCGGGGAGTGACTGGCTGTGTGAGAATGCCCTGCAAATGTATCATGACGATGTTCATTATCCTCTGGGGCATCACCATCAGAATGTCACACCTGCCTGTGAGACAGCTCCCAGAGAGCCCTAAACTGCTCTTCTTAGAAAACTTGGGAGCTTTCAAGTGACCCATCAGCATCAGTCCTTAGGAGAAAAGATTGCCGGGTTTAAGAAACAAAAATACCACCACAACAAGATAAAGGTAAA
>NW_006399903.1:6672642-6678607 GCF_000299155.1 Elephantulus edwardii
AAAACCCAAAAATCCCTGTAAATGTTCATTAAATCTAATAAAATTTAATAATAATAATAATAAAAAGAAACAAAAATACCCTGACTGTCCATTTAGATATAAATTTTACATAAACAAAACAAATAATTTCTTTATTATTGTTATTGTTATATGCTATCGAGTCACTTGAAATTCATAGTGATCTTGTGCACAACAGCTTCGAATTCCGCCCTATCCTGAGCCAATCTCACTGTCTCTGACATACCTACCCTAATTGCCCTAGTTACTGTGTCAATCCATCTCATCCAAGGTCTTCTTCCTCTCCTGAGCTGTTCCAAAAACCTTTGAAGCATGATGTTCTTCTCCAAGGACTGGCCCCTTGTAGCAACATGTGCAAAATATGTGAGACAGAGCTTCAAGATCCTTGCCTCCAGGGAGCAGCTTGGTTTAACCCTATCAGGACAGACCTGTCTGTTCTTTTGGAAGTCCATGGTATACGCAATACTCTTCCCTAGTATCACATCTTAAATGTATTGATTCTTATTCTGTCATCCTTAGTATTGTACAGCTCTCTGATGCATAGCAAGTAATTATGAAGACCATGGCCTGGATTAGGTGCACTCTAGTCTCTAGACTGACATAATTGCTTTTCCATGCTCTGGAGAGGTCCCTGAGAGCAGATTTACCCAACAAAATTCATCTTTTGTATCCTGACTGCTGGGGCCAAGGGATAGTGGAGCTGAGCAAGGTGAAATTATTAACAGTCTCAATCTCTTCTTTGCCTATTACTATGCTGTCAATTGACCCAGTAGTGAAAAACCTTTGTCTTCTTGATGTTGAGCTTTAATCCATATTGGAGACTGCAGTCCTTGACCTTCTGCAGCAAATGTCTCAGGTCCTCCTCTATTTTGGCAAGCAATGCTGTGTCATCTGCATAGCACATGCTGTTGATGAGTCTTCCTTCAATCCTGATGCCACATTTCTCCTCATAAACTTCAGCCTCCTGAAGGATCTGTTCTGTATTCAGATAAAAAGGTACAGAGACAAGAGGTATCCCTAACACACTTCTTTCCTGATTTTGAACCATGTAGGATTTCCTTGTTCTGTTCTAATGACTGTCTTCTGGTCAAAGTATAAGTTTTCTAGAAGCACAATCAGATGTTCTGGGATTCCCATTCTCCTGAAGGTCAGCCACAATTTGTCGTGATCCACACAGTCAAATTCCTCTACATAGTCAATGAAACACAGATAGACATTTTTGTGGTACTCTCTGCTTTCAGTCAAGATTTATCTGAGATGGGCTATGTTGTCCCTAGTGCCACAGCCTCTTCTAAAGCCAGCTCACATTTCTGGCAGTTCTCTGTCAATGTGCTATTCCACGTGCTACCAATTTGACTAGAACGTCTAGCAACCCTATGAGCAACACAACGAAACCTCGCCCGAGCCTCACCATCTCTGACGTACTTCAGTCTATTCTTGTAGTCAGTGTGTCAATCTACCTCTTTGAGGGTCTGCCTCTTTTTCACAGGCACTCTCTTTCTCCCATCAGGATAGAAGGAGAATTGATGCCTTTGGGCTGTGGTGCTGGAGAAGACTACTGAGGGTACCAAGCACTGCTAAGAAAACAGATTCATCCTGGAGAAGGTTAAACCAGGCTGCTCCTTGGAGGCAAAGATTTGGAGGCTTCGTCTGACATACTTTGGACATGTTGTAAGGAGGGACCGGTCCTTAGAGAGGGACATCACGCTTGGGAGGGTGGAGGGACAGCGCAGGAGAGGAAGACCCTCTAGGAGGTGGATTGATTCAGTGACTGGGGTAATCGGGATGGGTGTATCGGATCGGGATGGGTGTATCAGAGACAGTGAGATTGGCACAGAACAGAGCAAAGTTTAGGGCTGTTGCGACTCACAGGGTCGCTATGAGTCACAAGCTTACTCAACGGCACATAACAACAACAACGACAACCATTGGTCTAGCAGCAAAATTCCTTACCACTGAGCCACCAGAGCTCCCATAGGGCCCTATTATTCATTAAAAAGCAAAAAGTAGAGTGATGATAAAAGGAAATAATTTAAAAATCAATCTTTTCTCCATCTACCATATTACCTATTGGTTCAGTTATTAAAATCTTATTATGGTAGAAAATCACAACAAGCTTTAGATTTTATGTGCCTTTTTTTTCTTATTTTAATACCACTTTTATTGGTTTTACGTTTCATGATAGTAATGTGTTCAGATTTAGAAAATACAAACAAGCAAAAAAAAAAAATCACCACCCCCCGTAATTCTACCCTGAGGTAATGACAGCTGTGCTGTTAGGGAAGAGCACTGGACATTCCATGAATTCCTGGATGGACAAACAGATTCTGTCCTGTAGAAGATGAAGCCTGAGTGCTCCTTGGAGTCAAAGATGATCAAGGTTCATATCACCTACCTAGACACATATCTAGGCGAGGCTGTTCCTTGAGGAAGGACATCATGCTTGGAAAGACGGAGGGCTGGTGGAGGAGAGGAAGACCCTCAATGAGACGGATCGGCATAATGACGATCAATCACAGTGATGGGCTGTTGTGTGTGTGAGACGATGAAGATGGCACAGGATAATTCAGGGTTCAGATCGGCTGTAAAGACGGTCGTTATGAGAGGTACAAGACTCAACAGCCCCTGACAACAACCACCTGATATTTTGGCTTGTACCTTTTCAAGTACTCAAGAGCAACGGTGTCTCTCTGGAGACTAAGGTGCGCCTGATACAGTCCATGGTTTTTGCAATCACTTGTCATGCATCAGAGAGTTGGACAATGACTAGGGAGGATAGAAGGAGAATCGATGCCTTTGAGCTGTGGTGCTGGAGAAGAGTATTGAGAGTACCATGAACTGCCAAGAAAACAAACAGATTCACCCTGGAGAAGGTTAAATCAGGCTACTCCTTGGAGGCAAAGATTCTGGGGCTTCGTCTGACATACTTTGGACATGTCATAAGGGGAGACAGGTCCTTGGAGAGGGACATCATGCTTGGGAGGGTGCAGAGATGGTGCAGGAGGGGAAGACCCTTTTTGAGGTGGATTGATTCGGTGATCAATCGGAATGGGTGTGTCAGAGGCAGTGCGATTGGCACAGGATAGAGCAGGGTATAGGGCTGTTGAACATAGGGTCGCTATGAGTCACAAACGACTCGACGGCACACAACAACAACAACAACAACAACAACAACCTTTTCAAGTCTATTTTCTCTGTCTCTGTTTACTTGTTTAATCTGTAGGTCTCTGACAAGAATATTTTCCCCCCGCTGTCAATATTCTGTTACCATCAATGTAAAGTGTGAATCTTTTTTTTTTCCTTTGATGAGTCTGCATTTAACCAGCCTGAAGTTGATTGTATGGTTGCCCCTTGGTTTTTTAGTGCCTTTATTAGAAGGGTGCCTTTCCTTAGGTTTTGGACAAGGGACCTTGCATTTTTGTTTTTCACAGGACCCTACAAACCATATATATGGTGGGCTCTGAAGGCACCTTTCTAATTCAGCTGCCCCAACAGCAAGGCTTTATTTGCCATGTGGGTGGTGGCAAGGGACAGGGTGGATTTTGAAGTACCACACTGGGCTATTTTAGGAAGGGCGGAGCTGAGCCGGGTTTTGTGAAGGAACGCACTTCAGAACACAGGCACAAAGATGAAAGCATGTGGGACTTAAGCTCTCCTCAGTTCCCATCTCCCCGTGAATGACAGCTATCTTAGGAAAGGGGTAAAACAAAAAATAGAGCATGGGGCCAAGTCCACTCTTGTTTCAGTAAATATCAAATATCACCCAAATCTAGTTAAATAACTGAGAGAAACCAGCTTTCGATTGTGGATATTGGTAGAAATTCTAACTCCAAGTCAGATAAAAATTCTTCACTTCTTTCCAATGGATACTGAAGAGTCCTGTTATTTTGATTAACTAATCAATAAAACAAAAATAAACACAATTATCTCATGCCTCATCCTTTTACATTCTCCACCATAAATATTTTATGGACGTTTCAGTCGGCCTCTGAGTGTCAGAAATAATAGCCCTGCTCTCCTTTTGCATACCTGAAAAGGGACTTATTTATTTATTAGGGTGGTTGTTTTGGTTTTTTTTTAAAAAGAAAGTTTGCATAAAAGTCATGCTAAGTACAACACGAACATAACTTTAACTCGATTTTCATATGTTTTTGTTGTCTCCTCCCATTTGATTTACACCCTGGGTCGGCGCTTGCGTGGGAACCTTGGATTCTCTAGAGAGAAGATCAGAAGACGATGTGCGGACTCCTGGTTTCTCTGCTGATTTGCTGGCTTTGTTCTCTTCTTGATAGTCAAGTGACCAACCAACAGAAGGAAAACGTGTCAGTGTGTGCAGTGTAGAACAGGTCGAATCAACACCATCTGTCACTGAGAAGGAAGACAAAGAATGGCAAAGGCATGAGAGGAAATGCATTTTTAAGGAAAAAAAATGCATTTTTAAGGAATTTGCAGCCAAATTCCTCAGGCCCTGGGCAACATCTGGGCTGTTCTTAACTTATCTGGTATCTCACATAATGTTTGACAGGAAGGGGATGCTCCCTTTTTTGGTACGGCTGTCTAATTTACTGTCTCTGAAAACCCACTAGGCTATTATCTGATTTATTGCCTCTTACTGCCTCTGAAAACCCACTGGAGGATCAGCTATGAGTTGGTCCTGACTCAAAAGCACGTAACAATAAACAGCATTACCCATAGGGAACGCTGATGGCATAATGATAAGGAGTTGAGCTGCCATCTCAAAGGCACGTGGTTCAAATCCAGGTGCTGCTCCAAGAGAGAAAGATGGGTTATCTCCTCCTGTGTAATTTACTGCCTCTGGAATCCTACTGGAGGGTCAGCTACGGGTCTGCTCCGACTTGAAGGCACATAAGAACAACATTGTCTAAAGGTAAGGGAGAAAGAGGAACGAACGATCTCCTCCCATGAGATTTACCGCCTCTGAAAACCCACCAGAAGGCCAGCGATGAGTCGATCTGACTTGACAACACCGAGCTGAATTTGTCTGTCTAAAGGAACCCCGGTAGTGCAGGGATTAAATGTTTATGCGAAACCTCTATTTGGCCAGGAGGCAGTTGTATGGATAGAGCAAGGGAACACTGCATGGTTCTCTTAAAGAAAAGGCAGATCAAACCCACCAGCCTCTCCTCAGGCAGAGACGTGACAGTCTTTCCACAAAGGTTAAAATTGGACAACCCATCCCTGGGAAACTCTGTCCTTCAGGAGAGCTGGTTTATTGACCAGTGAGCCAATTTCTTTATTATCTCTACACTTCACAATGAAAGAATGAAATCATACATCATTCTTGAAACATTTATTGAGCATTTACTTTACGCAGTGTGATTTGCCTAATTAAATGGCGCAGTGGTGAAGCACTTGGTCATTAACCTAAAGGTCATCGTTTCAACTACACCAGAGTGGTCTGAGGGATCGAGCTGTGCTTCCATGGAGACTACAGGCTAGAAATGCCAGGAGGTTGTTCTACTCTAGTCTGCAGGGTTGCTATGAGTTACTACTCGGTGCCAACAGGTTTTGTTGTTTTTATGTTTGTTCTTTTAAAATCATATCAGCACCGCTATGCAAATCATTTGAGAAGCTGAACTTTATGAAGACACGTGGGGCATCAGGACAGGAGGAAGTCTCTTCAACAACCTGCATTGTCAAGTTGAAACAACCTTGCTTGATGAAAATGAGGAAGACCTGCTGAAGATGAAAGACTACAGCTTTCAATATGGATGACGTGTCAACACCAAGAAAACAAAAATGCTCACCCCTGTGTCAAAAGGCAGCATCATAATAGATGAAGAGAAGACTGGAATTATTTCCTCTTACTTGAATCCATAATCCCTTGCTACCAGCAGAATTTATGAAATACTTGAGCACCACAACAAGATAAAGGTAAATAATCCAATAGAAAAATGGGCACAGGATATGAACAGGAACTTCACCG
>NW_006399903.1:6679927-6725720 GCF_000299155.1 Elephantulus edwardii
AAAAAAGATGTACGGATTGCCTTTTCTTCTTCAAAATCCTATCAACTTCAAACACTATTTCACTATCTTAAGTGAATAAAAATATTTGAACTGTTAAAAAAAAAAAAAGAAACCAAATTTGGAAAATCTATTGTCAAGGATTTAGTAGATTCTCTCTAAAATTCCATGGAGCAATGATGTCAGTTTAAAGACTCAGGTGGCAGCACGCAGAAGCGACGATTTTGTAAATTATTACCTAACTTGGGAGGGATTGGAGAGCATTATGGTGAGTGACCTAACTCAGTCCCATAGGACAAATACTACACAAAACTATTATTTTAGAATGAGTATAAGGATCCAAGGGGAGAGGAGGATGAAAGTAGAGAGATGAGGATGTGTGAGGGGTGGGGGAGAATAATCAGGTGGTAGCACAATTTGATGGGTGGGGGGAATTGGAAGAATTTGGTGTGATAAAGAATGTATTCAAATTGTGTAAGTAAACTAGTACAAAACACGTAAAATAGAATGAATATAAGTGCATGAAACACAATGTAAATGAAAGATTGTATAAAACACCACGTACATGAAAGAAACATACTGTCAAGGTATTATTATATGAAAATCAATAAAAAATGTACACACACACACACACACACACACACACACACAGACTAAGGTGTGCTTGATTCAGTCCATTGTCTTTTCAATTGCTTGCTATGCATCAGAGAGCTGGCCGCTGACTAAGGATGACAGAAGAAGAATCGATGCCTTTGAGCTTTGGTGCTGGAGGAGAGTCTTGAACACACTGTGGCCTGTCAAAAGAATAAGTAAATATGTCTTGGAGAAAGTGCAATCAGGGTGCTCCCTAGAGGCAAGGGTGGGGAGACTTTGTCTCACGTTCTCTGGTTCTGTTGTAAAGAGCGGCTAGTCCTTGGAACGGGACATCACGCTTGGAAAAGGGGAGGGTCAATGAAGGACAGGAAGGACTTTAATAAGACAGGTTGACACAGTGACTGCAACAATGGGTTCAAAGGTATCGACGATAATGAAAGTGGGGCAGGATAGGACAGGGTTCGGTCTGCTGTTCGTAGGGCCACTCTGGGTCGGGGTGGACTCAATAACACCTGGCAACAACATCAACACCAGTAAAGAGCTTTGTGGGTAGCGTATTATGTGTGGACTACTTACCAAAAGGTTGGTGATTCAAATCCTCCAGCTGCTCCATGGGAGAAAGATGAGACAGTCTAGTCCCAAGGGATTTACGGCCCAGGAGACCTGACAAAGTGTCCTCGTAAGTAGGAATCAGCTTGAGAGCAGGGGACTTTGGGCACTGGCTGTCTCTTCCCATATGACTTATAGCCTCAGAAAATTCACTGGAAGGTTCTGACTCAATGGCACACAACAACAACAACAACAACAACAACAACAATGATGTTTTTTGTTGAAATAATTTTTTTCTTTAGTTTACCTTTTTTTTAAAAAAAAAATTATTAGTTATAATGAAAGTTTACAGAGACTTAGGGTTTCCAGTCATTCATTGTTGCACTTTTCTTCCTGAATTCGCTCCTATCCTTGAAAAGTAAAACTCTTTCATTGTTATGTAATTCCTCTCCCCAGGTCCACTCCACTGTGAAGCCTTCATTCTGGACTCCTGTCATGACAATAATACCCAATCACATATCCCTTTTAAACAGTTCTCGCCCTCATCTGTTTCAATGCCATATTTTTTAAAGAATAATTTTCTTTAAATAATAACAAAGAAAGATTAAAGACTGTGCAACATGTACAAATTTTCTTAAACTTGGAACTGATAAAAATTACATCCAATTTCTGGACCTTTAATTCTAGAAACCACTGGAATTATCCACTACATCATTCTGTAGGTGACATATTGGCCTTTTCAAGGAACCTGCTAAAGAATAGGTGGTGTTTTTGTTGTTGTTATGTGCTGTTGAGTGGCCTGCACCTCATAGTGACCCTATGCACAGTAGCTCTGAAGCCTGCCCTGTCCTGAAAAGATAAGGAATTGTCGAACTCTACCCGATTTTGTCCTGGTAAGGTTAACTGTGCGCTTGTCTATTTGTTGCCTTTGGGTTTTGACAGCTTATGTTTTGCTGTGGGTACATGTAGTCAAGTCAATTTTGACTCAGATCACATGTGGCAGAGTAAAACTGTCCCATGCCTTTTCTTAGGTGGCTGTGTGGACCACAACTAACTGTGTCTGACTCTGAGAAGAATGGGGATCCCAGAACGCTTGATCATGTTTATGCGAAACCTATATTTGGACCAGGAGGCAGTCATAAGAATAGAGCAAGGGAACACTGCATGGTTCAAAATTGGGAAGGGTGTACGCCAGGGATGTGTCCTATTTCCATACCTTTTCAACTATATGCAGAACAGGTTGGGCTGTATGAGGAGAAGTGTGGCATCAGGATTGGAGGAAGATTCATCAGCAATCTGTGTTATGCAGATGACATAACCCTGCTTGCTGAAACTGAGGAGGACTTGAAGTTCTTGCTGCAGAAGGTCAAGAGGTGCAGCTTTCAATATGGATTGAGGCTCAATATCAAGAAAACAAAGATTCTCACCACTGGGCCAATTGGTCGCATTGTGATGGACAGTGAAGAGACTGACATTGTAAACAGCTTTTGTTTACTTGGCTCCACAATCAACACTCTTGGCACCAGCAGTCAGGAAATAAAAGGATGCATTGCATTGGGAATGTCTGCTGTCAGAGACCTCTCCAGAGTACAGAAGAGAAATGATGTCAGTCTAACATGTGCCTGATACAGGCCATGGTCTTTGCAATCACTTGGTATGCTTCAAATAGCTGGACAATGACTAGGGATAGCAGAAGAATTGATGCCTTTGAGCTGTTGTGCTGGAGTAGAGTAGTGGACTGCTAAGAGAATGAACAGGTTCATACTGGAGAGGGTTAAACCAGACTGCTCCTTGGAGGCAAGGATTCTGAAGCTTTGTCTGACATGCTTTGGGCATGTTGCAAGGAGGGATCAGTCCTTTGAGAGGGATGTCATTCTTGGGAGGGTAGAGGGACAGTGCAGGAGAGGAAGACCCTTGATGAGATAGATTGATTCAGTGACTGGGGTAACAGGGATATGTGTGTCAAAGACAGGAAGATTGGCAAGGCATAGAGCAGGGTTTAGGACTGCTGTTCATTGGGTCACTATGAGTTGCAGATGAATTGATGGCACATAACAACAATAACAATAATCTTTATAAAAGTAGGTGACCAAGTCTTTCTCCTGTGAAGCTGCTGTTGGTGAACCTTAGTGTAAACAACATAAAATGGCGATGAAAATTCCATTGTTACCTGCTCTATTCAACAGAAACTACCAGACAGATGAGAACGGAACACGATTTCCTTTTGCTGCCTAAAGGCTTAAAGAATGGTCCAGAAACCCTTGATTTTTTAATAATGTCAGAAAATACAAATGAGTAATATTTATATTAACCTCTGTGCAATTTTAAGGAACACTGGTGCTGTAGTGCATTATTTATTGGACTACTCGTCACTAGCAGTCAGGAAAAGAAAAGATGAATTGAATTAGTGGAATCTGCTGTCAGGGACCTCTCCAGAGTACTAAAGAGCAACAATGTCAGTCTAGAGACTAAGATGTGGCGGGTCTAGGCCAGGGTCTTTGCAGTTACTTGATAAGTGTCAGAGATCTGGACAATGACTAAGGATGACAGAAAAAGAATCGAGGCCTTTGGGTTGTGGTGCTGGAGAAGAGTCTTGAGCATACCATGGACTGCTGAGAGAACAAACATGTCTGTCCTGGAGATGGTGAGATCAAATTGCTCTTTGGAGGCAAGGATTTTGAAGCCCTGCCTTACATACTTTGGGCCAGGAGGGACCAGGCCTTGGAGAAGGACATGATGCTTTGAAGTTTTGAGGAACAGCAAAAGAGAGGAAGACCCTGGATGAGATGGATTGACACAGTAACTGGGGTAATAGGGGTAGGTTTGTCAGAGTCAGTGAGACCGGCTCAAGATAGGGCAGAATTTAGAGTTATTGTGCATAAGGTCACTATGATTCTCAGGCAACTTGATAGCACATGACAACAACTAAAGAAAATATTGACAGTTCAAATCCACCTATTGCTCTTCAAAAGGAAGACAAAGGCATTTGGTTGCCATGAAGGTTTACAGACTCAGACACCCTGTGGAGGGACATTATGAGTCAGGACTGACTCAGAAGCAGGGCATGTGGAAGTTGGTACACTTTTAGAATCACTGTTTAATGAAATGATTCAAACGTACTTAGCAAAGAATGTATTGATTCCTGCGAGTTGGCCTTGGTACTCTTAAGAGCAAAGTTGACACATGAAGCTAATTTTTTTTAAAGCTAATTTTTAAATGGACTGCTAAAAAGATAATGGAAACGATCTGCCAAACTGGACAAAGTACATGGAAAAATCCTATGGCTTGTGGATCACACGCAGACACAGTGCTGACGGGCAATATCTTTGCATGTGCTGTATTTTTCTTGTTATTATTAGATTCACAGCAACCTTATCCACAGAATGATCTGATCCGGCATCATCCTCACCAATGCTTCCAGGCTCCAGCCCACTTGCTGCAGTCACTGGCCAGCCCACCTCGTTGAAATTCTCCCTGTATTTCACTGATGTTCTGCTTCTCCAGGATTAGCTTGGACTGGGCCTTCCTGGTAGCACATCCAAAGTATGTGAGGTAAAATCTCTCCATTCTTGATTTTCTGGGACATGCAGGTTACACTTCTTCCAAGACAGATTTGATTGTTCCTCTAACACCAGGGACATCATTGCTGATGTCAGATGGATCCTGGCTGAAAGTAAAGCATACTAGAAGAATGGGTATTTGTGTTTATTGATTATGCAAAGGCATTTGACTGTGTGGATGGTAACAAATTATGGCGTACACTGAGAAGTATGGGAATTCTATAGGACTTAATTATACTCGCGCAGAACCTATATCTGGACCTGGAGGCTGTTGTGTGAACAGAGCAGGAGAACACTGCACGGTTTAAAATTGAGAAGGGAATGCATCATGGTTGTATTCTCTCTCCATACCTATCCAATCTGTATGCTGAAGAAACTATACGAGAAGCTGGACTCTATGAAGAGGAGTGTGGCAGGAGGATTGGAAGGAAATACATCAATAACCTGCAATATGCAGATGATACAACCTTGCTTGCTGAAAGGAAGGCACTTGTGGCAGAAGATCAAGAAATTCAGCCTTCAGTATAGACTGCATCTTAATATCAAGCAAACAAAGATGCTAACTACTGCATGGATGGGCAGCATCATGACGGATGGAGAGGAGCTTCAGCAACAGCTTCCTCTTGCTCAGATTAATAATTAACACCCTTGGTACCAGCAGTCGGGAATTAAGGACACACATTGCACTGGGAAAATCTGTAGTTAAGGACCTCTCTAAATTATTGAAGAGTAATAACATCAACAGAGAGAGAAAGAGAGAGAGAGAGCGATCAGCTGGCCCAATGAAGAGAAAACGATGTGACCAAGACAAAGGTTGGTGACTTTCAGTTCGCGGCCCTCGGGTCAGTCTTTCATTGTTTTTGTTCAGACATTCCTCTAGGTCGTATAGCCCTGGTGTACAAGTTGCTGTCACTTTTGGTTGCTGTGAGGCTGAACATTGTGACACTGATGTGTCAAATGTGTTAATGGTTGGCTACACAATGCAGACAGAGAGTCGGGTGGAGCTCCCCGATTAAAACAAGCATGTAAGGAGGAGTGGCATCCACTTCCATAATAGCTTGCCTCCGGAAACCCTACAAACTTGGAGAGAGGATGAAAGGCACCCAAGCGTCAAGGACTCTCCTTCACAGGCTCGCTATGAGTCGCCTGCAACTCAACGGCACTTAACAACAACAACAACAATGATATCAGTGTGTGGGCTAAGGTGCATCTGATTCAGGCCATGGTCTTTCCAATTATTTACTCTGTATCCGAGAGTTAGACAATAAATGAGAATGACAAAAAGAATTGATGCCTTTGAGCTATGGAGTTGGAGAAGAGAACATCCCATGGACGGCTAAGAGAATGAACAGATATGTCTTGGAGAGGGTATGAAAACCCTCCACCAAGCTGATTGATATGTTGACTGCTGCAATGGGCCCTTTTGTGTCAGAAAGTGTGAGGATGGTGAAGGATAGAACAAGGTTCAGATCCTTTGTCCACAGGGTCACTGTGAGCCGTATTGAACTTAAGGGCACCTAAAAACAACAGCTACCACCAATGACCATGGTGTAGTCAGCATTCCTGGCTAAAACCATAATGCAAACCTTAAGCGTGATTCTTTGATCATCCTCTTTGGCGGTCAGTGTTCACCATGCATCTGAGCTGATTGAAAAGAACAGTGCTTTACCAGTTTTATTAATGGATCAATGTCTTTGTGGGGAGTTTTCACATGGCATGCTATAATGTGACAAGCTTGACTTTGTTCTCATAAACTACTAAGTGAAATATCTCAGTCACAAAAGGACAAATATTGCACAGGGCCACTGTTGTAAAATGGGACTGACATCATTGTTGAGAGAAGACAGAAAAGGAGGGGAGGAATGATGTACATTGCATTCCAACAGATGAGGGAGAGAACTGTTTAAAAGGGACATATGAATGGGTATTCTTGTCATTACAGAAGTCCAGAGTGAAGGCTGCACAGCGGAGTGGACTTGGGGGGAAGAATTGCATAACAATGAAAGAGTTTTTCTTTTCAAGAAGAGTGAATTGTGGGCTGGGGAGGGAGGAAAACAAGTGCATCAATGAATTACTGGAAACCCCAAGTCTCTTTAAACTTTCATTAAAATTAATTTTTAAAAATCCCTATAGAATATAAAAAAAATCAACCACCACCCCCCAAAGAATTGGAAAGTTGGATTAAAATAGAGATACTTCCCAGGTTTCAAGGTGATAAAGTTTCCATCATAAAGTATGAACAAATCTAGATTCCTGGACTTTGTCAAAGCCTTGAAGACTTGACCACTATAGGAAAGATTAAGTTGAAAATGACTAAGTGAGAAATTATCCATGTGGAAAAATCATCTTTTGAGAAAGATAACACGCTTAGTAAAGTCAGTGAGAGAAAACGACTTTGCGACAGACATTGTTACAGTGAGTTCCAGCACTTCAGATGTTGGGAGGGTGGCACAGGATAGCGCAGATGTGCGCTCTGTTAGGCATCAGGTCAGAACTCACTTAGGACATAAAAAAATAACAACACAGCAGGAGTCTTTATCGATGTTCTGTTGTAGTAACAAATCACCAGAATTTTAATCATGTAAACAACACAGCTTTGTTTCTTATTCATCTTACCTGTCCACCGTGGTTCTAAACTTTCCTCACTTTGGGGTCAAGATTGATGGAGAAGATTCCACCTCAACAGAGCATTGCTGGTTAGAATGATAGAGAGGAAATGGACATGGCTGACGTCTGTGTAAGTGTCCATCTGAAATCACGGTACTATCTAACACCAGTTTGCCTGAGCAAGTCACATGACTCCATTGAACTCTGGAAAAAGTTGGAAAAGTGCTAGAAGAAGAGGCAACGACTCTAATGACATCATAGGTTAGACCCAGGATTACACTTGCTCATGTGGAAAATGCAGTGAGGGTTTTAATGGATAGCAAATTAATATGAGCCAAGAATACTGAAGTTGGTGGAAAGAAAAAAAAAAAAGAATGTAGTCTTAGAGCATAGCAAGTGATTGTAAAGACCAGAACTGACCCATACATAGCTGGCCATCCAGTGGGTTGTCAGAGGTAGTAAATGATAGAAGAAAATTGCCCTTTTCCCACTGGTGTATTAGAACTGTGTCCCTCTGGAATTACAGTGTGTCTTCTTACCACTAGGCCACCACAGCTCCTTTGGTTTAGGCATGTTGTTGTTATTGTTAGGTGCTGTCAAGTTGAGTATGACTCATAGTGACCCTATGAACTACAGATCTGAACCGTATCCTGTGCTATCTTCATTTGCATGTCCTAACACACTAGAGCCTGCTGTTTCAGTCACCATGTCAATACAACTGGTCAAGGGTCTTCCTCTTGTTTGCCAACCCTCCACCCTTTCCAGCATCATGTCCCTCTCTTCAAGGAATTGCCCTTTCTAGCAAGATGTCTCAAGTATGTGAGGTAAAGCCTTATCATCCTTGCCTTTAAAGAGCACTCCGGCTGCACCCTCTCCAAGACATACTTGTTTGTTCTTTTGTCTGTTCGTAGGCTGTTCGGTGCTCTTCTCCAACATCACAGCTCAAAGGCATCAGTTCTTCTTTTGTCGTCCCTAGTCATTGTCCAGCTCTCAGCTGCATAGCAAATGATCAGAAACACCATGGGTTGAATCAGGCACACGTTAGGTATAAGTATTATATAAGCATAATTAAGTGCTCTGGGTTCCCCATTCTTCTCAATGTTAGCCATAGTTTGTTATGATACATACAGTCAAATGTTTTTGCATTATCTAGAAAATACAAATAGACATGCTTCTGGTATTCTCTGCTTTCAGCCAGGATCTATTTGACTTCAGTAATGTTATCCTACTTTTAAACTCAGCTTGGATTTCTGACATTTCTCTGTCAGTGTACTAGTCTAATAGGTTTTTGTTTGGTTTTGGGTTTTTATCTTGTAATTCTCAGCATTATTTTGCTTGCATATGATATTAACGACATTCTTCAACAGTTTACTCATTCTGTTGGATCGCCACTCTTAGGAATCTGAACAAATATGGATATTTCTCTATTAGTAGCCAGTTGGCCAAGCAACTGTCCGCCGAATTTCCTGGTATGGACGGATGAGCACGTCCTGAGCCGCATCTGTTATTTGAAACATGCCAATTGGTATTCCATCAATTCCTGGGGTCTTTCCCCCACCCCAAGAGCCTTCAGTGCGGCTTGAATGTCTTCCTTCATTACCATTCATTTTTGTTCATATGATACTTCCTGAAATATTTCAGTGACAACCAATTCTTTTTGGTGCAGTGACTCTGGGTAATTCTTCCATCTTCTTTAGATTGATTCCTGGATCATTCAAGATTTTGCCCACAACATCTCTCAGTATTGCAATTCGAGGCTTGAATTTTGTTTTTCAACTCTTTCAACTTTAGAAATGCTGATACATTTGCATATATTATATAATGTAGGGTGTGCTTTAAACTAATCACTTTGACACACAAATAGGGTATATATGAGGCAGAAAGGAGTAAGCAAGAACAGGGGGAAAGTTCCCTGTGAAGACGGCCAGGGAACTCCAAGAGGAATGTGAGAGAAGTTGAGACAAGAAGCTGAGACAATGCTTCCCTGGAGAGTCAGAGAGACCCTTCCCATAGAGTCAGTGCTATGAAAAGGGACTGACTTCTTGTCTCTTAAACGGTGAGTAAATAAAATTGTGTTCGTTAAAGTCACCCATTTATGATATTTCTGCTTACAACAGCATTAGGATACTAAGGTGTTGTTAGGTGCTTTGAGTTCTACAAGCAGCAGAACAAAATCTTTCTGATACTGTGCCTCCTATCTATCTGATGTGCTTAAGCCTCTTGCTATTACCCTTAGTCACTGTTGAGCTTTCAGCCACATAGCAAACAATTCAGAAGACTATGGCTAGAAGCAGGCACACCTTATTCTTCAGACTGACATCATTGCTCTTCTGCACTCTGGCAAGGTCCTAGAGAGCAAATTTCCTCAGTGCAAATACTTTTGATTTCCCGACTGCTGTTGGTAAGGGTGTTGATTTTGGATCCATGTAAGATGAAATGGTTAACAAGCTCAATCCATTCTCTATCACGATGCTGCCTATTGGTCCAGGGCTGAGGGTTTTGGTTCTCTTGATGTTGAGATGTAATCCATATTGAAGACTGTAATCTTTGCTCTTCTTCAGAAAGTGTCAAGTTTAGCTCACTTTTGGAAAACAGAGTTGTATCATCTGCATGATGTAGATTGTCCATGAGTCTTCTTCTAATCTTGATGCCACACTCCTCATTGTGAAGTCCACCTTCTAAAGTGATCTGTTTAGAATATATTTTGAAAAGGTATGGAGAAAGAATATATCCCCGATACTCCTTTCTTGATTTTGAGCCATGTAGTATTTCCTTGCTCTGTTTAGACAATGCCTTCTTGGTGTAGGTACAGGTTTCACATGAAGCAAATCAAGTGTTCTGGAATTCTCATTCTTTTTCATTTTAGCCACAATTTGTTGTGTCCACATAGTCAAATACCTTTGCATAGCTGACACAGGCCAAGTAAACATCCTTCTGGTACTTTCTGCTTTCAGCCAAGATCCATTTGACATCAGGATTAATATCCCTAATGCCACGCACGGTCTTTTCTAAATGTGGTTTGTATTATGAGGAGTTGGAAGAGATTCATATTTATTCCCATTCACAAGAAAGGTCATCCAACAGAATCTGGGAATTCTTGAAACAACATCATTAATATCACATGCAATCAAGAAAGCTCACCCAAAAATGGATAGAACTTGTAGATGAGGAAATTGAAAATACCATACCTTGTGTCAGATGCGAGTTAGTCTTTATAACACGATCCTTTCTCTTTAGACCTTTAGCAATAACCCTGACAGCAGACCAGCCCAATGTCATCCATCATTTGGTTTCTTGACTGCTGCTTTCATGAGTGTAGATTGCAGATACAAGTAAAATGAAATCTTTGACAACTTTAATCTCTTCTCTTTTTATTATAATGTTTATATATCCAGTTGAGAGGATCTTTGTTTTCTTTATGTCGTGGTGCAAACCATGCTACAGGCTTTGAGCTTCATGAAAAGCTGTTTCAAGTCTCTCTTTCTGCATGTAGGTAACCACGACCTTGCTGGCCAACAGGAAGAGCTATAGATCAGATTCTAATGTGTCCATCCGGAGGTCAGGAAGCAGGAAGATGCCCCCTCAGATTATAAAGAGGAGGCCTGTGCAGGAGAAGGGCCAGAGAGTGGTGAATGTGAATAAGGCTTTGTCCAACGACAAAAGAAGGTTCAAATGGGTCAAAGGGGAAGTCAGAGAGTTCTGAACTGAACTTTATGCTCATCTGAGATGAACTTTTCAACATCCCTGTTATATTTAATCAGAGATGTAGCCTAAGGGTCAGGGCTAGATCTGAAAGAGAGAGAGTCAAATCTGGCTTCCTTCTTCCACCTTTCCCGTCTTGTATACAGATGCTATTTCTACGCTTAGCCCCTTGAGATGACCATACTTGCAGTGCTGGTTATTGATACCAGCATCACAGAGGTGGGGCCCAAGAATCTAAATTCTCAGTCAACTATTCCAACACGCTTAAATATTTTTATTCTCATCGCATTAGACCACTATTGTGACTAAAGGATAACTGAGTAAGATATACATCAGTGCAATGTATGTGAATGAGACACAGGGTATATGAATTTTTACATGGAAACCAATAGAAAAGAAATATATATTTTTTTTTTAAAAAAAGGAAAGGAGAGAGGTGGTCAGAAAAAGGAGAAGGGGGCAATCACTGGGCTAGAAGTGGTTAGTAGTTGGTTGATGTTGTTAGGTGCCATCGAGGCGAGCACGATTCATAGAGATCCCATGAGCAAAAGATCTGAACCCAGTCCTGTCCTGCACCATCCTCACTCTTCCTGACACACAAGAGCCCATTGCAGCAGTCAGCGCGTCAATCCACCTGGTTGAGGGTCTTCCTCTCCTTTTTGTGACCCTCAACCCTTCCAAGCATCGGGTCCTTCTCTAAGAAATAGTCTCTTCTAGTAACATGCTCGAAGTATGTGAGGTGAAGCCTCATCATTCTTGCCTCCAAAGAGCACTCCAGCTGCATCCTCTCCAAGACATATCTGTTCTCTTGGCCGTTGTGAGATGTTCAATGCTGTTCTCCAACATCATAGCTCAAAGACATCAACTCTTTTTCTGTCATGGAGGGGGATGAAATAATGGAAAAGGTTCAATGGGGGCTTGAAAAGACAGAGTGATAATAGAGCGGTAGTACTTAATGATATAAAATACAATGTATATAAGTAAATGGACAAAACAAGATGTATATGAATAATTATTTGCAAACCAACAATTATTTAAAGAAATCTTTTTATCCTGTGATGTCTTCTTCCTTTACCTTTTCATTTTTGCTGCTGTTGTTAAGAGTTGATGAGTCGACTATGACTCAGAGCAGCCCTGTGAACAGCAGATCTGAGTCTTGTTCTATCCTGTGCCGTCCTCACAATCTCTGACACACTCGAGACCATTGCTGCAGTCACTGTGTCAGTCACTGTGTCAGTCCTCCGGGTTTAGGGTCTTTTCCTTCACCATGCTTTCGCCTTCCCAAACATGATGTCCCTCTCCAGGGAACAGCCTCTCCTAGCAACAAGTCCAAAATATGTGAGAAAAGCTTTATCACCCTTGCCTCCAAGGAGCACTCTGGCTGCACTGTCTCAAAGAATATTTGTTCTTTTGGCCATCCATGGGACGTTCTGCGTTCTAACATCACCGTTCAAAAGCCTCAATTCTTCTGTCATCTTTATTCACTGTCCAGCTCTCAGCAGCAAAGCAAGTGATTGAAAAAGACCATCCAAGTGCCCATCAACAAACGAATGGATAGAGAAGCTGTGGTATATTCACACAATGCAATATTACACTGCATTGAAAAACAAGGAACTCATGCAATATTTCACAAAATGGGTGACCCTGGAGGACATTATGCTGAGTGAAATATCTCAGTCACAAAAAGACAAATATGTCATAATGCCACTGTTATAAATGAGGACTGACATAGGAGTTAGGGGGAGACTGAGAAAGATGGGATAAATAATGTATATTGCATGAAACAGATGAGGGAGAGAACCGTTTAAAAGGGATATGTGATTAGATATTACTGTTATGACAGGAGTCCGAACGAAGGTAGCTATGCTACCACTATGTGGAGTGGACTTGGGGGCAGAGATTTCATAACAATGAAAGAATTTTTTCTTTTACTTTTCAAAAAGGAAAGCGAATTGGGGGGAGGGAGTGGTGGGCAGGGAGAAAAGTCCAACAATGAATGAATGGAAATCCAAAGTCTCTGTAAACTTTCATTAAAATAAAAAAGTAAATAAAAATAAAAGAAAAAGACCATGTATGAATCAATTCTACCTTAGTCTTCAAACTGACCTCATTGCTCCTGAATCATTTGGAGAGGCCCTTAACTGCGGATTTCTCACTAGCACGTCAAAGAAATGAACAATCTCTTACAAAATTGTAGCTGATTTAGCTCTTTATTACGTATGTGTTGATTACACCCCAGCACAAACCTATGGCCCTTAGGTTGACGCCTACTCTTGGGGGACTTCTCACTGTAAGTGTTAATGGGAGGAGACCACTCATTTTTTTTTTCTGTGAGAGTAGCTGATGAATTCAATGGTTACCCTTTGGGTTAGCAGCCTGGTCCTCACCTCATTAAGCTCCTGATGTATTACTTATTGTCCTTAACTGATGTTAGACGACTGACGTACAACAAAACCCAAACCCTGTCTTATCCTGAAAGGATTTAAAAAATGTTTGGTGTATTTTTTTTTTCTTTTTGGCCATTGCTTTGGCCTTTCTGCACACAATAACAAAAAATAAGAATGGAATGAGCTTCTCCTTTCAATGTTATTCTGTTAAAGGAGGCCAGCGGTCAAGAGAAACATTTAGCACACATAAAAGGAAATAACTTCTCGGGGCAACTGTGGTCAGCTAGAGGAATGTGCTGTCACAGGAGGTCAGAGTCAAGTGCAAGGCACTGGGTGGCTTTCCAGGCCAGGGAAACGGGGACCATTTGGGGTCAACTCAGGAGGCAAGCAGGGCCTGAGCTGACCATCCATGGCTAGGGAAAAGGGAAGTCTGGTTTTAGGCTAGGAGTTCAGCTGGTCACAGGCACATATTCCTGGTTTGATTTGAATCTTTAGAACAAAATACTACTAATAAATTGTTTATGAAACATACAGTGTCTGCTCTCTGCCATCATATTGGCCCTGGCTCATGGAATGCTATGTACAGTGGAATAAAACGATGTCTGGCTTGATGACGTCCCTATGATCAGTCTTGACTGGAATCTGGGTGACTCATAGAGGTCTCACTAGCTGATTTTTAAGATTCAACTTGCCAGGCCTTTCTTCCTAGTCTACAAGCAGCCTACGTCACATCTTCACATATGTTCAGTAACAGCAACTCACAAACTCCTGCTGACACATGGGTCGTGGTTGCCCCAGAGTGCAGTGGCCAAGAAGAAACCTGGGTCTCCTGCATGTTGGTATTATGTGCTCTCTAGTTGCCTGCGACTCATAGTGACCCTGTGTACATCAGCTGAACCCTACTCCATCCTAAGCCAATCTTATTGTCACTGACACACCTACCCCCATTACCCTAGTCACTGAGTCAATTCATCTCATCGAGGGTCTTCCTCTCCTACGCTATCCCTCCACCCTCCCAAGCATGACATCCCTCTCGAAGGACTAGTCCCTCCTTGCAACATGTCCAAAGTATGTCAGACAAAGCTTCAGAATCCTTGCCTCCATGGAGCAGCCTGGTTTAACCCTCTCCATGACAAGCCTGTTTGTTCTCCTAGCAGTCCATGGTATATTCAACACTCTTCTCCAGCACCACAGCTCAAAGGCATCAACTCACCTTCTATCATCCCTAGTCATTGTCCAGCTTTCTGATGCATAGCAAGTGATTGCAAAGTCCATGACCTAGATCAGGTGCACCTTAGTCTCCAGATACTGCATATTGTTGTTGTTGTTGATAGTCACTGAGTCAAGCACGACTCAGAAAAACTCTATAAACAAAAATCCTGCAGCCTTTCTATAACCATTGTCATTTCTAAAAGTTCATAGTTTCCAGAGGCATGTTGTTTAGCAAGTGATGTCATTCCTGCTGCATTGAAGGTGGTAAATCTATTACTGAACCACCTCAAAATGCTCATTGCTGCTGATGACTGATTGATGACCCTCCAGTGGGTTTTCAGAGGCTGTAAATCACATGCGTGGGGATTGCCCACTTTTCCCCTACAGTGTCCTTGGTAGATTCGAACTGCCGGAGAGTGTCTGCCTCTGGATTAGTGGCACAACCCCCGCTGGCCATTCATGGCCTTCCAAAGGAAAGGTGCTTATGCTGTAATATCACATGGAGATCTTGATTGTTCTTGTAGGACCTTGGATAATCACTGAGTTCAGGGAACTGAGCCAGGCGTTGGGGGCCCAGAGGCAGATCAGAACACGGTGTGGAAACAGATACAAAAGTAATTACAGGATAAGTCATTAGTGCTGGAATACAAACAAGGATGGAGCATTACCGTGGGAACCTAGCGACTGATTCCGCTGAGTGGGGGGCTTGAGGAAACGCGCTCTCCCAGACTTGCCTCAAAGAATCCCCCTGGATAATTACTACAAAACTGATCCCTGGGTCCAACCAGACTATTGGATGAGAGCATCCTGGGAGGATGGGGACACCAGCAGAGGCTCAGCAGAGAGGCAAACCCTCATGGGATGGATCAACTCCGTGACTGCGACCTTGAGCTTCAACGTGGGGACATGGGAATGATGGCACAGGATGATGCTAAAGCGCAAGGGCGTCCCTTTAAAACTGAAGTGCACTTGACCCAACTTGCAATATTTTCTATTTCCTCATGGAGATGTGAAAGTTGGACAAGGAATAAAAAAGAACTGATGACTTTGGATTGTTGTTGTGTGCTGCCAAGTTACCTGTGAGTCATAGTGTCCCTGTGTACAATAGCTCTGAAGCCTGCCCTGTCCTGAACCAGTCTTACTGACTCCAACACATCAACCCACATCGCCCCAGTTAGTGTATCAATCCATCTCATCTGGGGTCTTCTCCTCCTGCACTGTCCCTCCACCCTCCCTCCATCCCTCTCAAAGGACTGCTTCTGCCTTGCAACATGTCCAAAATAGGTCAGACAGAGCTTCAGAATCCTTGCCTCCAAGGAGCAGCCTGGTTTCACCCTCTCTAGGATGAACCTGTTTGTTCTCCTAGCAGTCCATGGTATGCTCAATACTCTTCTCCAGTAGTTTAGAAGCAAGAATGGTGAGACTTTGACTTACATACTTTAGGATGTTGTCAGGAGAGTCCCTGGAAAAAGGATAAAATACTTGAAAATTAAAGGGTCAGCTAAAGAAAGTATGCCCCTCAATGAAATGGACTGACTTAATAAGCGGTAAGAGTGGGACTTAAGTACAGCCAAGATTGTGAGGGTGACACGGGATCGGAATTCTTGTGTACAGGGGTCATGCTGAGCCAGAGCTGACTAGATGGCTCCTAACAAAACAATGACAACAGCAGCAGCAACAATACAGTGATTGGGTGAACGAATGTGTGGGGAAGTTTTCCTAAACTTTCAGGGATTGGAAACACCTTTTCAATAACTATTTTTCTGTGACAGTGTTATTCTTAGTTGCCATTGGGTGAATTCCACCTCATAGTGTCCTTCCACACACCAGAGCAGAACAGAGTCCAAGCCTGGCCTGTACTCAAAACCCAACAATATTAGAGCTCATTGTTGCAGTCCAGCCACTGTATTACAAACCATCTGAAAAGACATTTTTATATTTTTAAAACATACAGTGCATGAGATTTGAGGTGATAAAAAACCAGAAGCAGTGCAGAACTGTTATACAGAAGTAAACAACAACAATGCGAAAGAGTGATAACTTAGTGGTAAGGAACTGTGTTGCACTGCTAACCCAAAGGCATGTAGTTCAAATCCACAATCTTCTCTGAGTGAACAAGATAGGCAATCTCCTCCCTTGTGATTTCCTGCCTCTGAGAACCTGCTGGGAGTTCATCTATGAGTTCATTGTGACTTGGTGGTACTCAAAGACAGCAACAGCTGGAACACAAATACCGCAGGCAGGTGGTTGAGAAGAAGAGAAATTGATTTTCTTAGTTCTGGAGGCTGAAAGTTGAAACAAGCTGAAATAACTGCTGTGTTAATTCCTTCCTTCTCCACAGCGCCGGGCATTCCTTGTCTCCTCGGCTTCACGATGGTCCTCACATGTGTCCAGGCTTCCCTACGTGTGCACCTCTCGGTGTGTCGTCAGATTTTTTTGTTACTTACAAGCAGTTTAGATTTAGAATCCACCCTACTCTGTCAGTGAAAGAGAGGAAGTAGAACTTGAAAAAACAGAGGATTGTTGTAAAAAAGAAAGACGCTCAACGAGATGGATTGGCAGTGACTGTACCAATGGGCTTGAACATGAAGGCGACCATGAGGATGTAACAGGATAGTGTAAGACTGTGCTTTTTATGGGGTCACTGTAAGTTGGAGTTGACTCAGAGACACCTAACAACATAATAAAGGAAACCCTATTTCTAAATAAGGAAGCTCTGGTGGCCTAGTGGTAAGAAGCTGTGCTTCAATCCCAAAGGCAGGCAGTTTGAATCCATCACCTGCACCGTGTGAGAAGAATGGGAAATCCTCTCCTATATGATTAACTGTCTCTGGAAACCTGCTTGGAGGGTCAGCTATGGGTTGCTTCCAACTTGACGGTAAACAACAACAACAACAACAACATTTCTTAATAGGATTGCATTCACAGCTGTGTTACTGTGTGTCATCAAGAGCAACCTATAGAACAGAGAAGAAATTCTCTCTCATGTTTCCAAGACTCTAATCCTGACAGCAGGGAGTCATAGAGAGCTCACTGGGTTGCTATTTTAGGCTGGGTTCTCTACAGAAGTGAAACCAACTATATGTCATTGTTGTTATGTGTTGTTGAGTCGCTTGTGAGACATATATATATATATCCCTCAACAAGATCAAGATAAAGTTTATCTCTGACATCACTCACGGGGACCTTTTGTTTCCTACTCACTCAGCAGCTTTCAGCCTGGATATTGAAACAATTGATGGGCCTGTATACACTTCCTCTCTCTTTGTTTCTCTTAGATCCTTTAGCCAAGGCTCCCAAATGCTTAAAACATATGAATTTCTCTTAGAGCCTGCTGTGTTAATGGCATGAAAATACTGAAAGAAAGAAATGAGGTTACTTTAGGAGAGAGTTTGGGGCAGGGGTAGAGAGAGAGGAGAGAATGAATCTGTTTTCTGAAAGATGCAACTCCCCCATAAACACATCACAGTGAAGTTGTTAAGTGCTGTCGAGTTTCAACAACTCTGTGAAGAACAGCTCTGAGCCCTGCTCTATCCTGCACCACCCTCGTCTTTTCCGCAGTGTTTGAGCCCACTGTTAGAGTCATTGTGTCAAGCCCCTTTGTTGAGGGTCTTCTCTTGGCTCCACCAGACAACATGTCCAAAGTATGTGAAAAGAAGCACCTTGAATGCATGATCTCCAAGCCAGATTTGCTTGTTCTTTTGACTTTTCAACTTAAGCTGACAAACTCAAGAAACTATGGACCCTTTCAGAATGAGACATGATGGCAGATCGAGTTTGGAGAAATTAGAGAAAGGCAGGGTCCTGCGGGAAGGGGGCAGAATGTTTGCAGCAGGTCTGGGAGATCAAGGTCTTGGGCATTCACCTCTCGGTCTGGGAGGCTTCCCTGTGAAACCTAGGTCATTCTTCTCCAGACACAGAGGTGTGGTCAAGTCTGGCTGATTTCCTCCTGGGAGAGAAGAATGGGCCTGTCAACGCTGCACAGACCTGGGACTACTGGCCTCGTCTGCTTTCACTAACCAGGAAGAGAAGGAAAAGAATACAGAAGAGAAAATGAAACATTCATCTTTGTGCAATTGCTTTCCCTTCAGGAGTTTTATGAGGCACACTTGGCAGTTCTATGTGAGTTAGAGGAGGGAAAGTGACCCTTGAGAACATGTTAGGAGTTGGATCATAGCCTCCATTCTCACCTCCAGTACGTCCTGGAGTGCTCACCTTGTGGGGCCCTCTAGGTGATGCGGACAGGTAAGCACTCAACTACTAACCGAGAAGTTAGCGGTTCGAGCCTACGCAGGGGAAAGGTCTGAGGCACACTTTTGCGAGAGAACATTCTGAAGAACCCCTCCAGGGAGTTTCTACCTGAGGCACACAGGGTGGATGTAGTCAGGATGGACACTGTGTAGCGGCTTTGTACCTGCTGGGGAGCTCGGGCCGGTGAGCCCACTGGGAATTCTGAAGCAAACTGAAAGGTGGAGCCTTGCTGGGAAGTCAAATCCACTTGTGGTTCCAAGAGAGAGATGATCAATTTCCTTCTGTGGTTTTTTTTTAAAAAATTAATTTACAGAAACTTTGGATTTCCATTCATTCATTCATTCTTGCACTTTTATCCCTGCCCACCCGTTCTCCCCAGTTTGCTCTTCTCTTTGAAAAGTAAAAGAAAAATTCTTTCATTGTTATACAGTTTCTCCCCCCAAGTCCACTCCACTATGCAGCCTTCATTCTGGATTCCTGTCACGACAATAATACCTAATCACATATCCCTTTTAACAGTTTTCTCCCTCACCTGTTTCAATGCAATATACATAATTTATCCCATCTTTCTCAGTCTCTCCCCAACTCCTATGTCAGTCCTATTTTACAACAGTAGCACTATGCAGTATTTGTCCTTTTGTGATTGAGATATTTCACTCAGGATAATGTCCTCCAGGGTCACTCATTTTGTACAATATTTCATGAATTCCTTGTTTTACAGCCTCAAAAAACCCACTGGAGGTCCAGCTAAGAGCTGGTTCTGACTCCATGGCAGTGAGGCGAATTGTTGAGTTACATCTGTCAGATTTTGTTTGTTTTTTTTTTTAAAAAAAAGGCCAGTGAGAACATAAACCTTCTACTGCTAGTGGCCTAATTTCAAACTTCCAGCCTCCCAAGTGGCAAGAAAAGGAAGCTGTGTTTTAAAGTGACCCACCTGTGGCATTGGTATCACAGCAGCACTTGGCAATGAAGACAGCGGGTTTTCACATCTAAAATGGGATTATTTGAAACATCCTCACAGTAGTAACAACCAGGGGTGAAGGTCAAGGACAACCACCTTCAGGATGGATTACATGTGAAGAGAAAGAAAACAAAAATCCTTACTGCTGGGCCAGTGAGTAACATCATTATAGTCAGAGAAAATCCTGAGATTATCAAGGCTTTCATTTTACTGGGATCCAGACTCAAGAATCCCAGAAGCAACAGTCAATAACTCAAACAGCATAGAAACACTGATGTGTCAAATGCATTAATGGTTGGTTACCCATGGTGGACAGTGTTGGGTGGAGCTCCCTGATTAAAACAAGCTTGGAAGAAGGAGTGGCATTCACTTCTGTAATAGCTTGCCTCCGGAAACCCTATGAACCTGGAGAGAGAATGAGAGACAACCAAGCGTCGAGAACTCTCCTTCATAGGGTCGCTACGAGTCGCCTGCAACTTGACGACACTTAACAAAATAACAACAACAACAACAACATATTGCACTGGGCAACGTGTTGTCGTGGTTGTGTGCTGTCAAATCGACTGCTACTCAGAATGTCTTATGAGCTACAGATCTGAAACCTGTCCTATATTGTGCCATCCTCAATCTCCAACACACGTGAGCCTGCTGTTACAGTCACTTAGTCAATCCATCTTGTTGAGGGTCTTCTTCTCTTTAGATGACCTTCCACCTTTCCAAGCCTGATGTCCTTCTTTAAGGACTGGCCCCTTCTAACAACTTGTCCAAGTACATGAGACAGAGTTTCACCATTTTGCCTCCAAGGACCACCCTGGGTTCACTTACTGCAGGACAGATCTGAGTGTTCTTGACAGTGCATGGAATAGTCAGTTTCAGTGGACTTCTCAAACATCACAATGCAAAGTTATCAAGTCTTCTTCTGTCATTCTTAGTCATTGCCCAATTTTCAGTTGTATAGCAAGCAATTGAGAAAACCATGGTTTGGATCATGTATCCCTGAGTCTTTAAACTGACATGGCTGATCCTTAGTGCTCTGTAGAGGGCCCTGACAGTCAATTTCCCCAGTGCAACTCATCTTTTGATTTCTTGACTGCTGGTACTATGAGTACTGAATGTAGAGCCAAGTAAGATTAAATCTTTAACAAATTCAATCTTTTCTCCACCTAGCACAATGTTGCCTATTGGCCCGGTAGTGAGAATTTTTGCTTTCTTGATTCCGAGATGTAATTGAAATTGAAGTCTATAGTCTTTGATCTTCTGAAGCAAGCTCTTCAAATCACCCTCATTTTCCGCAAGCAAGGTTGTGTCATCGTTTGCATGTTGCAGGTTGTTTATGAGTTTTCCTCCAATCCTGAAGTCACGTTCTTCTTCATTAAGACCAGATTTCTTGAATGGTTTGTTCAGCACATCAATTGAATAAATATGGAGAAAGCACATAGTCCTGACACACATCTTTTTTTTTTTCTTTTAAACCATGTAGTGTTCCTCTGCTCTGTTCACACAACAGACTCTTGGTCCAGTATAGGTTTCTCATGAGTATAATTGAGTTTTCTGAGACTCCCATTTTTTTCAATGTTAGTTATAACTTGTTATGATTCACACAGATTCACATACCTTTTAAAAGTGTTGTTGTTGATGATTGCCTTTGAGTCGAGCATGACTGGAAGACCCTATGAAAAAAAAAAAAGGCCCGAAGCCCCTCTACAACTATCGACATTTATCAAAGTTCATAGAGTTTCTGGAGCCATGTTGTTTAGGAAGCAAAAATATCACTTTGATTATTAAAGTATGCCTGACTCAATCCAGGGACCTTTGGTAGTGTTATGGTTAAAGCATCAAAAATGTTCACAGAAGCATAATTGACCATCACAAGAACATGAAAACAGCCCAAATATCCAACCACAACGGAATGGTTTAAGAAATTATGGCACATTCACATGATAGAATACTATACAGCACGAAGGAGCAATGATTTTGTAAATAACTACCTAACTTGGGAGGGACTGGAGAGCATTATGCTGAGTGAACTAACTCAGTCCCGAAAGGACAAATACCATATAAGACCTTTATTGCAAAACATGTATGAGGATCCAAGGGGAAGAGCGTGGGAGCAAAGGGGTGAGGATGGGTGGGGGGTAAGTGTGGTTAATCATAAGGTCACACAATTTGATGGATAGAGGGAGTGGTGGGTAAAGGAAAGGAGAAAGATCCAGTGTGAAAAACAGTGTACATGAACATTGTAAGTAAACCAGTATAAAATAAAAATTTTACATCTGTCCTATCCTGTGCCTTCCGTACCATCTCTGACACACTTGAACCCATGCAGTCACCATGTCAATTCATGTGGTGGAGTGTCTTCCTCTCACTCACCATCCCTCCACGTTTCTAAGCATGATGTCCCTTTTCGAGGAACAGCCCCTCCTAGCAACACACTCAAAGTATGTGAGATGAAGCTTTATCATCCCTGCCTCCAAGGAGCACTCTGGCTGCACCTTCTCTAAAACATACCTGTTTGTTGTTTTAGCCGTCCATCGGATAATCCAGTACTCTTCTCCAACACCACAGCTCAAAGGCATCAATTCCTTAATCATATGATCAATAACAATCAATGTTATCAAACAAAATGTCTATGAAAGGTTGTATGAAAAGAATATGATTTGCAAACCTTCACTCAAAGTAAATACATTCATAAGATTTTAAACGAGTAAAAGATGGATTTTTTTTTTAAATGAGAAAGCAACAATCAAGTTTATGTTCAGCTGGAAAGAAAAACATGGAAGAAATTGTAAGGAACCCAGGGTCTAAGTCTTAAAATGATTACAGAAAAGTAAATTGTATGTATTCATACAGGGTTTCTTTATCGGCTTAAATGGCAATGAATTTGAATTATGGATTACCAAATTTTGGGTTTTATTTTGCCAAGAAAAGATGTTTACATCAATGAATTTCAAAGAGATCCCTTTGTCTTTTTTTTTTAATTTCATTAAAAGTGGGGTTGGAGATCAGGGTTTGTGCTTTCTTTCCTCAGTCTGTGATGTTTCCCACCCCTCCCCGCCCCTTTATCCCATTTTGAGTGTGGCTCAGAGAGAGCTGGCTGCCAGTTGGAACCACAGTGTCTCTGATGGTTGGCGGGAGAGGTCTGCATACCTCCTGGCTTGAACGCTGCATGCCAGCTTCGTGTACACTGGGGTTTTGTGGAGCTTGTGACTAATCGGGGGTGTGGTACTGAAACAGAATGCAGGGAGGACTCAAATAGCTCTCCAGGAGCCCTGATGGTGCAATAAGGGAAGTTCTTGGCTGCTGGCTCAGAGGTCGAGGGTTGGAAGCCATGCAGTGGCTCCATGGGAGAAAGACTGCAATCTCCTTCCAGGAAAACCACGGCTTATGGGGTGGCGCCACTCTCAGATCCAATCCAAAGACGCCCCAAAACAGGCTCAGGATTGCCCACGTTCAGAGAGATTGCCGAGGATGAGATGAGACGGTGACATAAGGTAAAATGAGGTAACAAGAGAAAAGGAAAAGTAAGAAAATATCTAGAGAGAAGAAAAGGTGAGAAGCTGGGCTGCGAACCCAAAAGTATGTGGTTCAAATACACCAGACACACAATGAGATAAAGGACTCTCTCTCTTCCCATGTGACTCTGAAAACCTGCTGGAAAGGTCAGCTATAAGTCAGTTCCAACTCTCCAGCACACAACAGCTAGGGAAAAAGAAACAGATTATCTTCTTGGAGGTGCCTGTCATGCTTCATTATGGAGAAATGTTTGCATTTCTTAGAATAAAATACTGTGGCCTTTGTTCAGAGAGTTGGGTGTAGAGGGGAGACCTGCATAGTATGTGCCCTCCTGGCTGTGTGAACTGATATTAATCTCAGTTGTGGTCCTTTTCGGGGTCCCCTTTTTTTGTCAGACAGCAGCACTATGTACAGCCTTTTGTTTTTGTAGCAGGGGTTCCATATCAAAGACTCTCTATTCCCTTAAATGGATGAGCACCAATTTGTTGCCGTTAATGAATGACTTTTTCCTGGAGAGCTCTTCACTTTTGTTTGGCATGGGGCTGTTTTCTCCGTCTTTCCTCTTGTAGGGGCTTTTCTATGTGTTTGCTCACTTCCTGCAGCTGGGCATGATCTGCCCTTCAACTTAACCTGTCCATGCCCTCTCCTTCCCCTCGGTCAAGGGAAGGAAACAGGAGAGAGGGGTTGTGACTGGTCTTGTCTTCCAACAGAATTTTCTTTCTCTTTCACTTTCCTATTATTTCTCCTACTCACTGTTCCACTCAGTCTCCTGAGTAGACCCCGAGAGTCTGAACGGATGATAGGGATGTCATTCCCTCATCAGCTGCTCCTCTCAGCTCAGGGTACATGAGAGCTCTTTCAAGCGTAATCAGTCTCATCCTGAAGGCCCGAGTCCATTCCAGAAGGTAGGCATCCTGTGAGATAAAAATGGGAAGGGAAAGGGCAAAACAATTTGATGAGAAGGATAGAAAACAATAGACACACAGTGAAGGCCTCAGGGACTGAAGAAAAGAAATGAGAGAAAATAGGAAAGGAAAGTACCAGGTTTACGGGAACTCTGGTGGCCTAGTGGTAAGGAGCTGTGCTGCAATCCCAAAGGAAAGCAGTTCAAATCTACCAGCTTCTCCATGGGAGCAAGATTGGCAATCCCCTCCTGTGCCTTTAAACTGCCCCCAAAAACCCTCTGGAGGGTCAGCTGTGGGTCGGTTCTGACTTGACTGTACACAACAACACAACAACAATATTGTCAAATTGGATCCAACTTCTAGTCCTCCAGCGAGTTTTCTGAGGTTGTAAGTCACACTGGAGGAAGTGGCCCATCTTTCTCTAGGAGGGCTTCTTGTGGATTCAAATGTCCAGAGAGGTGCCACCACTCCCTGAGATTTAAATAAATGTTCTAAAAGAAGACGGACAAAGAAAATAATGACTCAGAGACAACTGTGTGATTCCGACAGCACCCTAGGGGCGGGGGTGGGCACCCAGATCAATCTGCCTTGGTTGCTATCCTCCAAGAATTTACGATTGAGACTGCAGAGACTGTTGTTGTTGTTAAGTGCCGTTGAGTCGTAAGCGACTCATAGCAACCCTATGCATGAAAGACCCGAACACTTGTATAACTTTCATCCTTTCTCCGGGTTCATAGGGTTTCCATGGGCAAGCTATTTCAGAGGTGGATGTCACTCCTGCTTCCAAGCTTGCTTTAATTGGGGAGCTCCACCAAACACTGTCCACCATGGGTAACCATTATCGCATTTGACACATCAGTCTCACAGTGTTTTTAGCATCACGGCAACCACACGTTACCTCTGTGCAGCAAATGGACAGACCAGGGCTATATGATCTAGAAGAGTGAGTGACCAAAAAGGATTAAAACCAGGCCTGAAGGCTGTGGATTAGAGTCACTCACTTTTGGCTTGGTAACATCACTTTCTGTCCACTAGGCCACTGCTCTCTCTCTATGCTGTTGTTGTTGTTAAGTATAGCAGAGATTAGATACAAAAATAAAATAAAAAAATAGAGAAGTCATATTTGTCTTTGGCTATACTGACCTCTAAGAGAAAAATGAAAAGATATTTTTAAAAAAACTATTTAATCCACTTTGACCTCACTTACAAATGTTTCAAGAGGGTAGAAAAATTGAAAAGCTAAGCTGTTGAAAATATATGCTTTGTTCCTCATTTGCACCAGGCAGTTTAAGAAGGAGACTTTGTGGGAGTTCCCAGCCTGACTCAGGGTGGTGTGAGACCCAGTGGAGGGGATCTCAGAGAAGATGTCCCTTCCTCCCCAAGCACAAGTGGACACATTTGGTGCCAGAGAGCCGAGGGACTGGAATCTCAGTTACTCCTGCTTTAGCACTCCAGTGAAACTATTGTAACAACTGATCTTTGTGTGGAAACTGGATACCCATTAAAAGTGTGCTGAGTAAGACACTTCACAGGCCAGAGTTCCTTTGCAAATGACCTCTTTTTTCCTTGCAAGGGACAGTCATCCCTGACCGACAAGAGCTTGTTGTTTGCCTAGGTCACAGGCCTGCAGCCTCGGGACACACACGGTGGCAGGAGAAGGAACTACATGGACATTCCTCCCTGGGCCTTGTCGGGTGGTCGGTAGGCAGCAGTGCACCAGTCCCCCGGGTGCCCAAGGAAGGCTGGGGGAAAGGCCATGGTGCGTGGGGTATTTTTAGCAATGCTTTTCTCACTACCTGCGCTGTGTGCTTGTGTCGAATGTGTTTATTCCACTTGAGAAAGAATAGCTACTAAATTGGGAAATGATGAACTTCTCAGCTGGAGGGGGAGCTGCAGCCAACGTGCCAACAGCACCGGGATTTGAGATCCTGCGTTCTCTTTGACGTTATGTTTAGAGGTCAGGACAAGAAGGGAGAAGAACACACTCCAAAGACAGACTCATCTTAGCTCCGTCCAGTCCATGGAAGGAAGTGGGAAGGTCTGAAGCGAGACTTGTGGTTCTTTCGTCTAAACACAGGGAGCTCTTGTGGCGCAGTCTGTAAAGAGTGATGGCTGCTCATCCAAAGACTGCCCTTTTCCGGTGGTTCGAATCCACCAGCCAGCAGCTCCATGGGAGAAAGGCGGGCGGTCTCCTCTCGTCTGAAGACCAGCAGAGGAAGGCTAAGAGGCTCAGAAAGACAAGGCCGGGTCAGCTATGAGTCGGTTCTGATTGACGGCAGTGAGGTTTTAAAGGCTGTCTAAATCTGCGGAGAAGGATATCATGGTTGGAAGGGTAGAGGGACAGGGCAGGAGAGGAAGACCCTCGATGAGATGGATTGATTCAGTGACTCAGGTAATGGGGGTAGGTGACACAGTGTTCAGCTTCACAGCAATCACGAGTTACCTCTGTACAGCAAGTGGACACACCAGGGCTATAAAACCTTTGGCTGGATAGCAAGAAAGTATAATTTTGTTTTATAAGAAACTGATTTTTTATTCTTATTAGAGACTTGTTTGGTTAAATGTCACTCATTCCTAAATCTTAAACAGATAGTCAGCCCTCTGTTTTAGTTTGGGGCAGTGAATTACTTGGATTTTTTTTTTCCCCTAGCCAAGACCTTTACAATTCTTTCCAAGTGGCAGGATTGTTGCTGTTCTTGTTAGGTGCTTTCAAGTCAAGTATGATTCATGAGACCTTATCACTGTCTCTGATACAGTGGAGCCCATGGTTACAGTCACTGTCAGCCTACCTAGTGAAGAGTCTCCCTCTCTTTCGCCATCCAGCCACCTTCCCAAGTATGATATCTCTTCTCAAGAAGTAATCTTTCCTAGCAACGTGCTCAAAGTACGTGAGATGAAACTTCATCATCTTTGCCTTTAAGGAGCACTCCAGCTGTACTTTCTCCAAGACTTATCTGTTTGTTCCTTTGACAGTCTGTGGAATCTCCAGCACTCTTCTTCAACATCACAGTTCAAAGATGTCTGTCAATTCTTCTTCTGCCATCCTTTTCAATGTCCAGCTCTCAGATGCATAACCAGTTACTGCAAAGATCATAGTCTGAATCAGATGCACCTTAGTCCTCACAATGACATCATTACTCCTCAATAATTTGGAGAGGTCTCCGACTGTAGATTTTCCCAGGGCACTGTCTTCTGAGCTAAAAGCTGGTACTATGGGTCTTAATTGTAGATCCAAGTGGGATGAAGTCGTTGACAGTCTTCATCCTTTCTCCATTCATCATGATGCTGCCTTATCAAGGCGGGGTAGGACTAAGAAAATAAGAAATGTCTAAAGCCCACCACAAAGATTGGACAACATGATAATCATGTAAATAATGTAGATGGCACTTTTGTGGGGTGGGAATCATGTAAATATAATGAATAAAATGTTAATGTGAAGAATTTTCAGGTTTGTTATTCTATTAGGCTTAACAGGAGGTATCTCAGAGGCCAAAAATGCAGAGTCCACTTCATAAAAAAAAAATCCCAAAACCCAATCCCCAAACCAACCAACAGTGAACAACTGGGAGTCAGACTTCTCCTTTGGACCAGATACCTGTGTTGAAACTACTAGACATAGCAGGTGAAAGACTCTCGCACGTGAGTGGCAGTGGGAAGCAGTGAAAAAAAAAACAACAACCCAAAACTGAGGCAGCAAAGGGAACAGAACCAGGAGATCAATACAAAACAGGGTTGTGAGCATTGCTGTCCTGGGAGTGAGAAAGCAGAGTGCCTTTACGACAGAGTTCTACGGGCAGATTGCTTTGAGGCTGCTTGAAACGGCAGAGTTAAAAGAACTTTGTAGCATTTGTATGAGCAAGACAGAGGTCAAGGGCTGAAGCTAGAAGGACTTAGCTTTTGGAGTTGGCTGAGCAAAGAGCTTTCCTGACTCAGGAACTGTGGCCTGAGTGATCTTGACAGATTGATACAGCAACTGGGGCGATGGGGGTAGGTGTGTCAGAGTCAGTGAGACAGGCTCGGGACAGGGCAGGCTTCAGAGCTGTTGTACATAGGACTGTTAGGAGTTAGCTGCAGGCAACTCTAAGGCACACAGCAACAACAACTTCCCTAACAGAGAGCTCTGGTGGCCTAGTGGTAAGAAGCCAAACTGCAATCCCAAAGGCACCTTGATTGTAATCCGCAAGCTCCTTCTAGGGAGAACGATGAGCAACCTCCTCTTGTGCAATTTATTGTCTCTGAAAACTCTCTGAGGGTCAGCGATGGGTTAGGTTGGTTCCAACTCGAGGGCACACAACACCACCACCAAAACTTCCCTTCTTGTTATTGTTGTTATGTGCCATTGAGTCACTTGTGAACTTGTAGCAACCCTATGTATAAACAGCTTTGAATACTTCTTTCTCTTGAGCCAACATTGTTGTCTCTGACACACCTTATCCCCACCATCCCAGTCACTGAGTCAATCCATCTCATTGAGGATTTTTCTCTCTTGCACTGTCCCTCTGCTCTCCCAAGCGTGATGTCCCTCTCCAAGAACTGGTCCTGCCTTGCAACATGCCCAAAGTATGTCAGACGAAGCTTCAGAATCTTTGCTGCCAAGGAGAAGTCTGATTTCACCCTCTCAAAGATGAACCTATTTGTTCTTCTGGCAGTCCATGGTATATTCAATACTCTTCTCCAGCACCACAGCTCACAGGAATTAGTTCTCCTTCTGTCATCCCTAGTCATTGTCCAGCTTTCTGATGCATAGCACATAATTGCAAAGACTGTGGCCTGTATCAGGCACACCTTAGTCTCCTGACTGACATCATTGCTCATAATAATGAGGTCTGTGTGGCCATCACAATAAATCATGAACCTAGCAGAGAAGTAGTTATTTCTATAGAGGGACAATTAGTGTCATAACTGGTAATGAACCATGGAATAGAGATGTGGAAGGGATAGATTTCACCTGACAGGAATTGGCTTTGGGTTGTTGGTGCTGCTAATTAATGGGGCTTCTTCCCCCTCACAAAGCTGGTGGAGGTCAGACACCATGCCTTCACTGTCTGTGCCATGTTTACAAGTCATTTCCACTCATCAGGTACTAAAGTTCAGGTCTGGAATCTCAGGTCCTAAAGTTCAACTACATCTACCTATCTATTCACTTATCTATCTACACACACAAACATCTAATGAACTTAAATGTTTGTAAAAGGCTGTTTAAAGAGAGTAAACATGTACTGTGCCCCCCAAAGAGGGTTAAGGATGAAAAATGTTTCAACAAACAACACTAAAGTATAATAAAATGCATTTTATTAAGATAAGCTCATAAGATGTCACTGAAGAGCTCTTCTTCATTTCCCAGTAACTCCAGGGTCATGTTTTAATTGTTATTATTATTAAAATTTCCACTTTATTACAGAGGTGAAGGATTGTGACAGACGATTTTATGATCCAAGCTCCATTTCCCACCCCCCTAGTTGAATATGAACAAAACCAGCTCCTCCCATGAAATTTGATCATAGGGTCAAAGTCACATGTGTTCATGCATCAGTTCTCTCCTCCACTTATGAGGGACCTGTAGTCTTTCCTCACCACTTGCCCTCAGGGGCTGAGAAGTTCCCTTACTGGGTGCTGGGTTGTTGGTGTGGGTTTTTCTTTTTTTTTCTTCTTTATTTACTGTATTTTTAAGTATTGGTTTGCATACAAAATTTTTGTCCATTGTGTTTCATTTGTGTACGCTGTTTCACACAATCCTTCACTCACATTGTGTTTCATATGATTATTCATTTACATTGTGTTTTATAAAATCAACCAACATTGATCTACGTCTACTGTTGGCATGTCCTTTCAGGTCTCCATTGGATCTTTCTGAGTTTCTCCAATCCCTTTTCCTACCCACCAAACTCTGTCCCTCCTCCCCACACTCTGCCTCCTGCCCATCACCCTTTTCCCCTTTGGATTTTTATACACATTTTACTAGTTATCCTTCTATTTTTTACAATAATAGTCGGGAGGTGGATTATGCAACAATAAATTACTTTTTTTATGTGAACTGGGGGCTAGGGAGGAAAATGTGAAACAATGAATGAGTGAAAATCCAGTTTTTCTGTAAACATTAGTTAAAAATCACAATTTAGAAAAAACAGCAAAAAGTAATTAGTCTGTGTGGATCATAACAAACTGTGGCTGACTCTGAGAAGAATGGGAATCCCAGAACACTCGATCGTGCTAATGCAAAACCTATACTTGGACCAAGAGACAGTCGTCAGAACAGAGCAAGCTGCATGGTTCAAAATTGGGAAAGATGTACATCAGGGATGTGTCCTGTCTCCATACCTTTTCAACCTGTATGCAGAACAGATTATCCGAGAGGCTGGGCTCTATGAAGAGAAGTGTGGCATCAGGATTGGTGGAAGATCTATTAACCATCTGCGTTATGCAGATGACACAACCCTGCTTGCTGAAACTGAGGAGGACCTCAAACACTTGCTGCAAAGGGTCAAGGACTGCAGCCTTCAGTATGGACTGAGGCTCAATGTCAAGAAGACAAAGATTCTCACCACTGGACTAATTGTCAGCATCAGGATGGACGGTGAGGAGATTGAGATTGTTAACAACTTTAGTCTACTTGGCTCCACAGTCAACACTCTTAGCACCCGTAGGCAGGAGATTAAAAAAAAATGTATTGCGATGGGAAAGTCTGCTGTTAGGGACCTCTCCAGGGTACTGAAGAGCAATGGTATCACTCTGGAGACTAAGGTGCATCTGATACAGGCTATGTTCTTTGCAATCACTTGTTATTCATCAGAGAGTTGGACAATGACTAGGGAGGATAGAAGAAGAATTGATGCCTGTGAGCTGTGGTGCTGGAGAAGAGTATTGAATGTACCATGGACTGCCAAGAAAACAAACAGATTCATCCTGGAGAGGGTGAAGACTGGCTGCTCTTTGGAGGCAAGGATTCTGGGGCTTCATCTGACATACTTTGGATATGTTGTAAGGAGGGTGAGGTCCTTGGAGAGGGATATCATGCTTGGGAGGGTGGAGGGAGCCGTGCAGGAGGGGAAGACCCTCATTGAGGTGGATTGATTCAGAGACTGGGGTAATCATAATGGGTGTATTGGAGACAGTGCAATTGGCACAGGACAGAGCAGGTTTTAGGGCTGTTGTACATAGGGTCGGTATGAGTCGCAAGTGACTCGACGGCACATAACAACAACAACAACAACAGCATGAGTCTATCTAGACTCTCCCATGTTATATAGTATTTTACAAAACCTTTACTCCTTAGTGCTGTATAGTATTCCATTGTATGGATGTACCATAATTTCTCAGTCCATTTATTTGCTGACAGACATTTTGGCTGTTTCCATTTTCTTGCTGTTATGAATAACGCTCCTTGACTTGCTTGACAATCCCTTCTTACCTTTCCATTGCTTAACTGGTAGCATCTTTTCTGATGCGCTAGCCCAGAGATATCTGAAAAAAGGAAAAGATGTTTAATTTAAACAACTTGTAGACCAAGTGGGTAAAAGCTCTTGAGGAAGCCAAACCAGAGAGTTCTTTTATTATTATTATTATTTTATTTTTTTCAGAGAGTTATTATCCAAGACAACAGCTACGCAAAGTTATGTGACTTTGAAATGCATACACCTGAAAAGACATAGAAAACAAAATCCTGTGCTAAGCCACGGTGCAACCTATTGCTCTAGCACTTGCAAATGTATTTCTTTTCTTCCTTCACCCCTTCCTCTCTTCTTACTTTCCCATTTATTTGAAAATCATTGCCCTTTCCCATGACCTGTCCGTATTTGTTGATTATGTTGTTAAGAACCTTACAAACGCTTTAAAAACACTGAAACTTAAACACAAAGCACAAGAGTTCTCTGCAAATTTAGTGACTAAGCATTGGAAAATTGAAATTAAGGTGTCTTTATTTTAGTGGTCCACTGACTTGACCATGATCACATTTATTAGAACCAGCAAAAGACACAATAGATGGAGTGTTAGCTTGGATGGCGACAGGAAGCTGTCAATTCAATGAAATAGAAAGCCCCTTGGTTGGGTCTTAGGAGAGAACAAGACAATGTTCTTACTGAACCACCCATTGGGCCTATTTCTGCAGAAAGAAATCTCAACAGCTTAACATTTACAAGGGACACAACTGAGAATAAAACACACATGAAAAATATCATGATAGAAGGGCTTTATTTAAATTGTGGTTGAAGGCCGCTGACTCATTGGATAACTGAAGTATTTGTGGCTTGAGTAATGACTGAGCCAAGAATCCCAGAGCACTGAGGCTCTTCCTTCCTTGGGAAGGAAAAAAAGAGGGGGAAAAGCAAGGGTCAAGCAAATTCTATTCCATTCTCCCGTGGATGTTTTCTTCCACAAAGATTTTGACCAACCCCAAATTCCTCAAATCAAGGAGGAATGCTCAGTGTTTTTGTAACCTTGATTAACTGTGAAATTATTCCAAACGAGAAGGCAGAGGAGGGAAACAGAGGGCTAAATCCGGAATCCTTTTTTTATTCCCAAGTAGATGACGGATGTCTTACAGCTGTGGTCGCCGCCGCATCTGCGTTCATTCTGAGAAAGGCGCTCTTCAGCCGGCTGGGCACGCTCTCCGGACTTCGGGTGTGAAGCAATTTAATTGACTCAGCACATTATTTGAAGAAAGTCTTCGATTATTCTGGTATGATATACTGATTATTCATCTTCCTGAGGTTGCATTTCATTCGGAGTGTGTACAGGGAGAGATTAAGTGATACATTTATTAACCTAGGCCTTGGACCTGCCATGACTCAATAGTTACTGTTTGCTGTGAAATCCACCGCTACTCGCTGAGCCCAGACCCCCAGAGCTGTGGAATCCGATCCATCTTAGGCCGCCTTTCAGTAGATTTCCAACGCAGTTAATCTTAAAGGGAGGAGATGGCTCTGTTTTTTCCTGAAAATTGGCTGGTGGATTTGAACAGCCAACCTTTCAGTTAATAGCGTGGGCACCCTGTAATCTCAGAGGTGCTGTTGACTGTGGGTTAGCGAAGATGTCCTCGCATCAGCTTTCCTGGGCCTGAATCCTGTACGGTTAGTTGACATAATGCTGCTGTAATACAGATACAAGTGACTTGAATGAGGAGATATTTACTTTCAATTACTCACAGTTGTTGTTGGTTGCCTTTGAGTTGAGCACAACATATAGTGGCCACGTATGAACAAAAGGCCTGAAGCCTTTCTATAACTATCGTCATTTATCAAAGTCCATAGAGTTTCCAGAGGCATGTTGTCTAGAGATCAAAAGTCCAATCGTGCCCATCAACAAACGAATGGCTAGAGAAGCTGTGGTATATTTGCACAATGGAATACTATGCTGCATTAAAAAACAAGGAACTCATCCAATATTATTCAAAATGGTTGACTCTGGAGAACATTATGCTGAGTGAAATATCCCAGTCACAAAAGGACAAATCTTACATGATGCCACTGTTGTAGAATGGGACTGTCCTTGGGGTTGGGGAGACACTGAGTAAGATGGGTTCAATAATGTATACTGCACTGAAACAGAGAAGGGAGAGAACCGTTTAAAAGAGAGATATAACTGGGTATTTCTGTCATCACAGGAGACTAGAGCGAGGGCTACATGGTGGAGGGGACCTGGGGGAGGGTTTGTAAAACAATGAAAGAATCTTTTCTTTTACTTTTCCATAATTTTTGGACTCATGTACTTATAACTTGTTAGTCAAATTTGTGTCTTCTAGGTTGCAACACCCCCATGATACATCTTCAAGGATATGAACATGTACAGCCAAGCACAATCAATAAGAGTGCATCTAAATTCCAAAATCAATCTCCATAATAGTCTATGTGTTTCCTACTGCCAAAGGGGCCCTTTAGAGTAGTGAGAGAAGATCTTCACCCTGAAACCCACAGCGTCCCTTTTCAGCAGGAAGTAGCTAAGAGAATACGCCATCCCCTTTTCCTTATGACTCAGGGTGAAGTCTCTCTCAGGGAGGAGTGATAGGGAATGGCAAAGGACACACTGACAAAGAAGATTAATCAGAACTGGCTTTGACAAGCACTGTGGCATTTGGACAAGAACAAACTGGGAGGAGGGTAGAGAGAATAGTGCAACAATGAATGAGTGGAAGCCCATAATCTCTGTAAATGTTTATGAAAATTAATAAAATATAATTACAGAAAAAAAAAAAGTCCAATCCCTCCTGGGAACCTCCTCCTAGTTTCTGGGTTCAGCTCACAATCCCCAGCATTCTTTTGCTTCTAGATGAGTCTTCACGTGCCGTCCATCTTCCCCCAGCTGTGAGTCATTGTGCTTGTTCTGGTCCTTTAGAATCCACCCTACTTTGGTATGACCTTGTTAAGTTCACAAACAAAACCATCTATCTCTCCAAACAGAATATCGCCTGCAGGTACCCAAGTCAGAAATACAACACCTACTTTGAGAGACACAATTCAAACTGGAGGTGAGTCTCCCCTTCCAAGGATAAATGGCCTTAGGTATTTGTCCACAACTTTGTGCTTCAGTTTACTCACCTTTTAAACAGGGATGAATGTGCTTCACAGGGCTGTGGCGAGTATATGATTTAAAACCTGCGTGAAGTGTTTGGAATGGTGGGTGCCTTCTGAATAGGGAATGGGCTGTAAAAATGAGCTGTCCTGACCAGTAAGTGCTTCCTCTTTGGTTCCCCCCCTCACCAGGAATTGGCAGGGGCATTTATTAAGGAAATAATAAAATGCCAACCATATTTAAATCCCTTTTTTTAAAAAGGGGATTTATTTTTGGCTTAAAATTGTTTACTCAAAATGAAATTTATGTCATCTCTCAATGAAAGAACATCACTAATACATTGTGGACACCTTTTGCAATGCCTCCCCTTTTTATTTTTTGCAATGTCTCCCCTTTTTATTTTTACATGGTGAACTTCAACCTAGCAATTATTACAACAAATGTTATAATCTAAAGCTCAAACACATTTTAGCAATTTTGAAATTGAATTGTACAAACCAAATGAAATTTACATCATAAAACATTCCCGTCTAAGACTGTGGGGACACTTGAGCCTTCCTCATTGACCTCGCGGCCTTTTCACGTAGGTGCTTTTCTAAGTCGTCAAGGTTGTCTTCAGCTTCACTTTCAGTCTCCTTCTTGGGCTCTGGCTCTGCCTCTGGTTCTTCCTGTGCTGATGTGGTTGCAGGAGCAGCAATGGCAGCAGGAGTGACAGCTACTGCAGTAGCTGCAGCCATTGCCTTTTCCTTCTTGTGTTTTTTGTGCTTCTTGTCCTTTTTGTGTTACTTATCCTTCTTTTTTTTTTTTTTTTTTCTTTCCACCTCCTCCTTGGTCTGAATTCCTTGCCGGTGATGGGCTCGACGTTGGGCTTTTAGCCTTTTTGACCAGCACCACTGGTGACCAGTTTGTGGTGGGTGACTGAGACTGGATAGGAGGTGGAGGTGTCTGGGGTTTTTTAACTGCTGGCTCAGGTGATCCTGAGACAGACCGAGAAAATGAGACTCTCCTTACAGACTGAGGACTTCGTGAAGCAGCCTTTTTTATGTTTTTAGGTTCCCGAGTCCTCGAAACTCTCCTAATAAGTGCTTCCTCTTTGAAAGGAGAGATGGTTAGAGCAGTGAGGGTGAAGGCTTGCGTGGTAGCTTTGTAGAGTGTGGAGCATGTTTACATTGGAGAGCTCAGCATTCCGTGCTGGTACAAACACGCAGACTTGAAACTCCAGTACTGGGCCCGTGGGTCGTTCCTGTGTTCACTCAGCCGCTGGTTGAGCATGAAGCAGGCACAGGGAGTGCCAAGCCACACGAGGCATACCTGTTGACTTTAGCAGGCTGGGTTGAGGGGACGAGATGATTAATACCCGACAGGCATCTGCAACGATAGAGGTCCGCTCAGGTGTTCCAGGGCGGGCAGAGGACCTCTGCTTAGGGGTGGGGTCAGTGGGAATGGGAGTGGCGGGCAGAGAGGAATGTTTAGAGGAAATCCTGACAAATACCTAGTCAAAGAAACTGTTGTGTGCTATCAAGTCAGAATCGATTCATAGTTTACCCTCCAGAGAGTTTTCAGATGTGAGACTAGCTGGCCTGTCTTTCCCCCACAGAGCAGCTGGTGGATTCAAACCATTTGCCTTTGGGTTGGCATTACAGCTTCTTACTCCCTAGGCCACCAGAGCTCCTTACATACTTTGAGCATGTTTTCCATAAAGAGGGACATCATGCTTGGGAAGGCAAAAGAGAAGAAGACCCTCAACCGGCTGGATTGCACAGTGACTGCAGCATAATGGGCTCGAGTGTCAGAGACTGTGAGGCTGGCGCAGGACAGGACAGCGTTCAGGTCTGTTGATCACGGGTGACTGTGAGTCATGCTCAACTTGATGGCACCGAACAAGAAGTGGAATAAAAACTAGTTTTAAAAACTAGATTTCAAAAACAACAACAAACAAACAAAAGAAAAAAAAAAACAACTCAATTTCAGTTGTTGCTAGGTGCTGTCTAGGAAGCAGTGAAGTGGTCTCGTGCAGAACAGAACGGAACAACGGAATGGAACGGAACGGAACAGAACACAGCCCCATCCTGCCCATCCTTCCTCTGTGGTACGTAAGCCAGTTGTAGCTACTGTGACAATCCAACTCACGGGTGAGTCTTTAAAAGGCAAAGCTGCTCTCTCTCTCTTCCTTCTTTGAAATATAACCAAAATATTCACACTCACTCCTTGCAGTTAAGTTGGAACTGACTCACAGCTGACACTCCATTGGACTTTCAAGACTGAAAATCCCTGGGAGATAATGCCTATCTTTCTCCCCTAGAGCCACCCGTTGCTGGATTCTACAACGCCAGCGCTTCTTAGAATAGTGTCGTTGTTATGTGCCGTTGAGTCAGAACTGAATCATGGCAGACCCTCTGGTGGGTTTTTTGGAGGCTGTAAATCTCATGGGTGGAGATTGCCCGTCTATCTCCTGTGGAATAGCTGGTGGATTCGAACTCCCTGCCTTTGTGTTAGCAGTGCAACTCAACTGTTAGACTATCAGGGTTCCTTAAAATTATTACCCCAAAGCAAATAACTTTGATTGTTGTTATTGTTAAGTGCCGTCGAGTTGCTTGTTACCCATAATGACCCTCTGGGCACGATACCGTTCTCCAAGGACCTGTCACCTAGCTAAAATAGAACATGTGCTCTATTTTTGTATTCTCATAGACTCTTCATTTATTCTGTTGGTTTGTTTGGATCTGGATGCATGTAAGAGCTGATGCTGGGGTGAGTGCTGTTGTTAGATGCCATCCAGCTGACTCTACTCTTTGTGACCCTATGGACATCGAAACCTTGCCCAGCCCTACAATCGTCACAATGTCTGCTGGCTTCAGGCCATTGTTACAGCCACTGACTCAGCCCCTCTCAGGGAGGGCTGCATCTCTTCCCCTGACCCTACCTAGATCTGAGGCCTTGTTTAGATTCAGCCCCCCCCCCTTTTTTCCCCATGGGGGCAAGCCTGCACGAGAGAGAATATGGCTAGGATTTTGAAGCTCTGCCTCACATACCTTGGGCATTTGACCAGGAGGGATCAGTTCCTGGAATAGGACATCATGCTCAGAGTGGTGGATGGACAGCGCAGGAGAGGGAGGCCCTGGCTGAGACGGACTGATGCAGTAACTGGAGCAATGGGGGTTGGTGTGTCAGAATTAGTGAGACTGGCTCAGGACAGGGAAGGGTTAAGAGCTGCTGTACACAGGGTCTCTCTGAGTCATAGGCAACTGAACAGTACCTAACAACAACTATCGGGAGACACAAGATGCCTACTTGAATCTCTGTTTTGGAGATGTGTGTAATCACTGATGCTCAATGTCGTTGTGTTCTGTTGAGTCAGAACCAACCCGTCACTGACCCTCCTGTGGGAGTGTTTTCAAGGCAGTTAATCCCACAGAGGAGATTGCCTATCCTTTCCCCATAAAGCAGCTGGTAGATTCGAACAATGTACCTTTGGGTTGCCAGCACAATAGCTAGGCCCATTCATTCTGTAACTGCTTCTTCCTCGTTAGCTGGTATTCTAGAAAGAAAATTTCCCCTTGCTTATTATTTGCTTACCTTGTGGGATAGTTTATCTAGGGAAATGAGATAAGGGCTTGATTGAAAATCCATACTAACAGCAGCCCTGGGGTGCTGTGGAAGACTCAACCTTTAATCAATAAAATTCTGTTCAATGTGCAAGTTTTTAAAACAGGAAGGTGAACCGATGCATTTTAAAAACACTCCACATGCACAGAAATGCTTTCTGCTGGTAACACAGCTTTCAAAATACTCTCATATTCTCCCAAGCTTTGAATAAATACAGTCGATTTTTTTTTAAAAAAATGGCAATTACAAAAGATAATCTTGTTAAACTGAAATCCTAGACTACATCTGATATCATTTTCGTTTTCAGTGACCTACTTACCACATGGCATGGTTTACAGTAGAGGCTTACTGCTCCAGCAAAATCGTGGTATGACTGTTAACTGGAATGGACATTTATTCCCTAGCAAGGAGTAAAAGCTGGATTTAGATTATCAGTCAAGCAGTTTTGTGCCTCGGGTCTGAAATAGAAGTGCACCTTAAGGCAAGATGTGCTTTCTAAAAGGATATGTGTGATGTCGTATGTAATGTGCAGGGTTGCTAATGGGCGGGTTGGTGGTTCAAATCCAGCAGCTGCTCTGATGGAGACAGATCTATAAAAACTTGCTGGAGGATGACCATGAATTAGAATAGACTCTACAGTAGTGGGGTTTGTGTGTATATGTGCTTCTTTTTTGTTATTTTTGCTGTTAAAAAGTGGTTTTCATTCAAGCACTTATACACTTTTTGTTTTATACTATTAGTTCCAATTGATCAGTGCCATTGTTTATAATCCTAGTGTATCCTGCTTTGGGAAAATCTATTGTCAGGGACCTCTCCAGAGAACTGAAAAAGCAATGACTAAGGTGCGCCTAATGCAGGCCATAGTCTTCGCAATTCATTGCTGTGCATCAAAGAGCTGGACAATGACTAAGGATTATAGAAGAATCGATGCCTTTGAGTTGTGGTGCTGCAGAAGAGTCTTGAACATAGCCTGAACTGCCAAGAAAACAAATAGGTCTGTCTTGGAGAGGGTGAAACCAAGTTTCTCTTTGGAGGCTAGGATGTTGAAGCTCCATCTCACGTACTCTGGGCATGTGGCTAGAAGGGACCAGTCCTTTGAGAAGGTCATCAGGCTCGGAAGTGTGGAGGGACAGTACAGGAAAGGAAGATCCCGGAGGAGATGGATTGATACAATAACGGGAGCGATGGGGGTTGACATGTCAGAATCAGTGAGACTGGCTCAGGACAGGGCAGGCTTCAGAGATGCTGTACTTAAGGTCACTATGGGTGGCAGGCAACTTGAGGACACATAACAACAACAAAAACAGCATGTCCACCCTTTCTCTTCACCCTATCCATCATTCCTCCAACCTCTGCTCTCTTTCCTTCCCCTGTCATCCCTGTCAACCAGTCATGGTGGGGTTTTTGTTTGAAAGTTAAAGAAGAATAGATTCCTCCATGGAGACCCCATAGGACAGAGTAGAATGGTCCCATCTGGTGCCTGAAGTTGTACATGTTAATGGGAGCAGATTGCTACATCATTCATCAGAGAATGCTGTACACAAGATAAGTAAACTACACACACACACACACACACACACACACACACACACACAGATTGAGAGATTAATTAAAAAAGGAAGAATACAAGAAGCTCGCCTCTTAGCTGTTCTGCTAACGTCCCTTTTAAATTTAGTCTCAAGTGGAAGCAGCTGTCTGGGCTTGGTTGCTGCCATTCAACATAACAGGAGCAGAAACCAGGACCACTCTGAGCCATTGGGCGGACTTCTGAGTGACCCCAGTTCCACTCTCCCTCCAACGGGAGGCTGGTGGTTGCAGATCCTGCCCGGTTTTCCCCTCGCCCTTGTCCTCAGTATCACTTCAATCCTTTGTCCCCCACTACATTAGATCTATTCAGGGCCTCCCTTCTTCAGGCCCTGTAACTTCTTGATATCTACAAAGAGATGATTGACTCCGGCCCGAGAACATGCCAGCAGGAAGCAGTGGGGTGTGCACGCTGGATTGGCCCCAACTGGAGGAACAAGCCAACAAGGGGAATAGTGTCTTTCTTTTCCTTCTTTATTATATTTTAGAGCATTTTCCTTTCTTTTTTTTAATATTACAATTTTTTTATTCATTTTAATGAACATTTACAGAGATTTTGGATTTTCATTCATTGTCGCACTTTTTTTCTTTACCGCCCTACCCTCAGTTCACTCCTCTCTTTGAAAAGCAAAAGATAAACTTCTTCGTTGGGCATTTTCCTTTCTTATTCAGATTAGTGACCTCAGTGCAAGACAACTGGATATTACTTCTAACGGCAAAACTTGAGTGTCGCCTGGGCTGTGCTGGTGGTTTCCCATGAATGTAACATGATAATCCCCACGGAGTCACTCCAGTCAGTCACTGCTCCTACTCAGATAAAAATACTTTGTTGGGCCTATTATGATGTCTTTTTTATTTTTTTAAAAAAGAATATAAAAACCCAACCAAACAAAACCCGTAAACCCCTGAGGATGGTGGCCTGGCCGAGCTTAGACATGTTAAGGAGCAAATGTTCTGCTTCAGTTAGATCTTCCCTTGCAAAGTGGATCACATCCAAAGACGTAGCTTCAGTTTTACCTGAACAGTGACATCTTAACTGGGTGGCTTCCCAGCTTGGCGCTGAAGAAGGAACCGTATAAAACGCACACATACAAAGCACAGAAAGGCCTTCAGTGGGCCAGATGAACCTTCTCTAATTCTCTCGTCAAAACAGTAGCTCAAACAGCCGCAAAGGGGTCGCTGTGAAACGTCCACTGTGATTTAAAAGGCAGCCGAGCTAAGAGCTGACGGCTAATGCAAGCCTTTTGTCAGGGATTGTTTCTGCAGTCAGACCCGTGGAGATGTTTTCAATCGGCACTGACGGCTTGCTTGGGCTCCAGCACATTTTATGAACGGGTGTCTATAAACCTCCAAGGAAGTTCCAGTGTTTGTTTAAGAAGAGGTAAAAATGGACAAGCAATCTTCCTCTGGCTCCGGTTACATTAACTTGTGCCTAATCCTGAACGGTTGTTCAAAACAGATGGGTCTCTTTTTAGTGACCTGGTTTGGAATCTCATGCTCACTCCTGGTTCTTCTGATATTTATTTTGGTCTGTCCTTTCCTGTCTCTGCATTGACCTGTTGCTCTCTTCGTAGTGATGTCCTCCCACAACTCATCTAGTCTTCGGTGAATTTTCAATTGTTCCCAGTGCCTCTGAGAGATAAACAATGAATGAAGATAACAGGAGACAAATCAATGCCTTTGAGTAATGGTGTTGGAGTACTGAATATCCCATGGACTGTCAAAAGAACAAACAAGCCTATCTTAGAGGAAATGCAGCCAGCACACTCCTTAGGGACAAGGATGGTGAAACTCTGTCTCACATACTTTGGGCATGTTGTTAGGAAGGACTAGTCCTTGGAAAAGGACATCATTCTGGGAAAGAAAGCAGGATAGGAAAAGACTTTGAACAGGGTGAACTGACTACAACCTTCACTATGAACTACATCTGAATATCAAGAAAACAAAAATCCTCACCACTGGCTCAATAGGCAACATGATGGTCGATGGAGAAAAGACTGAAGCTGCCAAGGGTTTAATTTTGCTTGGATCCATACTCAACGACTCTGGTAGCAGCTTGTTGTCATGTTCCCCTGAGTCAGAACCAACTCCTAGCTGACCAACTGTTCAGCAGGTTTTCACAAGCCTTAAAATCGCATGGAAGGAGATTGTTCATGGTTTTCACAAGCCTTAAATCACATGGAAGGAGAGTGTTCATGGTTTTCACAAGCCTTAAATCGCATGGAAGGAGATTGTTCATGGTTTTCACAAGCCTTAAATCACATGGAAGAAGATTGTTCATGGTTTTCACAAGCCTTAAATCGCATGGAAGGAGATTGTTCATGGTTTTCACAAGCCTTAAATCGCATGGAAGGATATTGTCCATGGTTCTCCTGCAGATCAGCTGGTGGATTAGAACAGTGTGTTTTAGGATTGACAGTGCAATTTCTTACCTCTAGATCCCCATACAACAGCCAAGAAATCAAGACACGTTGCTTTGGAAAAGTCTGCTGTCAAAGATTTCTCCAAAGATCTAAAGAGCAAGGATGGCAGTGTAAAGACTAAGATGCACCTGATCCAAGCCATGGTACCTTCAGTTGTTTCATATCCATCTGAAAGATGGACAGACAATTAATAAGGAAGACTGGCAGGGGGCGGTGGGGTGGGGCAGATGAAGTTCTTAGAACTGTGGTGTTGGTGCAGAGTATTGAAAATCCCATGAACTGCCAAGAGAACAAACTAATCTCTCTTAAAAGAGGTACAACCAGGTGCTTCTTAGAAACAAAGATGGTGGAACTATGTTTCACTTATTTTGGGCATGTTTTTAGGAGGAACCAGTCCTTGGAGAGAGACCATCATGCTGGGGAAAGGAGGGAAGATCTCCATCAAGACAGCATGACATGGTGACTCAGATGGGCTTGAGCATGATGGGTATCATGAGGGCAGGGTAGGGTTCAGATCTCTTGTTTAAGGAGCCTCTGAGTCCTAGTTGACTTGCACCAAACAACAGTAGCAACGTTTGAAGATTGGTGGCTTCCTGGTGTTCTTTAAAATCTGTTTACAATTATACTATGTATTTCATCTTTTGAGCTTTTAAAGATAAAAAAATATGCAATCAGTCTATCTCCTCTTTTTCAGATCAAAATTTTTTCCCAGTGAGCAACTTAGCTGGAATTTTTTCTTTCTAAACTAAACCACGTTGCTTGAAAACATGGACCACATGGTGATTTCATTCGTAAAGCAGATGGCAGATTAGGGAAGCAGTGGAATATGAATGTGAAATATATGAACAACAAAAGAAAAAGACTATAGAGACAATTCTCACTGATCTTCTCACTGACTGGAAGTGCTATTCTCTGGAATAATCCAGAACCTTTCAAAAATGGAGTTATAATTACAACTGAAAAAAATATTCCAATGTTGCTCAACTCATCTTAATCATTACATTTTTTTTATGATTTGTATATATTTTTGGATCCTAGAAAAGGTGATCTAACAAACTGTGGAAATGATCAAACAATATTATTATGAATATCATGCATAAGTAAAAGCTTGCTAAAGATTATTTCAAAATGGCTGGAACAGTTGCAATGACAGAGAACTGCAAAAATCCAAACTGGATTCACTGGAGGCTGTGGTATAAGGGATATCATTGCTGATGTTAGATGGATCATGGCTGAAAACAGAAACTACAAGAAAGATGAGTACTTGTGCCTTACTGATTACACAAAGTTGTTTGTGCGGATCATAACAAACTATGGCAAACATTGACACAAATAGGAATCCTAAAACCTCAATTATGCTTGTATGAAACCTACACAAATCAACATGCAATTGTCTGAACAGAACAAGGGAACAGTACAAGGTTTAAAGTCAGGAAAGATATGTGTCAGGGTTGACTTCTTTCTCCATACCTATTCAATCTGTATGCTGAGCAAATCATTCTAGAAGCTTTACTATGCGAGGAAGAATGTGGCATCAGGTTTGGAGGAAGATGCATTAGCAATCTGCATTTTGCAGATAACAATCTTTTTTGCAGAAAGTGAAGAAGATTTGAAACAATTGATGTAGAAGATCAATGACTTAAGTATGGGTTATATCTTAATATCAAGAAAAATCTTCATCACTGAGCCAAGAGGCAGCATCATAGTAATTGAAGAAAATATTGACATTGTCAACAATTCCTTTTTACTTGGATCCATAATCAATATTCATGGTAACAGCAGTCAAGAAATCCAAATAATTTTTGTATTGGAAAAAATCTACTGTCAAGGACCCCTCTAGAGTTCCTAAAGAACAATGATGTTAGTGTAAAGACCAGGGTGCACCTGACCCAAGCCATAGTACTTTCAATTGCTTCCTATGCATTTTATACTGAGGAGCAATGATGTCACTTTAAAAAAAATTATTATATTATTCTTTTGTGTGTGTATGTGTACCGTCAAATTGGATCTGACTGGCACTGGAGGAGATTGCCCCTCCTTCTCCAGCAGAGCATCTGGTGGATTCGAACCATGCACCTCTGGGATTGCAGTGCAGCTTCTTGCCACTAGGCCACTAGAGCTCCCCAATGATGTCACTTTGAGGACAAAAGTGCATCTGATTCAGGCCATGGCCTTTTCAATCACTTGCTATGCATCTGAGAACTCGACAATGAATAAGAATGAGAGAAGAATTTAAACCTTTGAGCAGTGCTATTGGAAAAGACCACTATATATATCTATCCTATGGTCTGCCAAAAACCAAACAGATAATCTTGGAGAAGGTGCAGCCAGAGTGGCATGTTGCTAGGAGGGGCTATTTTTCAGAATAGAGTATCGTGCTTTAAAAGGTAGAGGGTCAGCAAGAGACAGGAAGACCCTCAACCAGATGAGTTGACACAATGATGACAGCAACAGGCTCCACTGAGTCAGAGATAGGGAGGACAGCACAGAGTAGGGCAGGATTCAGATCTGTTGTTCATAGAGTTGTTATGAGTCATACTCGACTCAACGGCAACTAACAACAATATATGTATGTTATATGTGCACATATATAACATTTTGTTGGTACTTGAGTGGAGGTTTACAGAGCCTAGTTTTTTGTTCAAATACATTCGTTTCCTAACATTGGTTGCAATCTCCACCATGTAGGAACAAATCTCTTTCTACTTCCGCCCTCTTTTCCATTTCCACTTGTCCTTTCCTGTCCCTTGGTGTCTTCTGAGTATTAACCTAGAGCAAATATTTGTTGCCCTTTTGATTTCACATAGTTCTAAGTTGTTCACATAATTGATTTCACATTGTTGTAAGGAGTGTTTTCATATGTGGCAATACAGGTCATCTTGTTGTTGGAGTGAGCTCTCGCTCAAAGCAACCCTATGATCTACCACAGAACAAATCTCGGCCTCATCTGACATCACCCTCACAATCTTGGCTGTGCTCAAGCCCGTTGTTCCAGTCACTGGGTAGGTCCAGCTCACTGTACTGTGTTGACTTGCAGTTTGCTGTGACATTGGGAGATACATCACTGCTAAAAGCATTTCAATCTCCAGCAAGGTCACTCAGCAGGTTTCAGTGGAGCGTCCACACTAAGACAGACTAGAAAGAATGATATAATGCCCTGCTTCTGAAAAAGGTTGACCTCAGATAGCCTTATAATTATCACTGGGACATGGTTTCATATTTTGGCAGTAGAGAAACGTCTCCGGTGGGAAAGCACTGCAGAAGAGTTGCTTCCTCAAATTATATTGTTGTTGGTATATGCCCTTGAATTGCCTATGACTCAAGTTGTTGTTGTTGTTGTTATGTGCCATTGAGTCGTTTGCGACTCATAGCGACCCTATGTACAACAGCCCTAAACCCTGTTCTATCCTGTGCCAATCTCATTGCCCCCGACACA
>NW_006399903.1:6726340-6730646 GCF_000299155.1 Elephantulus edwardii
CACCTTAGTCTCTAGATGGACACCGTTGTTTCTCAGTACTCTGGAGAGGTCCCTGACAGTAGATTTTCCCAATAAAAAGAGTCTTTTGATTTCCCGACTGCTGGTGTTAAGAGTGTTGATTGTGGAGCCAAGCAAGCTATAACAGTTAACAACCTTACTCTCTTCTCCATCCATCACAGTGCTGCCAGTTGGCACAGTGGTGAGTTTCTTTGATGTCTTGATGATGAATTTCAATCCACATTCAAGACTATAGTCCTTGACCTCAAATTATAGTCAATTTTAATGGTACCACTAAGAACCCATTTCTATTTGGTTTGTCAAGAGTATGAGTCAACTTTACTAAGAGGAAATGGGACTTTAAAAGAGAAAATCTTTCTTGATCTCTACTCACAATCTGTCACACTTCCTTAAAATATCCCTTTTTGCTCTTGAGTGTGTCTTGGTCTCCCATCCCCACCCTCTTACCATTGTTTATTTTCTCCCCTTCCTCACTTCTGGGCCAAACTGGATTGTCTTTCCTGGCCATTTGTTTCTGTTACTTCCTCTTCCTTGGTCTTTAATTGCAGCTTGCCTAACTTTAACCCTTGGGTTATGCCATCCAAGCTGCCTAAGTCACACTTTAAAGGAAGCAAAAGGTCTCCCCCCCATCCAGTCCTTTCTTTTCCTTTTGGGGGTCAAGGAGGTGAGAAAGGAGGGGAGAAGGAAATGGTCACAGACTATAAAGGTGTGGAACTGACTGTGAGCGTGAACACTGTTGATGATGATGTTAAGGAGTTTATAGGGCTTCTTCTCCCCTTTCCTGGAGACCACCAATCAGAGGCTCTTCATTCAATGGAAGAAATGGATTAAGACAAGCATCATTGTGGTGAAAAATACATGTCCTTTCAACAATTTCTACCTCTATAATTCAGGAAAGGATGACAGGAGAGGAATCAATGCCTTTGAGCTATGGTGTTGGAGAAGAGCACTGAACATTCCATGGACTACCAAAAGAAGGAACAGTTAAGCCTTGAAGAGAGTGCAGCCAGAGAGCTCTTTGGAGGCAAAGACGATAAACTTCATGTCACATCCTTCGGGTGTGTTGTTAGGAGAGGTCATTTTTTGGAAAGAGACGTCATGCGTGGGGAGGTGGAGGGTCAGTGAAGGAAAGGACGACCCTCAGTGAGATGGATTGACCCACTATGTGCAGCTATGGGTGCCAATGTGTCAGGGATTCTGAGGATGGTGCAGGAGAAGAGGGGGTTCAGATCTGTTCTTCACAGAGTTGTTATGAGTCATGCTCCACTTGAAAGCACCTCACAACAAGAACAGCAACAGCTCAGTGGCACTGATGACATTCTTCAAGTTGTACGACTATTCTCATATCCTTTTCTAAATCATTTCACCACCGCTAACACAGACTTGCTGCTCTCTAATCCCAAACTCCCCTTCTTCCCTTCTCCCACTCCTGATCTACATCTACCTACGTCTACAGTTGCTTTCTCATTTGTTTCTTTTCTTTAAGTGAGATCATCAAATATTTGTCCATTTGAATCTGACTTATTTCAACCAACATGAGGCTTTCGAGGTGCCCATAGGTTCTGATTTATAGATCAGGAAAGCATTTCTCCGTAGGGCTGAGCAGTGTTCCATTGTGTGTTTTTAACGCATGTTTGTTTCTCCGTTCATTGGTTGATGGTTGTTTTGATTGTTTCCATGTTTGAGCGATTGTGAAAAGTGATGTAATGGTATTCAGGCTGCTGTCTGCATTTCTATCGTCAACTTCTTTAGGGTATAAACCTAGGGTCGGAATGCGGGGGGATATAGTCCATACTCTAAACTCAACTTTCTGAGAAGCCTCCTAACTGATTTTCCACGGGGCTTATTCCACTTTACATTTCCAGCAGCTATGGAAGAAGGGCAGGGAATTGGTTTTTAAAAAACTGTTTAACTTTTTAGAAACACCATGACTTAAGACCTATAGACATAGATTCTTTTACTGATTTTTTAAATTTAGGATTGAGGACTTTTAAAAATTTTTGCGCCACTGATTTGGGTGTGGTGCCATTTTTCTTGGGTAAATGATCCCCCCTAAACACCATCTTCACCAACACCACAATCCACAAGCATTGATTCTTCCTTATTCATTGCCACCCTTATTCATTGTCCAACTTTCAGATGCTTACGAAGCCACTGAAAATATCAGGGCATGGAGTACTTTCAACTTGTATCCTTACTGTTTAGCACTTTAAGGAGATAGCTGACAAAATGTAACGAGTTTTTCCCAATGCATCATATCTTCATTATACAGATGACACAACCCTGCTTGCTGAAACTGAGGAGGACCTGAAGAGCTTGCTGTGGACGGTCAGACACTACAGTCTTCAGTATGGATTGAAGCTCAACATCAAGAAAACAAAGATTCTCACCACTGGGTCGATTGGTAGAATCATGATTGATGGTGAAGAAATTGAGATGGTTCACGGTGTTGGTTTGCTTGGCTCCACAGTCAACACTCTTGGCACCAGCAGCCAGGAAATTAAAAGACATATTGTGAGTCTGCAGTTAGAGACCTCTGTAAAGTGCTGAAGAGCAGTGATGTCAGTCTGGACACAAAGGTGCGCCTGATACATGCCATGATCTCTGCAATCACTTGATATGTATCAGAGAGCTGGACAATGACTAGGGATGATAGAATGAGAATTGATGCCTTTGAGCTGTGGTGCTGGAGAAGATTATTGAATATACCATGAACTGCTAAGAAAATGAACAGGTTCATTCTGGAGAGGGTGCAGCCAGGCTGCTCCTTGGAGGCAAGGATTCTGAAGCTTTGTCTGACATACTTTGGACATGTTGCAAGGAGCGACCAGTGCTTAGAGAGGGACGTCATGCTTGGGAGGGTGGAATGACCGTGCAAGAGAGGAAGATCCTTGATGAGATGGATTGATTCAGTGACTAGGGTAATCAGGGTAGGAGTGTCAGACAGTGAGATTTGCACAGGATAGGGCAGGGTTTACAGCTATTGTACATAGGGTCGCTATGAGTCACAAGTGACTCGACAGCACATAACAACAACAAAACAACAACTCTTGATTTCTTGACTGCTGCTACCATGGATATTGTTTGTCGCTCCAAGCGAAATGAAATCCTTGCTATTAGATTTCTCAAACAACATGTCTTTTGATTTCATGACTTCTGCCTTGGGCTTTGATGGTGGATCCAAGAAAATGGAAGTCATCAACAACTTCAGTGCTCTTTTCTCCATCCATCATGATGCTGCCTAGGGATCCAGTGGTGAGAGTTCTTTTTTCTTGATGTGGAGATGTGATCTGTATTGAAAGCTGAAGTCTTCGCTCGTCTTCACGACGTGCTTCGAGTCTTCTTCACTTCTTGCAAAAACTGCGGTGTTTGCTAAGAGTACTGAATATCTCATGGACTATCAAAAGAACACACAAATCTGTCTGGAAGAAGTGAAACCAGGAAGCTCCTGAGAGACAAGGGTGCTGACACTTCATCTCATATACTTTGGGGCATGTTGTCAGAAGGGGTCAGTCCTTGGAAAAATATATCATGATTGAAAAGATAGAGGGCCAAGGAAAGAGGAAGACATTGTACAAGATGGACAGACAGTGATTGCAGCTGTGTATGGGCTCAAGCATGTGGGAGATCATGATGTAAAATAGGGTAAATGTCGGGACTCTTATTCATAGGGTCACAATTGGTTGTAGGCCACTGGATGGCACCTAACAACAACAACAACCACCACTATCCAAGAGGGCATTGGTGGCTCAGTGCTTGTGTTTTCTGCTATCATGAAGGAGACCTAGATTTGATTTTTGGCCAATCTGTCTCATGTACTATTACCAGCTGTCTGTCAGTGGCATGCATGTGGCTAGGATCTTGAACACGCTTTAGAGGAACTTTCCGGATTAGACAGACTGAGAGTAAAGACCTGGTGATCTACTCTTGAGCGTCAGCCAGGAGGAACTCGACGGATCTCATCAATCTGCTCGACAGCTGATCACCACCATGGAGCAGTTTGGGGCAGCATTCCGTTTCAGGTCACCGTGAGTCGGCGTGACTCAACAGTGCTAACAAGAAGTTCCCATCTACCGGCTCTAACTCTAGTTTCCTTGTATTGGAGGGAAACATGAGGTCATTTATGACAAGAAGTGCTTCATTCTCATGAAGCTCTTTAGGACTCTTTTATTCATTTGTGCTAGTTTTGTCAGCAAATGTCTTCTTTTAAAAGATTCTTTAATATTGGTTTGCTTACAAAGTTTGTATACATTGTGTTTCACACTATCCTTCAGTCACATTGTGTTTC
>NW_006399903.1:6731361-6746875 GCF_000299155.1 Elephantulus edwardii
ACCAAACTGCCTTCCAGAGAGGTTGTACCATTTTACAATCCCACCGACAGTGGATGAGTTCCTATCTCTCCACATCCTCTCCAATATTTATTGCTTATTGCCCTACTTAACTTTGCCACTGCTACTGGGATGAGATGGTTTCTCATTGTGGTTTTGATGTGCATCTCCCTTATAACAGTAATTGTTTTTACCACTCAATTTTATTCCCAACTTTCTAAAGTATTCTTCTAACCTTTTCTTTAAAAAGTATTTAGCCTTTTCTTTTAAAAAATCTTTCTTTTTGAACTTATGTCACTGGTTTTCATAATACTTAACTAATCTCATTAAAAGAGCAAGTCTAAAGGAAGCAAAAATATTTGGGGTCTTACCCAGTTAACCTTGTTAAGCACAGCTCACTAGTTGGTTCTGAAATGTGTGACTGTGTGAGAGAGAGGCTCTCCATGGGGTGGATTGACACGATGGCCCCCACAGTGGGAGTCATTGCTCAGTGGAGATTGGAAGGATGGTGCAGGACTGGGTGGGGTTTGGACCTCTGAGGACCACCATGAGCTGGCATCCTGGCACCCAACAGCAACAGTAACAAAGAAGGAAACTCCTAGCTTTGAGTTCTCAGTGTTCCTCAGGACTCAGTCAATCAACTTTACAGAGCCTAGAGAGCCTTGACCACGCAATGAATCAGCCAAGAGGAGCCTGTCTGGAAACGTCTCCTCTGTTGTATGGCTCACAAAGCTGACCCTGGCTGCAGATTTGAGAATGGAGACACTGGCCTCTCCTCCCCCCCATAATAGTGTTTATTGGGGAAATAAAAAGGCTATAATTCAGGTTGGCAACAGTATACAGACTCTATGAACATAGAGAAACAGCGATAGGTATAGAACAGGGTTTAGGTCTTCTGTTCATAGGGTTGCTATGAGTCATGCTCGACTCGATGGCACTTAACAACAAACAATAACCACCACAACCAACGGCTCGGTCAGGACAGCTTCCAAAATGTGCTCACAGGCAGCTCGGGTTTCAGCCTCGCAGCTTTGCACAGGGTCCAGAGCTCTTAGCAACACTGGGCTATCTTTACACCAAGAACACGGCTGCATCACAGGACTTGAACTTCTCTGATGAGAAACTCCTTTTGCCTCCACAGTAGCCCATGAACGATGTCTTTTTTAAAAGTGAAAGAAAATCTACTGTTGAATTGTTGTGATTTTGGGGATCAAGCATTTTCACGTCCAGGCACCCTCTTTTAAGATTAACACATGTTTTACCTGTTAAGAGGTAAATGTGCCTTTACTATCTTCTCTGAATTAGGTAATGGAACCAGTTTCAGTGCCAGAGAGTCCTGGTAAAAGTAAAACCTGCAAGGAAGAGAAGAAAACATGCAGAACATAGATATTTATCTCAAGACAAGTCTGCTCTGTACTTTGCAACACTACTTAGGAATTGAACCAGAGTGGAAATTCTCTAAGAGTCACTGAGAAGAGTCCGGGAGGCAGGGAAAATGCAATTCACAGCCATCTGTTGTTGTGGTTGCTGTGGTTGTGTACCAGGGAGTAGGATCCTACGCATAATTAAACCTCCAGCAGGTTTTCAGAGGCCTTAAGTTGCAAGGGAGTTGATTGACCATCTTTCTTTTGTGGGGCAGCTGGTGGATTCAAACCGTGTACCTGTGTGTTGTTGGTAGTGGTGGTGTTCAGAACCGAGCCATAGGTGACCCTCTGGCAGGTTGTCAGAGACAATTACCTGCACGGGAGGAGACTGCCCTTCCTTCTTCCATGGGATAGCTGGGAGATTCGAACCACGTGCCTTCAGGGTTGCAGCACAGCTTCTTACCACTAGGTAGCATAGTTAATTAGCTCTGTTGGCCTAGTGGCAAGAAGCTGTATGGCAGTTCCAAAGGTACACAGTTTTAGGCCACCAGCTGCTCCACAGGAGAAGGATGGGCAATCTCCTCCCTTGCTATTAACTGCCTCTGAAAACCCGCTGGAGTGTCAGCTATAGGTTGGTTCCAACTCGACGGTACACAACAACAGCAACAACTAGAGCCTCCTTCGTAGCCATCTAGTCAGTATCCACTCATAGCTGACCCTCCAGCTGGATGGGGTGGACTGACACAGTGAATGTGGGTATGGGGTCAGGTGGGTCAGAGATGGTGAGGTTGGCTCAGGATAGGGCAGCGTTCAGAGTCATTGTTCATAGTTGACTTGATGGCACGTAACAACAACGTGTAACTACAACCAAACCGAGGAACTTATCGCATGTTGGACAGAAATGAGACGGGAGCCGCTAACTGTAGCTGAGGCGTTGTGAGGTGTCTGGGAGGAGGATACACAGGAGCTGGAGCTTGATGGGTGAAGACACTTTGACAGATGAGGAAGATGGGGGCAGGCCTTCTGGGCAGAGAATCACGTTGCCCGTACTGCTCAGTGAATAGGTATGCATGCTTGAGCAATTGGCTGGCTGGAGGTTCTAGGCCAAGCAGAGAATGACACTGTGAGGTAAAGAATTTAACTTTACACAGGGTAATTTGGCTCTTGTCCTTGTTTCCTAAGAGATAACTTTCTAAACCATTGGAATTTCTTGAGTCATTGAGTTGTTTTTAGTTATCCAAGGTCTGTGGACCACACCTGAGGCATGGTGTTAAAGATTGATCAAGGAGGGGTGGGGGGCAGGGCTGGCCAGAATGACCCTTGGGTGGCCTGCTCTGTGCTGACCTTGGTAACTGGAGTATAATTCAATCAATCCTGCCTGTGCCATGGGGTGAGCTGGAGGACCCTCAGATGTGCAGACACCCCATGGGCTTTGTAGTTGCTGAGGGACATCAATGTATGAGGGGGGGCAGTGTTTCTCTTTTAAGAACTCCTCCAGACCTCACCCTGTGTTTCTCTTCCATTGTTTGCTTTTCCCGCTGAGAAAACTCTAATTGTTGTATGTGATTATTGTACGTCCAGTGTAGTGTGTAAGTGCTCCGAGTTGCCCCAGTGAATTATTGAGCTTCAGAGAGCAGTGAACGTCAGCGGGTCAGAAGCAAGTGTGGGTCAGAGGCTCTTGAGTTAAGGCTTGCCGCCCTGAAAGGGGAGAAAGAAGGCCATATTTGAAAGCACTGTGTCAGAGAGGAAGGAGCCTGCCTGTGGTGGAGGGACAGGGGTTGAGGGAGAACTTAGGGAGGGGATCCTGCAGAATCGTATCAACATATGGAAGTAAGAGGCGTGCCAGGGTCTCTCAAGTTTGCAGCTGGCATCTGAAGTCCTGGGGACTACCTAACATCCTTGAAGACAGCGTCTTTTTAACTTGTGACATCTGACCTAGCTCTGGGTGATGAGGGTCAGAGAAAGAAGTGCCACGTGGGCAGCTGGGTCAGAATGAAGAGAGAAATATGAAGAAGGGGCTTGTTACATCTTCACAAACAGAGCTGTCTTGAGTGGAGCACAGCCAGGAGGCTTCGTAGGAATAAGGATGGTGAGGCCTTGGCTCATATGTTCTGGCCGTGTTATGAGGAGGAAGCCAATGTCTGGAGAAGAACATCATGCCTGGAAAAATAGGGGTTCAGAGAAAAAAAATAGGGAGATCCTCAAGGAGTGACACAGTGGCCGCAGCAATGTGTCCTATTGCAGTAGAGACAAGAGGGTGGAGAGGCATCGGGCAGGGTCTCCGTCTGTTGTGCAGAGAGTCGCTTGGAGTCAAAGCTAACTTGGAGGTGTGTAACATCACCCGTGGGAGTGGTGTCAGAAAAATAAAAAAAAAGATTGGATACCGAAGTGTCCTGTCTCCATACCTTTCCAACCTGTATGCAGAACAGGTCATTTGAGAGGCTGGACTTTTATGAGGAGGACTGTGGCATCAAGATTGGAGGAAGATGCATCAACAAGCTGTGCTATGCAGCCTTGCTTTCTGAAACTGAGAACCTGAAGCTCCTTTGCATAGAGAAGTGTATGCGGTGCAGGGTGGGTGGGGTGGGGGGAGAAGGGGGAATTGTATACCAGTGGAGGAATTTTTTTTTTCTTTCTTTTTCTTTTCAAAGAGAGGAGTGAACTAGTGGGGAGGGTTGGGCAGGGAGAAAAGTGCAGCAATGAATGAATGGAAATCGAAAATCTCTGTAAATGTTTATTAAAGTTAATAAAAATGGGGGGGGGGAAGAAGAAGAACCTGAAGCTCTTGATGCAGAGGGTCAAGGACTGTAGTGTTCAATATGGACTGCAGCTCAACATCAAGAAGCTAGATGCTCACCCCAGGGCCAATTGGCAGCACTGATGGAGAAGAGACCGAGATTGCTAACAATTTCAGCTTGCTCAGTATCACAATCAACATGCTTGGCACCAGTAGTCAGGAAATCAAAAGATGAATCACATTAGGGAAATCTGCTGTCAGGGAGCTTTCCAGAGTGCTGAAGAGCAAGGATGTCAGTCTAAAGACTAAGGTGCACCTGATCTAGACCAAGGCCTTTGCCATTACTTGCTATGTATATTAGAAAACTGGACAATGACTAAGGATGACAGGAGAAGAATTGATGCCTTTGAGTTGTGGTGCTGGAGTAGAGTTGTGAACATACCATGGACTGTCAAGAGAACTAACGGGTCTGTCCTGGAAAGGGTGAAACCAAACTGCTCCTTGGAGGCAAGAATTTTGAGATTCTGTCTCACATACTTTAGCCATGTAGCCATGAGGTCTTTGGAAAGAGATGTCATGCTTGAAAGGGTTGAGGGAGAGGAAGACCTCAAATGAGATGGATTGAAACAGTAATTGGGATATTGGGGGTAGGTGTGTCCGAGACAGTGATATTGGCTGTGGATAGAGCAAGGTTCAGAGCTATTGCCCATATGGTCATTATGAATTATAGACAACTTGAAGGCACATAACAACATAACTTCTCAGGAACTGTATGACTTAAAGTCACCTCTTCATTTTCTTCACGTGGTCGAATTTAACAAGCTGGGACAGCTCTCTCCAGCCTACACACCCTTAATCCAGTTTGGACTGATGTTTACTGACACCTGGTAGCCACAGTCAATCCAAAGCCTGGAGATCAAAGAACAGTCCTTAAGGGCTCATGGCTCTCACTGGGAGCTCAGGCATGCTTCGTAAAAACAGAGGTCTTTGGGGCCTAGCCTCACCCTATGCCCCCTGGCAATATTTATAGACAGGGCTGACATAGACAACGTGGGGGGCTACTTTCATATCATATGGGCTGATTGGTTGAACTGCTCTTGGGATGATCCTACATTATCATTACCAGCCTACAATTCTTCATGCATTTGCTAACAGTGCTTGATGAGCTAAAGGATTTTTTTTTTTAAATTTTTGTTGGTTTTTTTTTTTAACTAAAGATGGGGATTAGCTTCAGATTTTGGAATTAAGTGACAAATAAAAGGGTTTTTTAGTGGAAAACTCAAGACGGCTACACACGCTTTTATAGTGCACAATGAGTGAGTGACAAATTCCTTCTTCCAGCTGTCCTTTGAACAGTTGGTATTGCGATAATTAGGGTGCTGACAATTAACATAGTAGCTGACTTTTATTAATTACAAACTGATCAAGTTGCTTTCTGGTAAATGAAGTGGTTGTTACTGTTTTACAGCTGTGCGAAATGAGGCTTAATGACCTTAAAAACCTCAATTCCATTCACACATCTGAAAAACCAAGTGCTGTGAATTTGATGTCAACACAATGTATGTGTCAGGGGAGAACTGTGTAGGGTCCTTAAAGTATGTGATCTTTATCAAGTAGATTTCCAGGTGTTTCTTCATGTTACCTCTGAGTGGACCCTAACCCCAGCCTCTTGATCAGCACCAGAACTTGTCAACCATTTGTACCAAGGAACTCCTTACATAACCAGACTGCGATTAAGCTGCAGGGATACCAGGTACCCATATTCTCTGTAGGAGAATAAACACATATGGAGAAGGTGCAGTCAGAGTGCTCCTTGGAGGCAAGGATGACAAAGCTTCATCTCACCTCTCTGCACATGTTGTTAGGAGAGCCTCCTCTTTGGAAAGGGGCTTTGTGCTTGGAGAGATGGAGGGTCAGTGAAGGCGGGGGAAGACCTTCAGCCTTGGACTTGAGTGTTCCAGACACTGTGAGGGTGGCACAGGATAGGTCAGGGTCCGGATCCATTCACAGGGTCACAATGAGTCACACTTGACTCAGTGGCACTGACAATAACAACCATGACAATATTGATGGTCACCCGGAAGATCTGTAACTCAAGATGGATGATTTCCTTCTTGATTTCTATTATCTGCTGTGACCACAGGGGCCAAATTAGCAAAACTACTTGACAAGATTTCAGAATAACTTCTCTGTGTAGTTAAGAGGCAGACTATTTCGTATATCTCAGTCACAAAAGGACAAATATTACATAGGGCCACTGTTGTAAATTGGGTTGAGGGAAGACAGAAAAGGAGGGGAGGAATGATGGATATTGCATTGAAACAGATGAGGGAGAGATCTGTTTAAAAGGGACATATGAATGGGTATTCTTGTCACTACTGAAGTTCAGAGTGAAGGTTGCCGAGTGGAGTGGACTTGGCGGGGAGGGATTTCATAACAATGAAAGAGTTTTTGTTTTTCTTTTCAAAGAGAAGAGTGAGTTGGGGGCAGGGGTGTACTGGGAGAAAAGTGCAACAGTGAATGACCAGAAACCCTACTAAGTTTCTGTAAATTTTAATTAAAATAAATTAAAACAAAACAAAAGAGGAGGAATATTTCTTAAGGGTTAGAGACTGAGCATGAAGAATACTCCTCCCCAAGTAAGGACTCAGATAATCTTACGTACGAAGTGATTTCATGTGACTCAGATCAGAATCTTCTCAAAAGAGAAGAGAGGCAGCAGCCCATGCGGAAAGGTATTCAATGCACGAGAAACTACCCAACAGCTGTGGATGAGGAATACCAAGCAGACCATGAACTTGCAACTCACCAGACAAATCTTTCTGGAGAGAAATGCAACCAGCGGGCTCCGTAGAGGTGAGCACGGGGATATTTGCTGCACATGTTATATCATCGCGCAGGGCCAGTCCCCAGAGAAGGACATCACGCTTGGTGAAGTCGAGTCAGCAAAAAAAGAAGACGACTCTCAAGGAGACGATTTGAAACGGAGGCTCCAACAAGGCCCTCAACACAGCGGGGATCCTGCGCTTGGCGCAGCACCGGGCAGGGGGAGCCGACTTGATGGCACCTGAAAGCAACAACAACAGCGTGGGCGCAGCGCCAGAGGCCACTCATTGTTCGTGCAGGAAGTTCAGTCTGTTTTTAGTTTGAACTTTGGACCAGTTATGTGATTTTCCAAAACTGGAGACATCCCTGGAAGGCATCCCCAGAGAAAAAGGTAGGCGGCTGACCATGTGGTCCACATGTCACACGGCCACATTGAGATGTGACAAACTCGGAGGCAGAGAAGGAAAATCCCCACCAAGCAGGACGTTTGCAGGTCATAACATCCTCTAGTCCTGACCCAAGGGCTCCTGGACGCTTAGCTGAGATCTCCCCTAACTGCTAATGCGGGAGGAAGTTTGACCACCCACCTGTTCCATGTCTATTTAGAACAATACATAAAACCCTTTTAAGGACAAAGAAAAGAAATATACTCAGGAGAGACAATTACTCCTGTGGGATATGGTGGGGTTTTGGTAAGTCTGAGCTCTATATGAGACAACAATGTGATTCCTTGGTTGTGCTGGAAGGAGAAGATGGGGTGGGGGACCGGAGGACACGGTGTCTATGGTGCAAAGGCTCACACAACTGCCTCAGCTTCTGCAGGAAGTGACTGATTCTTTTATTCATTCACCCTGTGAATTCAACTCTTCTAAAAAAGTACTAAATGCCAGAGACCCTGCTCACTGCTGGGTGACAATTCAGAGGACTGAATTTGTGTCCTCACTGAACTTGTTCTTGGATGCCACACATTTTTAAGCACTGTACTACAAATCAAAAGGTTGGTGGTTTGAATTCACTCAGAGCCACCTTGCAAAAAAGGTCTATTAAAAATTGCAGTCATCAAACACCCTGTGAAGCCGTGTTTTTCTTTGAAATGCGTAGGGTTGCAATCAATTGGAAATGGTAACATGAACGGATACTCATTGAGTCAGGTTGTTGTTGTGTGCTGTTGCTTTGGAATGGACTCAAAGCCTGACTCTCCAGTGAGTTTTCAGAGGCAGTAAATTGCACAGGACCATGTGCCTTTGGGACTGCAGCCCAGCTTCTTACCCCTAGGCCACCAGAGCGCCCTGTATAAGAAGAAGAAAAAAAGAATTACAAGATACTACAAAGTTATATATGAATGTTGTAAGTAACCCAGTCTAAATAGGACTCCTATAGGTTTTAAGAAGACATTACATGAAAGCACATATTTAAAAAGCAAGACAGAATTAGATGGGAGAAAGGGTGAGGAGGATGGGAGAAAAATGAATGAAAGGAGATATGCATTATCTAAGTTGTAGCCTGCTACCAAGAACCCCTTTAAAGGGCTAAAGAGCAAGGATGTCACTTTGGAAACTAAGGGACACCTGACTCAAGCTATCGCATTCCCAATGGCCCCGTATATATATACACAAAACTTTGTCTCACATACTTTGGGCATGTTGTCAGGAAGGGTAGTTTTTGGAAAAAGACATCATGCTGGGAAGGGTGGAGGATCAGAGAAAGAGAGGAAGACCCTCAACAAGATGGATTTACCCAGTGGGCTTGAACATATCAGAAATGATGAAGATGGCACAGGATAGAGTAAAATTCAGATCTGTTGTTTATAGTCACTGTGTCAAGTGTTGAGGTCTATCCTTCATAGGGTCACTATGACTGTGACTGTGACTGGACAGCACTTAACAACAACATCAACATAGAGAGTGATCAGCTGGCCCAGTGGACAGACAGAAAGCCATGCTACCAAGCCAAAGTAGGTGACTTTTAATCCACCACCCTAGGGCCTGTCTTTCATTGTTTTTGTTCAAACATTCCTCTAGGTCGTATAGCCCTGGTGTGTCCACTTGCTAAACAGTGTCAACTTGTGGTTGCTGTGAGGCTGAACACTGTGACACTGATGTGTCAAATGCATTAATGGTTGGTTACCCAATGCAGACAGAGTGGGGTGGAGCTCCCCAATTGAAACAAGCTTGGAAGCAGGAGCGACATCCACTTCCGTAATAGCTTGCCTCCGAAAACTCTATGAACCTGGAGAGAGGATGAAAGGCACCCAAGCGTTGAGAACTCTCCTTCATAGGGTTGCTATGAGTCGCCTGCGACTCGATGGCACTTAACAACAACAACATGTGTCAATGAGGCATTGAAACAGACATTCCAGATGCAACCAGCTAGAGTCCCTACCCACAAGCACTGAATATCCACTCAAGCTTCTGTCAGTGCCATAATGCCTCCATCAGGAACCCCATACTGTCGCACCATCACAGGCCTCACTTGGGGCAGAGAAGGCTCTCCTACACCATGATATTCATATGCCTTGCTATCTTTATGGCTTGCTGTTAAACGTACAACACCTATCTATCATTCATTGTGCTGGGGAGGCAATTTGCATGTTGTTCATTACTACTTTAGAGCTTTTTGTTGTAGGCTTGAGTGCTGTTGAGTCAGAACCAACTCAGCAGTAAATCACATGGGAAGAGATTGCTAGTACTTCTCCTGCAGAGCAGCTGGGAGATTTTAACTGTGTTCTGGGGCTTCGCCTGACATACTTTGGACATGTTGTAAGGAGAGACAGGTCTTTGGAGAGGGACATCATGCTGGGTAGAGTAGAGGGACAGCGCAGGAGGGGAAGACCCTCTATGAGGTGGATTGATTCAGTGATTGGGGTAATCGGGATGGGTGTGTCAGAGCCAATGAGATTGGCACAGGATAGAGCACGGTTTAGGGTTGTTGTACATAGGGTCACTATGAGTTGCAAACGACGGCACATAACAACAACAACCTTTGGGATGGACCAGTCCTTCCTTGCAACATGCCCAAAGTATGTCAGATGAAGCTTCAGAATCCTTGCCTTCAAGGAGCATTCCGGCTTCACCTTCTCCAGGAGAAACCTGTTTGTTCTCCTAGCAGTCCATGGTATATTCAACACTCTTCTCCAGCACCACAGCTCAAAGGTGACATAGGAGAGGAAGACCTTTGATGAGATGGATCGATTCTGTGAGTGGAGTGGTGGGAATGAGTGTGCTTGAGACGGCGAGGTTGGCACAGGATAGAACGGTGTTTAGGGCTCTTGTACACAGGGTTGCTATGCGTCGCAAGTGACTCGATGGCACATAACAACAACAACAACACCTTTGAGATTGAAATGCAGGCTCTTACCACTAGACCATGACCATAGCTGTGCATATGCTTCTCGTTTATTGTTTGTTCATTTTGGTGCAGCACTTGTGGGTCAGTTTGCTGTACTAAGGTAACTTCTGGGTTGTTGCCCTACTAGAACTATGTCATTATTATTTCAAATTCTGGAATGGTCACCCATGGTGGACGGGATTCAGCAGAGCTTCCAGATTAAGACAGACTAGGAAGCAGGGTTGACTATCCACTTCTGAAATAACAGACCTCTGAAAACCCTATGAACAATATTGAACATACTACAATAATACCAAAAAAACCATACAATTCTGTCTTGGAAGAAATGAAGCCAGAGTGCTCTTTAGACGCAAAAATCATGATACTTTGTCTCACATACTTTGACATGTTATTAGGAGGTGTAGTCCCTGAAAAAAAAATTATGTTTGAAAATGTAAAGGATCCATGGAAGAGAAGAAAACTCTCCCTGAGATGGATTGACATAGCAGCTGGAACAACGAACTCAAGCATAGCAGAGACTTTGCTGGTTCCATGCATTGGGCATAGGGTCACTATGAGTTGAAGGTACCTTGACAACACCTAACACCACTGTGTTACCACTTGTGTACCAGTTATGTGCTAAGAGTTTTTGGTACATTATTGTTGTTGTTATGTATCATCGAATGCCTGTGACACATGACAACTCTATGTACAGCAGCTCTGAAGCCTGCCCTGTCCTGAGCTAGTCTCACTGACTCTGACACACCTAATCCTTTTCCCCAGTCACTGTATCGATCCACCTCATCTGGGGTCTTCCTTTCCTGTGCTGTTCCTCCACCCTTCCGAGCATGATGTCCATCACCAAGGATTGGTCCTTCCTGGCCACGTGCCATTATTCCACTTAATCCTTTGTAGGAGCACTGTAAGATAAATATTACTACTCCTAGATGAAGAATCAAATGGTAAAACCAGAATCATTGCCATAAAGTTGATTCTGAATCACAGTAAATATACAGAACAGGGTAGAACTGCCCCATAGCATTTCCAAGGCTGAAATTTTTAGGGAATGAAAAAGCCAGGGCTTCTCCCATTAAGTGGCTGGTGGGTTCCAATGGCTGGCCTTCTGGTCAGCATTCCAGAGCTTACCAAGGCACCACTAAGGCTCCTTGTAAAAATAAAAGGCCTGCAGGAATTAAAGGACTGTAAGTTGAAGAATCAGAAAGAAGGTTGAAATCCAGATGACTCCTAAAACATTTTAAAGGAAGAAAGAGCCAGGCAAGATAAGGCAGGGGATGATGGGAATCTCTCGTCTCAAGCAGAGTCCACTATCTTATCTCAGGCTCCCAGTCCAACATCAGGGGAAGGCTGGAGGTTGAGTCTCTTACTATCTGATGTTAGAAAAGGGCTGTGTTCTTCTATCACTAAACTTCTTCAAGACTCTGATCTCTGAGAGAGACCGAGTCCTGTCTTTTATGTTATCTCGAGGACAGCCTTTTGGGGTATTGTCATTTCTTTAAGGTGGACTTTGATGTCCATCAAATAATGGATAAGGAGTGGGGGTGGCAATGGTCAATGCTAGTGGAATTTTCATAACACAGATCAAGGGTTCCAACCTTGGATTTACAGAAACAGAAGCTTAGCTCAGCCCTGTGTCATCTGATTTCCAGAAGCACAGACTTGCCTTTGTCGGCTTCCAAAATAGGATATCTACGCTTCATAAAACGTGTTATGTGTTTCTGAGTCCACTCCAGCTTACAGGACCCTACGTACAGCAGATAGAAACCTTGCTCAATCCTGTGCCGTCCTCATAATCACCTGTGTGCTTCAGCCCGTTATTGTAGTCATGATGTCAGTCCATTTCATTCAGGATCTTCCTCTCTGTTGCTGATTCTCTATGTCTCCAAGTATGATACCCTTTCCCGAGAACTGATCCCTCCTGACAACATTCCCAAAGAACGTAAGACTAAGCCTCCCCATTACTGTCTCTGAAGATCATCCTGGTTAGACTTCTTCCGAGATGGATTTGTTTGTTCTTTGGTTTCTTCTATTGGCATATGTGGTATAGTCATTCCTCTTGTTGTTGTTATGTGCCATCGAGTCGCTTGTGACTCATAGCGACCCTATGTACAACAGCCCTAAACTCTGCTCTGTCCTGTGCCAATCACACAGTCTCCAACACACCCATCCTGATTACCCAGTCACTGAATCAATCCACTTCATAGAGGGATTTCCCCTCCTGCGCTGTGTCTCCACCCTCCCAAGCATGATGTCCCTCTCCAAGGACTGGCCCCTCCTTACAACATGTCCAAAGTATGTCAGACGGAGCCTCAGAATCTTTGCCTCCAAGGAGCCTCCTGGTTTAACCCATTAAAGGATGAATTGTTTTCCTAGCAGTCCATGGTACCCTAAATATTCGTCTCTAGCACCAATTCTTCTTTTATCCTCCTTAGTCATTGTCCAACTCTCTGATGCATAACAAGTGATAGCAAAGACCATGGCCTGTATCAGATGCACCTTAGTCTCCAGAGGGACACCATTGCTCTTCAGTACTTTGGAGAGGTGCTTAACAGCAGACTTTTCCCCTGGCAATACGTCTTTTAATTTCCTGGCTACTGGTGCCAAGAGTGTTGATTGTGGAGCCAAGCAAACTAAAGCTGTGAGCAATCACAGTCTCTTCATGATCCATCCTGATGCTGCCAATTGGTCCAGTGGTGAGAATCTTTGTCTTCTTGACATTGAGCCTCAATCCATATTGGAGGCTGCAGTCCTTGACCCTCTGCAGCAGGTGCTTCAGGTCCTCTTCATTTTCAGCAAGCAGGGTTGTGTCATCTGCATAATGCAGATTGTTGATAAATCGTCCACCAATCTTGACCCCACATTTCTCCTCATAGAGCCCAGCCTCCCGGATAATCTGTTCTACATACAGGTTGAAAAGATATGGAGATAGGAAACATCCCTGGTACACGCCCTTCCCAATTTTGAACCATGCAGTGTTTCCTTGCTCTGTTCTGATGACTGCCTCTTGGTCCAAGTATGGGTTTCACATTAGCACAATTAAATGTTCTGGGATTCCTGTTCTTCTGAGTCAGCCACAGTTTGTTATGATCCTCACAGTCAAACGCCTTTGCATAATCAATGAAACACAGACAGACATTCCTCTGGTACTCCCTGCTTTCAGCTAAGATCCATCACTAAAATTCAAGGCATCAGTTCATCAACAGTGCTTCTTCATATAGCCCAGTTTCTCAGATTATATGAAGCATGTTGTTCTTATTATCTGCCATCAAGTCCCCTGCAACTCATAGTGACCCAACAGCTCTGAACTCTGCTCTATCTTGAGCCAAACTTACTGTCTTTGACACACCTACCCTCCATGACCCCAGTCACTGAGTCAATCTATCTCATCAAGGATCTACCCTTCCTGTGCTGTCCCTCCACCCTCCTAAGCATATACTGAATATATATAATGAAAGCTATAACCCTGATGCATATGTTTCCTGATTGTAAATAGGAATCTTCTTCTGTTTGAATGAGTGCTTCTATGTATTTTTGTAGTTGCCAGAGATATTGCTTTGAAGTTTTCATTTTGGCTCTTTCATAGTCTTTTATGTATACATATATTGCTATAAGTTGACCTCTGAGCACTGCTTTTGCTGTGTCTAAAAATTTTTATCTTGTGTTTTCATTTTCATTCGCATCAACCAAAGCTATAAATATTTATAGAAACAGCTTTTCATGTCTTTCTTTTCTTGGGGAAAAAATTATCAAGCAATTGGCTAGTCAGTTGGAATGAATGAAGCTTCAGTGAAGAGTCAATCAGAAAAGCTACTAAATATTCAAAGATTTAGACTTTATTAATATTATCAACCAAAGCTAGTAAATATTCAAAGATTTAGACTTGATTAATATTGTCCTTCAAGCACATCTGAAACATAATTCCTTTCAAATACATTTCTCCTAGCAGTGAATAAGCATTGAAAACAACAATAGCACCCTAATTAATTTTTTCTGTAGCACACATAGTCCATTTTTATTGTTTATTATTTGTCTCCTTCTAGAATGCTTGTTTCCCATGTTCAGCGGCTCATGTATGTTTTGTACATATCAAATGCAGGCAAAGAGTAATCTTTCTTAAATGAGTGAATGATCTATGTAAGTTACTTCGCGTGGCACGATATTAGTAGCAGATATCTGGCACTCTTAGTAGAACTGTTTAAGAAACTAAAGAGTTTGTAAAAAACAAACATAAAAGATGGGCAACCTGAGACAGCAATGGGAACAACAACTAATAGGGAGAGGGAATGTTCTAGTATTAGCCATTGTGATCTTGTACAATTGACTTGATGGCCCCTAACACCAACACCAAGACCAACACCAAAACCAACACCAACACACTAGAAATTCCTGACTTGTACACTTTAAAAGGGTGAAGTCCATGGTATATGTGAATTATATCTACTGTCAAGCTGTTAAAAAAAATCTACCCATATTAACTATTCAATTGCACTTTTTTTATACAAAATTGTCAGCTTTATATAGCTATTGATATTAACAACGCCATCCATTATTAATTGCTGTGTATTCAGAGCAACATCTCACTTCAAGACTCAGAAAAGACACTTTCCTGAGCTCCACTTTCAGCTTCAGGAGAGTAGGGGATTTTAATCTCCCTTTTCAAGAAAGTAAGAATATAGACGTTAAAATGAAAGTAATGTAATGACTAAGAACTTGCCTACTGGCAAAACCAAAACAATCATCTTCATTGTTCGCGAAGACATCAAGTAGTACATTCTTGGATGTAAAGCTGTCCTTTTGAATTCACCACAAACCAGGTGGCAGTCCCAGGGGGCTCACTAATATCTGCTGCTCAAGGCTGTGGAACAGACTTGTTTAAAAAAATAATTTAGTGGCAGGAGAAGATCCCAAGGATGGACTACACACCCCTCCCCTGACATTTACTTCTTTACTAGTAAATTGATTGCCTTTATAATTTCCCATGAATTCCACTATTTATTTTAAAAGTTTCACATGCAATGTAATGGGATATAAATCGCCCCCCCCCGCCCCAGTCACAGCATATCCCACAACCAATATTTAAGAGGCCATGAGGCATTGCTACATTATTGTTCTTATAGGCCATCCAGTTGCTTGTGACTCATAGGCACAATAGCTCTGAATTCTGCTCTATCCTTAGCCAATCTCACTGTCTCGGACACACCTATTCTCATTATCCCACTTATTGTGTCAATCCATCTCATCCTGC
>NW_006399903.1:6748025-6749919 GCF_000299155.1 Elephantulus edwardii
TTAGTTGAAATGTGTCAGTTGGTATTTCATCACTTCCGGGGGCCTTATTTTTTTCCCAATTCCTTCAAAGCAGCCTGAGCTTCCTTCTTAATCACCCTTGCCTCTTGAATATAAGTTGTTTCATGAAATACATGTAGCAAATACTCTCCATATATTTTTCTTTTTATAAAATTATGATTTGCATGAAAGCTTACAAAGCATTTTGGTTTTGCAGTCCATCAGACACATTTTGTACCATAACATTAATTATCATGCCCACAATATCTGACCTTATCTTCCATCATTCCATATTGTCTTCCACACATCCTAGTAAGTGTTTATTGTCTATTTCTAAATCTTCTAGTCCCTCCCCTTCCATGTATGTTTTCAAAACCAGCAGGAGTGAACAAGTGCATAAATAGACTCTTGTAGATGAGATCTTTGACTGAGGTGTGATATCATTTGCTTTGGTCTGAGGTATGATAGCATTTTCCTGACTATTTGGTACCAAATGACTCAAGCTTGACTATTCTCTTTGATAAGGGCTGTGCCATTCAACTTTACCACAGAAACAAAGGAAGTTCATAGCTCCAGGTCCCAAAAGCTATGGCCTCAGGTGGTAGCTAACTAAGAATTCCCTTTAAACTTGCCAGGTCATTTACACATCAAGTAATGGTATTTTTCAGGCATCAAAGTTCACCATCCTTAATAGTCTTGCTGTTTTAGACTATGGGAAGGCTCAGGCTAATTTCACATTCACATCTCTGATTTCCTCGTCAGTGAGAAGACATTAATGATTACAGGAATTAGAACCAGACTTCTAGGCTTTCTTCTGCATTTTTGTTTTCTTTTTTTTTATGAAAAAGAAATTTCATAGAGCTCTAGCTGCAGCTCCATTTTTAAAGAGTCTCACTTTTATTCTCATAAAAATTCAAACTTGAACTGATTGCTGTTGAGTCAGAACCCACTTATAGCTGAAACCTCATAGCAGGTTTTCAGAGGCTGTAAGTCACAAGTGAAGAGATTGTCATGAGGTCTTTCTCCCCGGGAACAGCTGTTGGATTGCTGGTAACTGAACTCCCTACTGACGAGGTCACTGGAATGTAACAAGTGAAGGCATGGAAGCAGGTCATCAAAGGTTTTCTGTCTCTCTTTTCCACTATTTTTTCCTAGCTTTTCATGTCACTGGATTGTTGGAAGCTCTGGTTTTGTAGTTTGTAGAGTGTTGCAATGTTAAAGGTGTACCTCCCCGGCAGTTATATCAGTGACTGTACGACCGAGATTGGCAATCTCTTCCCATATGATTTATAATAGCCTTGGAGACCCACTGGGGTGTAGGCTCAGAGACTGTTCTGACCCCCGAGCATGACAGATGATTAAAATGAGAGCCTCACTCCACCAGATTCTCTGCTAGAGAAGGAGGGGTAATCTCCTCCTGTACCAGTCAGATCTGATTTGATGGTACACACACACAAAATAAAATAATAAAATAATAAAATAAAATAAAAAAATGAGAGCTTCATATTATTCATTTAAATTGCCAAACCTTCCTTCCTTCTCTTTTTTTTACTACTTTATTTATGAAATTTGAATGCACTGTTTTTGAGAACAGATTTTTCCAATTTCCCTCACCCCACCCAACAAATTATACAACTTTATGATTAATCCCACCTCCCCCTCCACATTCTCATCCCACTGCTTCCACTTGCCCCCACCCCATTGGATCCTTATACTCATTCTATAATAATGGTTTTATACAAAATTTGTCCTTGTGGGACTGAGTTCACTCAGCATAATGCTCTCCAGTCCCTCCCAAGCTAGGTAATAATTTACACAATCATTGTTCCTGTGTGCTACATAGTATTCCATTATGTGAATGTACCATAATTTCTCAATCCATTCATTTGTGGTTGGA
>NW_006399903.1:6751339-6758199 GCF_000299155.1 Elephantulus edwardii
AACAACAACAACAGCCTTTGGGTTGGCAGCACAGCTCCTTAGCTATAAGCCACCAGAGTTCCCTGTTCTCATCACAACAACTCAGCAGTTTACACTGACATCCTGGCAGTGGCTTCAATCCAGCGTCACCGCCATGAGACAGACTTCAGCACTGAAGCACCAAGCCCTCACAGGAGTCCCAGTTTGGGGCAAATTGTTAACATGACTGACTGAAAACCAAAAATATGGAGGTTTGAGTTCACTTAAAGAAACCTCGAAAGAAAGATCAGATAATCTACCACTTCTGAAAAGTGAGTTATCGAAGAACCTGAGGATCCCAGTCTACTCTCCACACGTGGATTTGCTTTGAGTCAGAATCAGAATCAACTGGATGAAACTAGTTTAGAACATTGATTACAAATAAAATAAATGTAAGGGGGGTGGGGGGAAGCCTCCACAATGTAAAAGAGTAAAATACAACGTAAATGAAAGACTTTATGGAACACAATATGCATGCATGAAACACAATGTGAATCATAAAAAATATTAATACAATTTAAAAAAATGCCTATAGCCATAGAATATCAGAGGAATGTCTGTGTTTCATTGACTATGCAAAGGCATTTGACTGTGTGGATCACAACAAACTGTGGCTGACTCTGAGAAGAATGGGAATCCCAGAACATTTGATTGTAATTGTGTGAAACCTATACTTGGACCAAGAGGCAGTCGTCAGAACAGAGTAAAGAAACACTGCATGGTTCAAAATCTGGAAAGGTGGATGCTAGGGCTATATTCTGTCTCCATATCTTTTCAATCTATATTAAGAACAGATCATCCAGGAGGCTGCGCTCTACAAGGAGGAATGTGGCATCAGGATTGGAGGAAGATTGATCAACAACCTGCCTTATGAAGATGACACAACCCTGCTTGCTGAAACTGAGGAGGACTTGAAGCGCTTGCTGCAGAAGGTCAAGAACTGCAGCCTTCAATATGGATTGAAGCTCAAAATCAAGAAAACAAAGATTCTCACCACTAGGCCAAATAGCAGCATCATGATAGATGGTGAAGAGATTGAGATTGTAAACAGCTTTAGTTTGCTTGGCTCCAGAATCAACACTCTTGGTACCAGCAGCCAGAAAATCAAGAAACTAATTGCATTGAGGAAGTCAGTTGTCAGGGACCTCTCCAGAGTACTGCAGAACAACGATGTCAGTCTTGAGACTAAGGTGTGCCTGATGCATTAGAGAGCTGGACAATAACTAGGGCTGATAGATAATTGATTCCTTTGAACCGTGGTGCTGGAGAATAGTGTTGAATATACCATGGATGGCCAGAAAAACAAACTGGTTCATCCTAGAGAGGGTGAAGCCAGCCTGTTCCTTAGAGGCAAGGATTCTGAAGCTTCGTCTGACATACTTTGGGCATGTTGCAAGGAGGAACCAGTCCTCGGAGAGGGACATCATTCTTGGAAGGGGGAAGGGATGAAGAAAGAGAGGGAGATCCTCAAAGAGATGGATTAATACAGTGACCGGGCAACGAGAGTAGGTGAATCAAAGACAGTAAAGTTGGCACAGGATAGAGCAGGTTTCTGGGCTATGAGATGCTGAGTCTCAAGCAATGTGATGGCACACAACAACAACAACAACAACATAGCCATTGAGTCAATTCTAACTCATAGTAATCATCTCGGACAGCGAAGGACTGGGGTTCCCAAGCTGTAACTTGTACACAAGCAGATTGTCAAATATTTCCTCTGATTGTTGGTTGGAACAGAAGCCCAGTCGTCAGCTGAGAGCTTGACCACTGTATAACCAGGGTCCTTAAAACTAAAGTACAACAGAAAGCAAAAATCCTTGACCTTTGATTGACCCCCCTGTCTGATCAATCAGTTTCACTTTGCCTTGTTTCACTGCTGGCTTTTCCAGTGTCTACACATATTCCTGAGAGATAGTGATCAAACCTATCCTGAGCCCCTTATACACTGTGTCATATAGTCTACATGTGTTCAACTCTGGCCCAAGAAGAGGCTTGAGACAGGACTCTGTGCCTCTTATTATGTGCTAATTGGCCTGTATATACCTTTGCTGGTGGGAAAAGCTGCATAGTTTTCACCAGATTCTGAAAGGGCTGGTAAACAACCAAGTGAGGCACTCGTCTGAGAAGATCACTGCTCGCACGTGGCCAAGAGCAACAGTGCTGCTTGGAATTTCCTCTTGGACCTCGTCACTGCAGACAGAGAAGGGTGAAGGTAAATAGAAGGAGAGCCAGACCACCAAAGAGCTGTCTCATTGGCTCCCCTTTTCCAGTTCTGCTCCAGCAGCCCTCACGCTAAACAGTTCCAGAAAAGGCGGCCTCGAGAGCCCTGTCTCCATCAACACTCTCGCATGTGCTAAAGCCTCTCTTTTGGGGAAGGGTTGATGTTAGCTTTCTGTTGTTAGACACAGTCAAGTCAACTGTGACTCCAAGAGAGTATCAATGACAGCTCGGAACCTTGGCCCATCCGGACACCTTCTCATGCTCTATGATCTGCTCAAACCCCTCGCTACAGTCACTTTGTCAATCCACCTTCTGGAAGGTCTTCCCCTCTGTCTCTGACCCTCCACCTTTCCCAGAAAGATGTCTTCTTCAAAGCATCTGTCCTTTCTGACAGCAGATCCAGAGTACTCAAGATGAAATGTCACCATCCTTGCCTCCTCTAAGAAGCAACCTGGTTGCACTTCCTCCAGACGGATTTGTTGGTTCTTTTCACAGTCCATGGGATATTCCGTATTCTTCTCGAACACCACAATTCAAACACATTGATTCTTCTTAGGTTGTTAGTTAGTATTAACCCGATTCAAGGTCATGATAATCTTACAGATATCAGAACAAAGCACTGGCTGGTCCTGTTCTTCAGGAGCGTCCTTGTAGAACATTCCGAGCCCTAGAGATGCTGGAGTTGGAACTCTCAAATGTGTCCTGCTCTGGGACCAGATTCTTTAATTAGCTACCTACCCTCATTTCTTTAGTTAGCATCTTACCTGTTTCCAGAGCTAATCCCAAGGGCCTGAAATCTCACCAGCAGCTTCTCTGAGGAAACCAGAACACTCATTTCTATGACATTCTTTTGTTCCTTGATTCTCTTTGTCAAAACAAACCAAAAAACACAGTTGGAATCAAGTACCACTTTTCTCTACACACAAGAAATTATCATTGTTGGTTACAAAAGCTACCTCTGGATAGAAAGAACCTCATGACAGCCCTGTGAATGGGATGTGTTATCATCTCTATTGTACAGATAATGAAACAGCACAGAGAGGTACAGGCATCTGCTCAAGGTCACAGAGCTAAGTGAAAGGTAGAGTGAGGAGACACAACCAACCACTGAGCAGCACTGTCTTCATGTTGTTAGGTACTGTCCAGTTGAGGTTGACTCACAGAGACCCTAGAATAACAGATCTGAACCATGTCCTATCCTGTGCCATTCTCATATTCTCTGACACCCTTAAGCCCATTGTTGCAGTGACTGTCAATCCAACTGGTTGAGGGTTTTCCTCTCTTTACCTGACCCTTCACCTTTCCATACATGTGTCCATCTTCAAGGAATAGCTGCATTACAATTCCAAAGGTATGCTGTTCGAGGCCATCAGCAACTCCATAGGGAGAAGAATGGGCAATCTCCTCCCATCCGATTAACTGTCTCTGAAAATTCTCCAGAAGGTCAGCTATGTCTTGGTTCCCAATCAATACAACAACAACAACATGCCAAAAGTATGTGAAATGAAGCCTCACTGTCTCTACCTCCAAAGGGCACTCTGGCTGCACCTTCTTCAAGACATACTTATTTGTTCTTTTGACAGTCCATGGGATAGTATTGTTCTCCAACATCACCGTTTAAAGACATCAATTCTTCCGTCATTCTTATTTATTATTGTCTTACACACCTTAGTCCTCAAATTGACATTATTGCTCTTCAATAATTTGGAGAACTCCATGACTACAGACTTTCCCACTGTAATAGGTCTCTTGGTTTCCTGACTGCTTGTTCCAACGGTGTTGATTCTGAATTCTGGTAAGAAGAAGTCGTTGACAGCTTCAATCTTTTCTCCATCTATCACTATGTTGCCTATTTGTCTAGTGATGAGGATTTTAGTTTTCCTGACATTGAGATGTAATTCATATTGAAGGCTGTACTCTCTGAAGGCTGTCTTCATAGCAAGGGCATTTTTTTCTGCCAGTACCTTCACATGACACTGGGGTCTACTCTTTATAAAACAAGGGAGTTCAGGATATCTCAGTGTTTGTTCTCAAATTTAAAGTATATTTTCTCGACTATGCCCTTCCAGTCATCATGAACTTTTATTAGACTCAAGAATTTATCCCCTGCCCATTGCTGTGGAGTTGATTCCGACTCCTAGCGATTTTCCACTGGGTTCCTAAGATTCTAAGTCTTTGCAGGAGGATACTGCCCTTCTTTCTCTCAAGGGCTGGCTGCTGGCCTTGAGTTGCTGACCTTCCAGTTACAAGTCTAGTATGTAACACTGTTATCATCCTTGTTGTTGTTAGGCACTACTGAATTGACTGACTCACAGCAACCCTATGAATCTTGCCCTGTTCTCCATCCTCCAGATCTCTGATATGTGTGAGTCTGTTGATACAGTCACTGTCAATCCAGTTTGTTGAGTGTAACACAGTGTTAATAGTTGTTGTTGTTAGGTGCCGTCGAGTCAATTATAATCCTTAGCAACCCTGGGAAGTGCAGATCTGAACCTCCTCTTACCCTGCTCCATCTTCACACTTCCAGACATACTAGAACCTACTGTGGCAGTCAGCATGTCAACTCACCTGCTTGAAGGTCTTCCTCTCATTGCCGACCCTCCACTCTTCCCAGCATCATGTCCTTCTCCAAGGAATAGCCCCTCCAAGCAACAGCCCAACGTATGTGAGGTGAAGCCTCATCATTCTTGCTTCCAAGGAGCATTCTGGTTGCACCTTCTCCAAGACACATTTATTTGTTCTTTTGGCAGTCCTTTGGATGTTCAGTGCTCTTCTCCAACATCACAACTCAAAGGTATCAATTCTTCTTCTGTCATCCCTACTCATTGTCTAGCTCCCAAATACATAGCAAGTGACAGGCAAGACCATGGCCTGAATCAGGGACACCTTAGTCCTCAAACTGACATCATTATTCCTCAATAATTTGGAGATATCCCAAAGTGTAGACTTTGCCAATGAAATACCTCTCCTGATTTTCTGACCGCTGGTTCCAAGTGTGTTCATCAGGAAAAATAAAATCCCAAACAAAATGCATTGTTATCGAGTTAATTCTGACTTATGGTGACCCTCTCTTGCGATTTTGAGACTGTAACCGTTACAGGGAGAGATGCCTATCTTTCTCCTGAGAAGGAGGGTAGTTATGGACCACTAAACTTTAGGTTAGCAACCTGACACTTTACCCACTACACCTCCAGGGATCCCCTAAGAGAAGGCTCTCACTGCGGCTAAGTGCTGACATGGTTCCTGGGTGACAAGCTGGAAGCTGCCATGGAGTCCTGACTTCTGGAGACGTGTGTGTGCCTTTGGGTTTTGCCATGGCTGATTTTCTTTTTTTTGGAAGTAGATCACCTGGCCTTTCTTCCAAGGTGGCTATGAGTGAACTTGAACTTCCAACCTTTATTGTTAGTGACTGAATGAATGAACTGTTTCTTCTTTTTAACAACTCTCTAAAGAGCCTCTCCCGGCATCAACTTGCAGCTCCAGACTCCCTCAGTGGACACAGGTGGCCACAGTTCCATGAACTTTTGTTGGCTTCGGGTGGGGCTCTACCCAAGGCACGTGCCCTGTGCTGTCACTTATGTCTGTCAGCAGAGGAATTCTGGATCTGCCTTAAAGCTTCTCTGCTACACCTTAAAATTGTAAAATAATTTGTATACTTCTTGTTGTTGTTACTCATCACAAAGTCAACTGTGACTCATGGCGCCCCTTTGAACAACAGATCAGGACCCCGCCCCATCTGTCTAGAGCCATCTCATGATCGCCTCCAGTCTCGAGCCCACTGGTACGGTCACTGTGTCGGTGCATGTTGTGGAAGTTGTTCTCTTGGCACTGACCTTTCACTTTTCTGTTTTGTTGAGGGTCTTCCTCTATTTTACTGACTCTCAACTTCCCTAAGCAATCCCCCCAGACCTCCTGACCCTGTGTGCATGTGCACGCCCTCTCTCTTACACACACACACACACACTGGGTTCTGGCCCCATCCACTTGCTCTCTCAGTCTTTCAGTTCATGTCTCTCATCCCAGCAATTACTCAGAACCCTCCTTCAGAGAAGAAAGTAGGACTCAGAAAAATTAAGAGATGTGACCCATCACTCGGGGTGTTAGAGACAGAACTAGAAATACAACACAGGTCTCCACCCCCCAGGCCACTTGTGTCTGTTGTGCCAGTGACACAGATTCTCCCCTCCTGTGGAAGTGGAGTTCTGAGAGGAGACGAGTGAGCATCAACAGAAGATGCGACTCTTCCTATGAGGACAGCATAGTACAATGGGTGGCCGTGACCTGAGAGCTGGCTGCCTGAATTTGTGTTTTTCTCCTTTGCTGTGTGATCCAGAGCAGGTTGCTTAACTTCTCTGTGCTTTCATCACATCATCTTGTAAAATGGAGATGATAACAATATCTTCTCTCCTCTTGGAGCTGATGTGAGGATCAGAAGAAATAATGCACATTGTTGTTATGTGCCATCGAGTCGCTTGCAACTCATAGCGACCCTGTGTACAACAGTCCTAAACCCTGCTCTATCCTGTGTCAATCACACTGTCTCTGACACTCCCATCCCGATTATCCCAGTCACTGAATCAATCCACCTCATAGAGGGTCTTCCCCTCCTGCGCTGTCCCTCC
>NW_006399903.1:6758680-6775570 GCF_000299155.1 Elephantulus edwardii
CCAATTGGTCCAGTGGTGAGAATCTTTGTCTTCTTGACATTGAGCCTCAGTTCATACTGAAGGCTTCAGTCCTTGACCCTCTGCAGCAAGTGCCTGAGGTCCTCCTCAGTTTCAGTAAGCAGGGTTGTGTCATCTGCATAATGCAGATTGTTAATAGATCTTCCCCCAGTCCTAATGCCACACTTCTCCTCATGGAACCCAGCCTTTTGGATAATCTGTTCTGCTTACAGTTTGAAAAGGTATGGAGAGAGGACACATCCCTGGCGCACATTAGCTGTTGTTTTTGTTGTTACATGCCACTGAGCCAACTACATCTCATAGTGATCCTGGGAACAACAGGTCTGAATCTGCCCTAACCTGCACAGTCCTCATGACCTCTGTCCTGCTCAAGTCCATTGTGGACGTCACAGTGTCACTCTGTCTCGTTAAGGGGCTTCCTCTCTTTTGTTGATCCTCTACTTTTATTAGCATAGTATCTCTTTCAAGGACTAGCTCCTCCCAAAAATATGCCCAAGTTGTGTGAGATCAAGTTTTACCATTCTTGCTTCTACTGAACACTCACTCTGATGGAAATTCTTTTAACATAGCTTTGTTTGTTCTTTTGATAGTCTATGGAATATCCAGTACTCTTCTTCAGTACCTCAATTCAAAGGCATTGATTTATCGTCAGTCTTCCTTATTCATTTTCCAACCTTCAGAGCCATACTACAAAGTTATTGCAAATACCATGACTTGAATCAGGTGCACCTTAGTCCTTAAACTGCCATCATTGCTCTTAAGTACTTTGACAGCAGATTTTCCCCAATGCAATACATCTTTTTGATTTCTTGACTGTTGTTACCTTGGGTATTAATTGTGGATCCAAGTAAAATGAAATCACTGACAATTTCAATCTTTTCTTTGTTTATCATGATGTTGCCTATTGGTTAAGTGGTGTAGATTTTTCTTTATGAGGTGATGGAACCCACACTGAGAGCTGTAGCTTTTGATCTTCTGCAGTAAGGGTTGTGTCATCCTTGTAACTCAAAGTTTGGGAGGTGGTTTTTTTTTTACACATTGGGAAAAAATAAGCATTTACTTACATATAATAAATAATACATTTAATAAATATTTGAAAGAATATCAGAATGAAGCAATGGAAAGAAAAGACAGTTTATAATTTCTGAAATATAGAGTATTGATTCTTTGACAAGGATTAGACATTAGATTGTTTGACACATAAACTTGAAACACATACTTTGTAATCATTTAACAAAATACTGTGGCTTGTTTCTTGTCTTAAGATACACATTTTCCTGAAGAAGAAGCTCTAAAAAGCACCTACACTTGTAACTCAAGTTGCTGAATCTTCCTCCAGTCCTGACACCACATTCTTCTTCATACAGCCCAATGTTTCAAGTGATTTTCTCAGCATGTTGTCTGGGGGACGAGCAGAGCTGGCTGCCACTCATACAGCAAGCTAGTTAGCCTCCGTGAGCCTTAGTTTTCCTTTGTGTAAAATGGGCAGAATAATACACGTCTCAAGCTTGGTTTGCAGGTGAATCCTTACTCGATAACCAGGAACCAGGTGGCTGTGCAGTTCCTGCTGACATTGTGTGTCAGAGAAGAACTTTCTCTCCTGGGTTGTCAACACAGATGCACCAGGGGATACTGGAAATCAGCTCCAGACCATGGCAATAGAACAAACACAGAATTAAAACAAGTCACGTGCAGTGTTTTTGTTTGTTGGTGTAGTTAGTGTTTGGCCACAGTGGGTTTGATGGTCTATTAGGAGTGCAGTCAAGAACTTAGCTCATTGCTGTTGAGTCCATTTTGACGCACAGCTGACTCTCCAGTGGGTTTCTGAGGCTGTAAATCAGAGACTGCCCATCATTCTGTCTGGGAGCCACTGGTGAATTGGAATTGCCATAAACTGATAGCCTTTGTGTGAACAGCACAGCTTGCTCTGGAGTGTGATGTTGTTGTATGCTGTCAAGTTAGGACCTTAATCTCGCAGCTGACCCTTCAGTAGGTTTCGGGGGCAGTAAATTGCATGGAAGGAGATTGTCCTTCCTCCTCCCACAGAGCTGCCGTGGATTGCAGCACAGCTTCTTACCGTGAGGACACCAGAGCACGCTCAGTGTGTAAAAGCCTTCTGAAAAACCGTGAAATATCATAAGTGCAAACATGGATGTGAAAACTATCCAACATTGTTGTTGTTGTTGTTGTTATGTGCCTTCGAGTCCTTTGCAATTCATAGCGACCCTATGTACAACAGCCCTAAACCCTGCTCTATCCTGCGCCAGTGGCATTGCCTCTGACACACCCATCCCGATTACCCCAGACACTGAATCAATCCACCTCATAGAGGGTCTTCCCCTCCTGCGCTGTCCCTCTACTCTACCCAGTATGATGTCCCTCTCCAAAGACCTGTCTCTCTCCTTGCAACATGTCCAAAGTATGTCAGACGAAGCCCCAGAATCCTTGCCTCCAAGGAGTAGCCTGGTTTAACCCTCTCTAGGATGAATCTGTTTGTTTTCTTGGCAGTCCATGGAACATTCAATACTCTTCTCCAGCACCACAGCTCAAAGGCGTCAATTCTCCTTCTGTCCTCCCTAGTCATTGTCCAGCTCTCTGATGCATAACAAGTGATTGCAACAATAGCATTAATATCAAATGCAAGCAAAACACTGCTGAAGATCATTCAAAAATGGCTAGAACAGTACATAGATAGGGAACTTTCAGAGTTGCAAGCAGGATTTAGAAGAAGCCTGTGGCACCAGGGATATCATTGCTGATGTTAGATGATCCTGGGTAAAAAAAAATTAAGGAATAACAGAAGAATGTCTATTTATGCTTTATTGAGTATGCAAAGACATAAAAAGTTGTGGCCGACACTGAGAAAAAGTGGGAATCCCAGAGCACTTTGTTGTATTCATGTAAAACCTATACCTAGACCAGGAGACTGTTGGGAGAACAGAGCAAGGGAACACTACATGCTTTAAAATTAGGAAGGGAGTACATCACGGTTGTATCCTCTCTCCATACCTATTCAATCTGTATGCTAAACAAATTATTCAAGAAGCTGGACTCTATGAAGAGGAATGTGGCATCAGGATCACAGGTACACTCATTTATAACCTGTGTTATGCAGATGACACAACCTTGCTGAAAGTGAAGAAGACTTGAAGCACTTGTTGCAGAAGATCAAAGAATGCAGCCTTCAGCATGGATTGCATCTCAATGTCAAGAAAAAAAAAAGATTGTTATCACTGGACTGATAGGTAACATCATGATGTATAGAGAAAAGATTGAAACTGTCAACAACTGCATCTTACTTGGGTCCACAACCTAGGTACCAGAAGTCAGGATATAAGGAGATGTATTGTAGTGGGAAAGTCTGCAGTTAGGGACTTCTCTTAAAAAAAAGGAGTAGTGATGTCAGTTCGAGGACTAAGGTGTTTCTAATTCAGGCCATGGTTTTTCCTATCACTTGCTATGCATCTGAGAGCTGGACAAAGAATAGGGAAATTGATGCCTTTGATATGTGGTGTTGGAGAAGAGCCCATGGACTGCACAAAAAACCTAACAAATATGTCTTGGGGAGGGTACAGCCAGAGGGCCCTTTGGAGGCAAGGATGATGAGGCTTCCTCTCATATATATTTCAGGCATGTTGCTAGGAGGGACTAATTATGTATACTGTATTGAAATAGAGGAGGGAGAGAACTGTTTAAAAAGGGATATATGATTAGGTATTATTGTCATGACAGGAGTCCAGAACGAAGGCTGCACAGAGGAGTGGACTTGGGGGAGGAATTGTATGACAATGAAAGAATTTTTCTTTTACTTTTCAAAGAGAAGAGTGAATGGGAGGGCGGGGTGGGCAGGGACAAAAGTGCAACAATGAAAGAATGGAAATCCAAAGTCTCTCTAAACTTTCATTAAAATGAATAATAATAAAAAAAGCAAAAGACACACAAAAAATGCAAAACAAAGAGGGGCTATTCCTTGGAGAAGGACATGATGCTTGGAAAGACAGAAGGTCAGTGAAGTAGAGGAAGACTCTCGGCGAGGTGGATTGACACGGTGATTGCCTCAATGGGCTCTAATGTGTTAGGAAGAGTGAGAACGGCACAGGATGGGGCAGGTTCAGATCTGTTGTTTGCAGGATCACTATGGGTCATACTCAAATCATGGGACCTAACAACAACAAGAACAATAATCATTGTGATAGATACAAATTGAGCACATGGTGTTAGAAAAATGGTGCGGATAGAGTTTTCTCAACCCAGGATTGCTACAGATCTTCAGTTTATGAAAAATACAGTCTCTGTGGACCTCCTTGAAGCAAGACATGCCTATTAGTAATTTTTATGATGCTGCTAGATTTTTCTTCCATCCAAGGTGCTTCTGAATGGATTTGAATTTTCAACCTTTGGTTAGCAAAAAAAGATACAACTGCTTGCACCACCTGGAGACGCTCTGACACATGGGAAGGAGGAACAAATTGTTATCAGTTGCTGGTTGCCCTGGAGCCAGCTACGACTCATGCAAATCCCAGGTACAAGGATGAAACCTTGCCTGGTTCAGCCTCTCTTCATGACCACGGGGAACTCTGAGTCCACGGTTTAACTGTCCTGTTAGCCCATCATAGTGAAGGCTTCCCTCAGTTTTATCAAACACAGCCACCACTACCACCACCACCACCACCACCAATATTAACAATTCCACAATATGCCAAGTTCTAGAAAGCCAGCTGGCTTTTATAAAGGATGGTGTTGCTTTCCCTGCCTGTACAATCGCAGGGATTCTGACGCACAGCACTAGAGCACCTGCAGGCCGCGCACATCCCCAGCGCCTGCCCGTCCCTGGGCGAGTGGCCCAGCTCCAGCACTAAATCCATCCCATCCCAGGGCACTCATCTCATTTCTGAAACACCTGTCGAGCGCAGGTGCTGAAAGCTCTAGGAGCAGCAGGAGAAAGAAAACCGCAGGCATGTGAACCACCACCTAAATCTCTTGTAAATTTGAAGGCTGAAGAGGGTAACAGCAGGAATGAGTCTGACTCATGGAACTTCTAGGGAGAATCCACTCCCCCACAAAAGTCTAGATGAAGCTGTGACTCCAGGGATATCATTGCTGATGTCAGATAGATTTTGGCTAAAAGCAGAGAATACTAAGAGAATGTCTATTTGTGTTTTATTGACAATGAGAGGGCCATCATGCTTGGGAGGGTGGAGAGACAGTTCAGGAGAGGAAGACGCGCAATGAGATGGATTGATTCCTTCACTGAGGTAATGGGGATAGGTGTGTTGGAGACAGTGGGATTGACAAGGGATAGAGTAGGGTTTAGGGCTGTTGTACATAGGGTGGCTGAGTTGCAAGTGACTCCATGACCTTGATGTACATTCCAACAACAACAAGGCATTTGACTGTGTTGATCATAACAAATGATGGCTAACACTGAGAATGGGAATCCAAGAACATGCAATTGTGTTAGACCAAAAAGATATTGTCCAAACAGAGCCAGGGAACAAGTGCGACTTTTAAAATCAAGAAAGCTGTGGAGTGGGGCTTTATCGTTTCTACAAACTTATCCAATCTGTGCTGAACAGACCATTCAAGAGGATGAAAAAGAATGTACATCAAGGTCATGGTAGGACTTGGCAATACCTTGGCTTTCTAAAAGCGAGGAGGGCTTGAAATGTTTGTTGTAGAAGATTAAGGACTACAGCCTTGAATATGGACTACATCTCAACACTAAGAAAACAAAACCCTCAACACTGAATCAATAGGAAACATGACAGAGTGAAGATTGATGTTTTCAACCATTGAATCTTGCTTGGATCTGCAGTCAACACTCTTGGTACCAGCAGTCAAGAGGTGTACTGCGGAAACCCTAAGTCTCTCTAAACATTCATTAAAATTAATTTTTTAAAAAAGAACAATTAAAAAGAGGTGTACTGCATTGGGAAAATCTGTCAAAGACCTCTCCACGGTGTTAAAGAGCAATGCTGTCAGTTTAAAGACTAAGGTGTGACTGCTTCAAGCTATAGTCTTTTCAATCATGTGCTATGCATTTGAGAGTTGGACTGTGAATAAAGATGACAGAAGAAGAATGGATGCCTTTGGTAGTAGTGTTGGAAAAGAGTACTAAATATCCCATTGACTGCAAGAAGAATAAGCAGATATGTTTTGGAGAAAGTGCAGCCAAAATGCTCCTTAAAGGCAAGGACGCTGAAGCTTCATCACACATACTTTGGACATTTTGCCAGGAGAAGCCATTGCTTGGAAAGGGGCATCATGCTTGGAAGGGTGGAGCGTCAGGGAAAGAGAGGAAGACCCTCAATGAGACGGACTGACACAGTGACTGCAGCAATGAACTTGTGTGTTCTGAGATTGTGAGATGGCACTGGCTAGTACAGGGCTCAGATCTGTTATACATAGAGTTGCTATGAGTCATACTCAACCACAGGGCATCTAACAAGAGCATCAGCATCCGCTCAATACCCTTGAGCTGATCCAGACTTCCTGTGACCTTCCACCAGATTTCTGGACCTGTAGTCTTCACAGAGGAAACCTGTCTTTCCCCTGGGAGCACCTCGGATATTTGAACTTACAGACATTTAGGTTTTCTGCCCAGTACTTAATCTGCTATAGTTTCAGGCCTCTTTTAGGTTAGCGGTGCAGTACGTAATGTGTCGTGTCACCAAACTACATCACCAGAGCTCAAAAAAGCAAATCATTGATGTTTCTAGGTGCCATTGAGTTGACTATGATGCATAGAAAACCCTAAGAACAACAGATTGGAACCTTGCTCTCTATCCTGCACCATCTTCAAGATCTCCACCATGCTCAAGTCCATTGTTAGAATCACGGTGTCAATTCAGCTCATTGAGGGTCTTCCTCTCTTTCTCTGGCCCTTCACCTTTCCCAGCATGATGTCTTTTTCTAAGAACTAATCCTCTGACAACATGTCCAGAGTATGTGCGATGGAGTTTCAGCATTCTTCCCTCTAAGGAGCAAATTGTTGTTGTTGTTGTTGTTATGTGCTGTTGAGTTGACTATGACTCATAGTGACCCTCTGAACAATGACTCAGAACCTTACCCTGTCCTGAGCCAACCTCACTGTCTCTGACACATCTGACCCCACTGTCACACTGTCACTGTGTCATTCCATCTTTTCCAGCATCTTCCTTCCTTGTGCTGACACTGTTACCCTTCTAAAGAGGATGTCCTTCTCCAAGGACTGGTCCCTACTGGTGACATGCCCAAAGTATGTTAGATGGAACATCAAAATCCTTGTCTCCAAAGATCAACCTGATTTGTTCTCTGGTCCTATTTGTCCATGATATGTTCAATACTCTTCTCCAGCACCACAACTCAAAGGCATTGAAGGAGGAAATGTTATGTGCCGTTGAGTTGCCTGTGACTCATAGCGAACTTACATACAACAGCTCTGAAGCCTGCCCTGTCCTGAGTGAGTCTCACTGGCACTAACACATATACTCCCATTACTCCAGTTACTGTATCAATCCCTTTCATCCGGGGTCTTCCTCTCCTATGCTATTCCTCCACCCTTCTGAGCATGATACCCTTCTCCAAGGACTGGTCCCTCCTAGCCATGTGCCCGAAGTATCTGATACACAGCTTCAAAATCCTATCCACCAAGGAAGAACTTGGTTTCACTCTTTCCAAGACAGACTTACTTGTTTTTGTTTCTGTTTTCTTTTTTTTTGTGTGTGTGTGTGTGTGTGTGTGTGTGTGGTCCATGATATGTTCAAGACATCTCGAGCACCACAACTCAAAGGCATCAATTCTTCTTCTGCATCCTTAGTCATTGTCCAGCTCTCTGAAGCATAACAAGTAATTGTGAAGGTCAAGGCCTGGATCAGGTGCACTTTAGTCTGTAGAATGACATCGTTGCTTCTCAGCACTCTGGAAAGGTCCCTGACAGCAGATTTTCCTAATACAATTTGTCTTTTGATTTCCTGACTGCTGGTGCCAAGAGTGTTAATTGTGGAGCTGAGCACGCTGTAATTGTTAACAACCTCCATCTCCTCTCAATCTGTGATGGTGCTGCCAATTGGCCCAGTGGTGAATTAAAAGTTATTTAAAGCAAACAAACAAACAAACAAAAATACTAAAAATGGCATAGTAGTGTGCAGATAGGTTAGAAAACTTGTTAATATTACTGTCAGCTGATCAGAAGGAAAAAAACCCATGACGTTGAGATTTCTGTTGGGAGATATCATCTTTCCAATAATATTCCTCACATGCTTACACTATGGTTAAAAATAGCAGGTGGGGCTTAGGTTTTGATCTCTCTTGGGCATAGGGCTGCAATTCCCACCACCATCTGCACACACAAGAGCTTCATCTGAAGAGAAGGCAAGCTGAGATTTCAGAATGCAGCTGCGTGATGTGGGAATGGGAGCTCAGCTATGCCATCTGGGGATAATCTCCAAGATTTCTTCCCCTGTGACTGTGTCTCTGTCTCTCCATACATCTGTCCGTCTGTCTGTAGCTACATCCATTTTATCTAGCTAATGCCACATGCATCCCGTCCATACCTACTGTGTTCTTATTTTTCTGCACCTACCGTGTCATCTACTGAACCCAGGGAGATAATAGTTCATTTTCAAGGCTGTGTTTCTCCACTACTTGCTGCATAACTTCTGGTAAGCTATCTAATGACCCCGGTGGCACAGGGGTTACATTGCTACAATTGTTAGTGCTACCCTGTTAATTGAAAAATTGGCAATTTGAACTTTCATAGCAGCCAAGAAAACTATATCTAACATTTTTACATTATGACATGGTTACTTTGAGGGAGTGTGGAAATTTACTTCAGAAAGGATGTTCTTGCCATTATTGTTGGGTGCTGTCAAGTTGGCTATGATTCTTAGAGACCCTAGATATTATTGTTGTTCTTAAGAGTCAGCAAATTGACTCTTAAAAACAAGTCACTCAGAGCAACCCTATGAACAATGGCTTTGAACCTTGCCCCATCCTGTCCCATCCATATCATTCTTGATATACCAGCTGTTACAGTCACTATATCAATCCATCATAAAGGGTCTTCCTTTCTTTTGCTGACCCTCCACCTCTCCAAGCATGATATCATTCTCCAAGGACCAGTCCCTCATAACAGCCTACTATGATTCATAGGGACCCTATGAATAATGACTCCGAACCTTACGCTATCCTGACCCTACCTTACTGTCTCTGACACCTCTGACCCCATTGCCAACAGCCTGCATTATGCAGATGACACTATCTTGCTTGCTAAAAGCAAGGAGGACTTGAGATACTTGCTGCAAAATGTCAAAGACTCCAGCCTTCAATACAGATTACATCTCAATGTCAAGACAAAAATGTTCACCATTGGGTCAATAAGCAGCATCATGATAAACGGAGAGAAGACTGAAGTTGTCAACAATTCATCTTGTTTGGATCCATAATCAACTCTTTTGGTATGAGTAGTCAAGGAATCAAAAGACAAACTGCACTGGGTAAATTTGCTGTCGAGGATCTCTCTAAGGAGTTATGATGTAAGTTTAAAAACTGAGCCTCATCTGAGTCCTTTATGCATATGAAAATTGGACATTTACTAAGGATAACAGGAAAATAGGCAACTTTGAGTTGTGGTGTTGAAGAATATCCCATGTGCTGAATATCTCAGGGACTTCCAAGAGAACAAACAAATATGTCTTGGAGAAAGTGAAGTCAGGGTTCTCCTTGGTGGCAAGGATGGTGAAGCTTCATCTCAAATTTGAGGACTTGAACACTAATGAATGAAGATCAGAGGAGCTGTTGGAGAATATCAAGAATATTATCCATGAAGAATGCAAAAGGTCATTACAGAAACAGAAGAGGAAGAACAAGCCTGAGAAGGACGTCAGACGAGACTCTGAATATTGCACTAGAATGCTGAAAAGCCAAACAAAGAGAAGAAATCAGGAAGTTAAAGAGCTGAACAGAAGAATTGAAAGGGCATCTCAGGAAGAAAAAGCAAAGTATTATAGCAAAATGTGCAAAGAGCTGGAGTCAGAAAATCAAAAGAGACAAATGTGCTTGGCATTTCTTTTTATAAAAAAATTTACTTTTTAAAATTTTATACTTATTTCTTTACAAAGTTTGAATACATTGTTTTTTCACAGTTAAAATTTCTTAAGTTGAAAGAACTGACAAACGAATTCTGCTACAGATAGAATATTGAATGGTCTAGGAAGCTTCAAAGGAAGATGGAAGGAATACACAAAGTCACTGTACCAAAAAAACCCCATCTAACACAGAACAATTTCATAAAATAGCATAAGATTAAGAAACAATGGCAAGAAAAGAAATTTAAGCTGATCTGAAGGAATGGATAAAAAAAAATAAGCCCCCAGGAATTGATGAAATACCAATTGACACATTTCAACAAACAGATGGAAATCTGGACGTGGTCACCGGGCTGTACCAAGAAATCTGTTGAACAAACACCTGACCAATTGACTGGAAGTAATCAGTATTTTTCCCATTCCCCAAAAAAGGCAATCCTATAGAGTGTAGAAATTATTGAATAATATCACTAATATCACATGCAAGCAAAATCTTGTTGTCGTTTATGCAGACATGACTAGAACAGTACAACAGAAAACTTCCAGAAGTACAGGCTGGATTTAGAAGAGGCCATGACACACACTAGAGATATCATTGCTGGTGGAAGATGGATCTTGACTGAAAACAGAGAATACTAGAAGAATGTCTGTTTGTATTTTATTGACTATGCAAAAGCATTTGAGTCTGTGGATCACAACAATTTGTGGCTAACATTGAGAAGACTAGGAATCCCAGAACACCTAATTATGTTCATGTGAAACCTGTACTTAGAGCAGGAAGCTGTCATACGAACAGAACAAGGGAACAGTGCACGGTTCAAAATCATGAAGAAAGGAATGTATCAGCGATGTGTCCTTTCTCCATGTATTTTCAATTTATATGTGGAACGGATCATTTGGCAGGCTGAACTTTATGAATAATGTGGTATTAGGATTACAGGAAGACTCATCAACAACCTGCAGTATGTAGATATAACCTTGCTCGCTGATTCTAAGTAGGACTTGAAGTGTTTGCTATAGTAGGTCAAGGACTCCAATCTTCAACAAGGATCAATTTCAACATCAAGAAAACAAAGATTCTCATCACTGGGCCAATTTGCACCATCATGATAGATGGAGAAGAGTTTGGTTAACAATTTCATTTTCCTTGAATACACAATCAACATTCTTGGCATCAGCAGTCAGGAAATCAAAATATGAGTTGCGTTAGGATAGTCAGCTATCAAGGACCTTGGAAGAATGCTGAAGACCAATGATGCTAGTCATGATCCAGGCCAGTCTTCTCAATTGCTTGCTACACATCTGAGAACTGCACATTAACTAAAGATGACAGAAGAAGAATCAATGCCTGGATGAGAGTACTGAATATATCATTGATGACAAAGAGAACAAACATGTCTGTCTTGAAAAGGCTGAATCCAGGTTGCTCCTTGGAGGCAAAGATTTTGAAGCTGTGTCTCAGTCTCACATACACTGGGTATGTTTCCAGCATAAAACAGTCCTTAAAGAAGGACATCATGCTTAGAAGGGTAGAGGTTCACCACAGGAGAGGAAGCCCCTGGATAAGATGGATTGACACAGTATATGGCAATGCAGGAAGGTGTGTCAGTTAGTCGGATTGGCTCACGATAGGACAGGGTTCAGAGCTATTGTTTATAGAGTCACTATGAATTGTAGACTTGTCCAATGGTGAGGATTTTTGTTTTGTGTGTTTTTTTTTTATTCTGAGATGCAATCCATGTTTGAAGGCTGCAGTCTTTGATCATTTTCTTTTTATTAATTGAGATTTTAATGAAAGTTTATAAAGAACTTGGATTTCCATTCATTCATTGTTGTAAATTTTCCTCCCTGCCCCTCTCCAGTTTTCTTTTTACTTTGGGAAAAAAGTTCTTTCATTGTTATATAGTCCTCCTCCAGACCACTTTACTATGCAGCTCTTATTCTGGACCCTTATCATACCAATAGTACCTAATCAAATATTCCTTTTATACAGTTCTCTCCCGTGTCTGTCTCAATGCCATGTACATTATTGATCCCCTTTTTTCTTAGTTTCCCCCAACCTCCATGTCAGTCCTATTTTATAACAGTGGTATTATGCAGTATTTGTCTTTTCATGACTGAGCTATTTCACTCAGCATAATGTCTTCCATGGTCACCCATTTTGTAGAATAGTTCATTAGTTCTTTGTTTTTCAGAGCTGCATAGTATTCCATTGTGTCAATATACCACAGTTTATCTATCCATTCATTTGTTGATGGACACTTGGGTTGTTTCCAACTCTTTGCTATTGTGAATAAAGCAGTAATAAATGTGGGTGTGCATATATCTGCTTGGGTGGTGGTTATGGTTTCTTTAGGGTATATTCCCAGTAGTGGAATTTCTGGGTCAAAGGGTATTTCTATTTCCAACTTTTTGAGAAAGTGCCATATAGTCTTCCACAGTGGTTGCACCATTTTACACTCCCATCAGCAGTGAATAAGTGTTCCAGTTCTGCAAGTACTTCAGGTCCTCCCAACTTTCAGCAAGCAAAGCTGTGTTATTTGCATAACGATGGTGATTGATGAGTCTCCCTCCAATCCTGATGCCTCATTCCTCTCATAGACTCCAGCTTCTCTACTAATCTGCTCAACATCCAGACTGAATAGGTATGGAGAGAGGGTACAACTCTGACGCACACCTTCCCTAATTTTAAACCATGAAATGTTAGATGTTTATATTTTAGAATTAGAAATTTTTGTGAATCTAATTTATTATAGTGATATTTCTCTATTTTCTGCATAGATTTCCCCCTACTCATCCAAAGTGTTAAAACAACACTAGTCAAGAAAACTGTTGAGTGTTTTTGTTCTGTGAAGACACAGAATTTGAATCACAGATTTCTCAGATGGATGGGCTTAACCTGCCTCTCTCTGGTTTAGCAACTTAGTTGTCACCAGGTTCCTCTAATAGGGTTGAAAATTATGTTTGTGAAGGAACTTCAGATTTCAGCGTGGCAGGAGGATGAGGTGATTTTTTTCATTTTTTAAAAATCATAATTTCTTTTTTAAAAAGAAAATTTTACTTTAACTGTAATTTTAACAAATGTTTACAGAGAAGTTAGAGTTTCATCAGCACTGATACGAGCTCTGTGAGAGATGGGCCGAGTGAATGGACTATATTTTGGTTGTCTGTGTCACACAGGGCTACTCAGCTTGATCAGAATGGTATGCTTGGTGGAAAATAGCTAGATATTGATTAAGTGTAATGCCAAAAGCATTTACTGAAGACTTGACTCAAACACGGCAAAGCACACAGGAGAGAGGAGGAATCTTGTTATAGTTACTGGGAACTGTTGTTTCTCACTGTCTCTGTCTCAATAAATAGCCCCACTATATGCCATTTACCCGGATAGAAAAGGGGTTTCTCTCCTAGCAGGCTTTGTACTTTTTTTTCTCTCTTTCTTTTCTTTTCCTCCCCTCCCCCTCCCCTCCCTTGCCCCTCCTTCTCCCTTCCTTTTCCCCTCTCCTCCCCTTCTCCCTGCCCCTCCCCACCTCCACTCCTTCTCCCTCCCCCTCTCCCTCTCTTCCCCTCTCCTTTTTTCTCTCCTGTCTCCCCTTCCCCTCTTTCCCTCCCCGTCTCTGTGTGTCTGTCTCTCTCTGTCTTCTTTCTTCCTTCCTTCCTTCCTTCCTTCCTTCCTTCCTTCCTTCCTTCCTTCCTTCCTCTCTCCCTACTCTCCCTCCCTGTCTCTCTTTTTCTGTGTCTCTCTGTCTGTCTCTCTCCCTCCTTTCTGTCCCTCATTTAGTCAATGACTCACTGAGATAGTTAAGGTTATGTGTCAACTTAGCTAAACCAGTCCTCTCAGTGGCTTGGCAGTTTTTATGTTTATGAACTGATGTTCATAACTCACTTGGAGATGGAGTTTCCTTGAAGATGGTGTGGCCCGCACCCAATATGTATGAATGTTTTGGCAAAGCTCACTCTCTCTTTTTCTCCCGAGTCCAACTCATCATCTCCTGACCTCCATTTCTTGGGATGTAAGCCAGTGAACTGCTTCCTGATCCACAGACTTTGGTTTTGCCAGCCTCTGACATCACAGAAGTCAGGAGAGGAATCTGGCCTGGCATCTGGGTGGTGGAGGGTCAGAGAAAGAAGAAGATCCTGAACAGCATGGCCTGCTGCAGTGACTGTGACGATGGGCCCACCATGAAGGAGATTGTGAAGACAGTGCAGCCTGGGGCAAGGTCCCCATTTGTCATCCACAGGGTTGCTGTGTTCTAGTCCACTCAATGGCACTAACAACAGCCTCCTCAATCATAATGCCCATTTCCTTGAAACAATCTTCAAGGTACCTAACAACACAGACTCTCTTTCTCTCTCCTCTTTCTCTTGTGTATGTTTTTGTTGATTGTCTTTGAGTTGAGCACGACTCATAGCAACCCTATGAACAAAAGGTCTGACCCCTCTCTACAACTATCGACATTTATCAAAGTTCATAGAATTTTCAGAGGCATGTTTAGGAAGTGGATGCCATTTGTGCTTCCAAACCTTCCATAGTACGTTATTGTAGTTATGTGTCATTGAGTCGCCTGTGATGTATGGTGAGTGACCCTATGTACAGCAGCTCTGAATCCTTCCCTGTCCTGAGCCAGTCTCACTAATTCTTACACACCAACCTCCATCTCCCCAGTTACTGTATCAATTCATCTCATCCAGGGTCTCCCTCTCCTGCTCTGTCCATCCACCCTTCAGAGCATGATGTCCTTCTCCAAGGATCAATCTTGTCTAAGGATCAATCTTTCCTGGCTACATGCCCAAAGTAAGTGAAGTGGAGCTTCAAAATCCTAGCCTCCAAGGAGAGACTTGGCTTCACCCTCTCCAAGACAGACCTATTTGTTTTCTTGGCAGTCCATGGTATGTTCAAGTCTCTTCTCCAGCACCACAACTTGAAGGCATCTATTTTTCTGTCCTCCTCGGTCATTGTCCAACTCTGTGAAGCATAACAAGTAATTGAGAGAACCATAGCCTGGATTAGGGGCACCTCTGTTCCTAGACTGACATCGTTGCTCTTCAGCACTCTGGAGAGGTCCAACACAGCAGATTTCCCAATCAATTTGTCTTTTGATTTCCTGACTGCTGGTTGTAAGAGTGTTGATTGTGGAGCTGAGCAAGCTGTAATTGCCAACAACCTCAATCTTCTCCATCTAACATGAATTGAGTGGTGTGTGTGTGTGTGTGTGTGTGTATTGCTCCTCTAGAGAACATAACTAAAACACTCATGTACTTACGTTGAAACATTACCCTGTTGTTGTGTGTTGCTATGTTGATCCTGATTCTTCACTGTATTGCACAGAGTAGAAGTGCCCATCATTTTCCCAGAATATAAATCTTTATGGAAGCTGAATCCTATAGTCAGATTGCAAGACAGGGAGGTTGTATTTAAACCTCCAACCGTGTGATTATCAGCTCAACACTTGACCACTGTATCACTGGAGTCTCTTAAATATTACCCAAGGACACTTTTTTTCTCCCCCAATGATGCTTTTACTAGACGAGATGACTAGCATGATAAACCACTTCCTTCACTCATTTTCTTTTTTCTCCCAAATGGAAAGCTTTTGGGTGAATTGAAATGATTAATTATGCATTGAGACACAAATAATAACTGGTTTTGGGAAATGAATCTAAAAAAACTCATTGAGTCAGAACCAACTCTAGTTTCATTAAGTTTCCGGTCCAGTGAAGAACCAGACAGAGAGAACAATTGAAAGATGAAATTCTTTTCTTAGTGGTCACTTTTGAGGTATGTCACCAAGCGTGGAGAAGTGTAGAGAGGAGGCTCTGCAGCTAGGGAAGCGATCAAACCAATCTCTCTGCCTTTGTGCTGATTCTGAGTTACGGTGGTTCTACATCGAATTTCCAAGCCCATATGTCTCTATAGGTGGAGACTAACTTGTTATTCTTCCTCAGACCTGCTGGTGAATTTGAACCTCTGACCTTCTGTTCAGTAACCCAACACATAAGACATTATGCTGCCAGGGCTCTTCCTGGAGTTAAGAGTCTGTTGCAAGTCTTGGCTTCAAATCCACTCAACTCCAACTCAACTCAAATCAGTTCAACTCAACTCAACTCTCTGCCATTGAGTTAGAACTAACTTATAGCTAACCCTCCATTGAGTATCTGGGTCTACAAATTGCATAAAAGGAGATTACTCATCTTTCTACTGCGGAGTCACTGGCAGACTCGAACTTCCAGAGAGGCACAGCATTTGGGTGAGTAGTGCAGCTCTCTCCTGTGGGTTCCACCACCAGGGAGGGTCCCTCCACTCCCTGCCTGCAATGAGACAGCAGTTTAAAACTGGTCTTCCTTCTCCAGCTGAGCACTTCTGCGTTCTATTTTAGCTACAACCATCTCTTTAAAGCACACATTTGACAATCCAAATATCTATATATGATATGTATGTACTTCTAAAAAAGATCTTCTTTAGTTTAGGTGACAATACATTTAGTCGAGTAAATAATAGTTAACAATTGGTACTTAATGTACTTTAATGATGTTGGTTACACACTTAATATTGTTCCATCATTCTTATTATTTCATAACCACTTAATGTTTTATCAACATTATTTTAGCATCTCTGCCCTTAAAAGTTCTCATCTGTACTTCAGGTTATGTGCCACTCATTTATACTTATACAGAGAATTATTCTACATATGTATATATATGTGTGTGTGTGTATGTATATATATATATATATATATATATATATATATATATATATATATATAATTTGTAGAGGGGCTTCAGGCCTTTTGTTCATAGGGTCACT
>NW_006399903.1:6775695-6779455 GCF_000299155.1 Elephantulus edwardii
ACACACATATATATATATTCAATACAATCAACACTCTTGGCACCAACAGGTAGGAAATGAAAAGACGTATTGTGTTGGGAAAGTCTGCTGTTAGAGAACTTTCTAAAGTACTGAGGAGCAAGAATGTCAGTGTGGAGACTAAGGTGTGCCTGATACAGGCTATGGTCTTTGCAATCACTTGCTATGTGTTAGAGAGCTGGACAATGACTAGGGATGATGGGAGGAGACTTGATACCTTTGAGCTGTGGTGCTGGAGAAGAGTATTGAACATACCATGGACTGCTAAGAGAACAAACAAGTTCATCCTTGAGAGGCTTAAACCAGGCTGCTCCTTGGAGATTCTGAAGCTTCGTTCAACATACTTTGGATATGTTTCAAGGCAGGATCAGTCCTTGGAGAGGGACGTCATGTTTGGGAGGGTGGAGAGACAACACAGAATAGGAAGGTCCTAGATCAGATGGATTGATTCAGTCCCTGGGTTAATAAGGATAGTTGTGCCAGAGACAATAAGATTGGCACAGGATAGAACAGTATTTAGGGCTGTTGTAGACAGGGTTGATATAAATCGCTGGTGACTTGACAGCACATAACAACAACAAATACATATGAGTTGCAGGTGACTCAATGACACATAACAACTATCTATCGAGAGAAATTTTTATTATTGTTGAAAATATACACAGCAGGAAATACAATTCTGTGACACTACTGTAGTCTTCCAATTGTTCAACCATTCTCAGTCCCCCTTTTCCAGATTGTTCTACCCCTGTTAAGATGAACTCTCTGCCCTCCTAAATTTTATGTCTTTTTACTTGCTGTCAACTTGATGCCGTATGGATAGGTCTTGAAAGAATATAATACTCAAGGTAAATAGATGATTCCTTGTAGAAGTGTTATACTTTATTAAGGGAGCTCTAGTGGTATAGTCTTTAGGGAAGTATGCTGCTAACTTCAAGCCTTTGCTTCTGTTGAGTCTGCCAGTCCTTGGAAGAAAGATGGGCAATCTCCTCTTGCGTGATTCACAGGCTTGGAAACCCAAACTCCAGTTGAGATATGAGTCAGTCAGTTCCAACTCATGGCAATGAGATGTAGATGCTTTATTTATTGGACTGAAGTTTTCTTTAATTTAATAATGACTTTGTGTAACAGTTTTGGTTCCATTTTTAAGGATTATTTTCAGTTATTGGATTTTGGACGAGTTTAAACTTCTGATCCACAGTTTCTCTCCTTTTGACCAGGATTCAGCTATTGTCCTCATTGTTATGTGTCATTGAGTCACCTACTACTCACAGCGACCCCATGAACAGTAGTTCTAAACCCTGTTCTATCATGAGCCAATATCACTGCCTCTGACACACATACCCTCATTACCCCAGTTATTGTGTCAATTCATCACTCTGTGGTCTTCCTCTCCTATGCTGTCCATCTACTTTTCCAGGCTTAATGTCCTTCTCCAAGGACTGGTCCCTCCTGGAAACATGCTCAAAGTATGTGAGATGGAGTCTCAAAATCCTTGCCTCCAAGGAGCAGCTTGGTTTCACCTTTTCAAAGACAGATCTGTTCTCTTGTTAGTCCAGGGTATGTTCAATACTCTTTCCTAGCACCACAACTCAAGGGTGTTGACTCTTATATCATCCTTAATCATTGCCCAGTTCTCTGATGCATAGCAAGTAATTGCGAAGACCATGGCCTGATCAGGTGCACCTTGAATCAGGTCTCTAGAATAACATCATTGCTCTTTAGCACTCTGGAGAGATCTTTGACAGCAGATTTTCTTAATTTAGTTAGTCTTTTGGTTTTCTGATTTCTGGTGACAAGAGTGTTGATTGTGAAACCAAGCAAGCTGTAACTGTTTACAATCTCAATCTCTTTTCCATCTTTCATAGTGCTGCCAGTTGGCCCAGTGCTGAGAAGCTCTTTTATTTTTTTTAAAAAAAATCTTTGTTTCCTTAATGTTGAATTTCTATCCATATTGCAGACTATACAGTCTTTGACCTTTTGCAGCAAATGCTTCAGATCCTTTTTAGTTTCAACAAGCAAGATTGTGTCATCTTCATAATGCAGATTGTTGATGAATCTTCCTCCAATCCTGATGCCACATTCCTCCTTCTGAATGATCTGTTCTGCAAATAGATTGCAAAGGTATGAAGCCAGGATGCATCCCTGATGCACTGCTTTCTTGATTTTGAACCATACAGTGTTTCCTTGCTCTGTCCTGATGACTGCCTCCTGGTCCAAGGTTTCACATGAGCACAGTCAGGTGTTCTCGGATTCCCATTCTCCTCACGTTAGCCACTATTTATTGTAATCCACACAAATGCCTTTGCATAGTAAGTGAAAACAAGCTAGACATTCCTCTGAAACTCTCTGCTTACATCTATTGGGACCTTGATAAAACTTTTCAGTACTACGTATTACTGTCAGATACCATCAAGTTGCCTGTGTCTTGTAGCAACACTGTGAACAGTGGGTCTGAACCTTACTCTACCCTGTGCCATTCTCATCACCACTGATGAACTTGAGCCCGTTGTTACACTAACTGTGTTAATCCAGCATGTGGAGGAACTTCCTCTCTTTCATTCACTGGACTCCACTTTTCGAAATGTAATGTCTTTTTCCCCAAGACCTGGCCCTTCCTTACAAATCCCCATAATATGTGTGACAGTATCTTAGTGGTAAGAAGTTGCGTTGCCAGTCCAAAGACAGGCGGTTCCAATCCATTAGCTGCTCCATAGGAGAAAGAGGGTCAGGCTCCTCTCATACAATTCTCCGCCTCTGAAAACCCACTGGAGAGTCAACTCCACTCTGTTAGGTCGTTTCTATAACATTCAGTAATGGTAGCCACGCATCTCCTCTGGGCTTATGGGAATAGAGGTAGTATTTTATGAAGGCAACTAAATTTGTGGTCTATTTCCTCCTCTGTTTCTTGGATTGCCTTCTTCTGTTTCCCCAGAGGAATAGAGACATATTGTTAGAATGGGTGGCCTCTTGCAAGCCTTTAATATTCCAGGGACAAGATGAATTTTTAATTAGTGTCTATGATTCAGTCCCTTGATGGATATAAGGTGATTGGCTAAAACAAAATTGAACCCTGTCCTCAAAGCTCATCCAAATGAACAAATGACTTTACAACAACTGGATTTGAGTGATTAATTACTATTTAAAGCTATTTCTCATGACCTATTGTGTTGACACTCGAGCAACAATACAGGGTACAAATTCCTATTTGCTGAAGTAAGGAAGGTCAACAATAGCATGACCTCACATCACAGGTTCACGTTGCCAAGTTTTGTTTCAAAGCTTTTGCATTCTTGTCATAACAATACTTCTGAAAAGAAACCCACCCTGATGGTGTGGGAAACCTTTACCTGCTTATCAGATTCAGAATACCACAGATAAGAATCCTGTTTGATGTCTAGTTATTGCCAACTTCCGTGAAGGGTATGACATTTTCAGTTGCCTCATATGCATATGAAAGTTAGACAATGAACAAGGAAGACCGGAGAAGTATCGATGTCTCAGAATTGTGGTGCAGAGACTACTGACTACACCACAGACGGCCAACAGAGCAAAGCACTCTGCTTTGGAAAAAGTGTAGCCAGGTTGCACTTTAGAGGCAAGGATGGTGAGACTGTGTCTCACTCACTTGTTGTTATGTGCCATCGAGTCACTTGTGACTCTTAGCGATCCTATGAACAAGAGCTTTATACGCTCTTCTATCCTGTGCCAACCTCGCCATCTCAAATGCACTTACTCCCAT
>NW_006399903.1:6780210-6780928 GCF_000299155.1 Elephantulus edwardii
ATGGAGACAAAATACATCCCTGACGAACCCCCTTCTTAATTTTGAACCATGTAGTGTTTCCTTGCTCTGTTCTGATGACTGCCTGCTTCTTGCCAATAGGCCACCAGAGCTCCCACTCACTCACTTAGCTGGGGCATGTTATCATGAGGTGGCAGTCATTAGAAAAGAACGTCATGCTTGAAAAAGCAGAGGGTCAGCAAAAGAGAGTAAGACTGTCAACAAGACGGATTGACATAGTGACTGCCACAATGGACTCAAGTACAGTAGAGATTCTGAGGATGGTACGGGATTGGACAATACTTTGCTCTGTAGTACGTGGGATTTCTGTGCATTGGAGCCAACTGGAAAGCTCTTATCAACAACAGCAGGAAGAGGTGAGAAAGTTAGCCTTCCTTTGTGAAATAGTACCTGTCTTTCAATGTAGTAGTACCTGTCTTTGTGAAATAGTACCTGTCTTTCTTAGTGTACAAAGTGCTGCTTTTTTTTTCCTCTCCTCTCTAGGCTATACATAAGTCCTGCTGTCATTTGATGTTTGACTGTATCACCTTGGTACGAGCAGTCAAGAAATAAAGAGATGCATTGCACTTGGAAAATCTACAGTTAGGGACCTCTCCAAACTATTGTGGAGTAATGATGTCAGTTTGAGGACTAAGGTGTGTCTAATTAAGGTCATGTTGTTGTTGTTGTTATGTGCCGTCGAGTCGCCTGCGACTCATAG
>NW_006399903.1:6783348-6793164 GCF_000299155.1 Elephantulus edwardii
AGAGAGGAAGCATATTCGTTTAATGGGTCACAGTTTGGGGAGGGAGTGAAGAAAATCCTGCCTCTGAAGAAATGCTAATTTCTTCAATTGAGGCAGCAGGACTTGAGACCAACTGTGAAGGATGTGCAGTTGTATTTATGACACAAGTGGAGAGGGGGATAAGCCATTCTGAGAGTCCTCAGAGTCTTACTGGGTGAGCCGAGTAAACAGCAAGAGGAAAGCTGCTTCCCGGGCTCAGAACTGTTCTCCAATGTCCCCATCCTGCGGGATGGCTCCAGGCAGCTGGGCTTTGCTCAGGCTGTCAGTGATGAGGCGATCATCCACCGCACCAGAGCCCTGTGCATGTGAAGTGCCCCCCGAGAATTAGGATACTCTGACAAGTCCGGTCAAGCTGTCCACACAAACAGCTCCTGAAGAAGGGGTAATGTAATGGCACTTTCCTCTGTATGAATGGGAGGGTTAAGGCTCAGAACTGCAGCTGCAAAAAGAGTTGATGCCTTTAAGCTGTGGTGTTGGAGAAGAGTACTGAACATCCCATGAACAGCCTAGAGAACCAACAGTATGTCTTGGAGAGGGTGCAGCTGGAGAGCTCTTTGGAGACAAGAATGATAAGGCTTCATCTCACATACTTTGGGCATGTTGCTAGGAGGTGCTATTCCTTGGAGAGGAACATGATGTTGGGAAAGGTGGAGGGTCAGTGAAGAAGAGGACGACCCTCAACCAGGTGGATTGACATGGAGGCTCTCGTGTGTCAGGAAGTGTGAGGACGGTGCTGGATAGAACAGGGTTCAGATCTTTTGTTCATAGGGTCACTATGAGTTGTGCTTGACTCGATGGCACCTAACAATAACAACAACAACAACAACAACCGCTGATGTAACTATTAGAATATGAAAAGTCAGATCATAATTCCTGATACCCTTCAGGATTTTATGTGGAGATAGCTCACTGCCCTCACTTTGGAACTGACTCACAGGTGACACTCTTGCAAGTTGTCAGAGGCTGTAAAATCACATTAGACGAAGGCTGTAAATCACATGGGAGGAGATTGGCCATCTTTCTCTTGATGAGTCCCTGGTGGCTTTGAACTGCCTGCCTTTGGATGATGAACAGCACCACTTTCTGAAAGTGAGGGATGATGGGCTTGTCTGTGGATGTTTCCCCAGGATATCTTGTGTGGTGTTTTTACTGAATTTTGCTGAATAATATTGTGTTTACTTACATTTGTCCTTTTAAATTATTGATTAATTATAAATAGCTAAAACCTTTGTGTATTTTACATTCACATACTTGAAATTTCTGGGATTTCTTAAACTCTCAAGTCAGACCTGAAGCTCTTACTGAAGAAGAATAAAAACTACAACCTTCAGTATGGTCACATCTCAACATTAAGCAAACAAAAATCCTCTTCACGGGGTCAGTAGTAACATTATGATAGATGCAGAAAAGATTGAAGCTATAAATGATCTAATTTTACTTGGATCCACAATCAACACCAATGACAACAGCAATGAAGGAATCCAAAGATGTGCTGCATTGGGAAAATTTACTGTCAAGGAGTTTTTTAAAGTGCTATATGGATGTCCTCATAAAGACTAAGGTCACTTGATCTGAGTTACAGTATTTTCAATTGTTGTTGTTGATTGCCATTGAGTTGAGCATGACTCATAGTGACCCTTTGAACAAAAGGTCTGAAGCCTTTCTATAACTGTCATCATTTATCAAAGTTCATAGAGTTTCCAGAGGCATGTTGTTTAGGAAGTGGATGCCACTCCTGCTTCCAATTTTTCAGTCGCTAACGAGTCAGTTGTTACTGTTCTTAGGTGCCAGCAAGTAAGACTTGTCATTTTAGGAATAACAGACCTGAACCCTGTTCTATCTGTGTCATCCTTATCATCTCTTAATACATTTGAGTCCATTGCTACAGTCACTGTGTCAATTCACCTTATTAGGGAATCTTTCTCTCTTTCACTGGCCTTTCTGAGCATAATATCCCTTTCCAAGGAATAGCCTCTCATAACAATATGCCAAAAGTATAAGAGACAAAGCTTTACCATCTTTGCCTCCGATGAGCACTCAGAATGCACTTTTTCCAAGACTTACCTGTTTGTTCTTTTGGCAGTCCATGGGATATTTAGTACTCTTCTCCATCTCCACAATTCAAAGGCATCACTTCTTCCTCTGTCATCCTTATTCATTGTCCAGCTTTCAGAGCATGGCAAGTGACTGAAAAGACCATGGTATAAACCAGATGTCACTTAGTCTTCAAAATGACATCCTGCCCTTCAGTATTTTGGAGAGGTCCCCCACAGTGGACTTTCCTAGTACAATATGTCTCTTGGTTTCCTGACTGCTGGTACCGAGGGTATTGACTGCTGAGCCAAGAAAGAGGAAATCATTGGTTATTCAATCCTTTCTCCACCTATTGTGATGTTGCCCATCGGTCCAGTGGTGAAGACCTTTATTTTCTTGATGTTGAGATGTAAGTGCATCACGGACACATGATCCAAGTAATGGGATCTTTAATTACAGGTATGCATCTGAAAGTTGGTCGATGAATAAGGAAGATTGAATAAGAACCGATGATGCCTTTGTGTTGTGCTGTTGGAGAAGAATATTGGATATCCCATGAACTGTCAAAAGGACGAATGAATTTGTCTTTAAAAAGTACTACTAGGGTGTTCTTTAAGAAGCAATGATAGTGGGACTTCATCTCACATACTTTGGGCATGTTATCAAGAGGGGTCAGTCTTTGGAAAAAAACATCATACTGGGAAGGTGAAGGGTCAGAGCAAGAAGGAAGACCTTCCGTGAGTGGATTGACACAGTGACCATGACTATGACCTTGAACATGGTAGAGATTGTGAAGATTTTGCAGGATAGAGCAAAGTTTAGGTCTGTTGTTCATAAGGTCGCTATGAGTCATAGTCGACTAAGAAAACCAGCAAGAACAACAAATTATCATCGTCAATGAATGCTGCTCAACTGAGGAAGTGTAAAAAGGCTATTCTGGAGTTAAAATGATGAACTCAAGAAATCTTACCCCCAGGGTAACTTTACCTCTGTTGGTCTCAATTTGCTCATCTGTATAATGAGGCAGCACTTTCCTGCTCTGATTACAGTGAAAATTAACCCTGATGAGACAGGCAATTAACACTTTAAATAGAGTCTGGCAGAACTGGCCCATGATGAATTTATCACTTAAACAGTCAACAAACAACACAGCTGCCCTCAGAGTTGGCTCCAATTCACGCACATTCACAGTGCACTCTGGGGAGTGATCAAGGCTTTGTTCCTTTTGGTAATAAATTGCCAGGCATTTCTTCTGATGCATACCTGGGTAGGCTTAAACTACTAATTTTGACAAGTGGGCCAGCAGTTTAATACTTGCATCAATCAGGAATTCCCAATAAATACTGTTGTTGTTGGTAGCTGTCAAGTTAACTCTGACTTAGGACAGCTTATACATAACAGGGTAAGATATTAATCTGTTCCATGAGAGCATCAGGGTAGTATTCTCTCTCCATACCTATTCAATTTGTATGAATTATTCTAGAAGCTGGACTCTGTGATGAAGAATGTGACATCAAGATTGGAGGAAGACTCATTAATAACCTGTGTTATGTAGACAACACAACCTTGCTTGTTGAAAGTGAGAAGGACTTAAAGTACTCGTTGCAGATGATAAACAAATACAGCTTATGTACACACTGACTTTTCTGTACATAAGAATAAACTTACTCTGTCATCTGCCATTTGGCATTTTGGGTTAAAAAAAGAAATACAGCTTTCAATATGGATTACATCTCACTGTCAAGAAAGCAAAGATTATTACCACTGGACCAATAGGCAACATAATGATAGATGGAGAAAAGATCAAAGTTGTTGATGATTTTATCTTGCTTGGATCTACAGTTGACACCTTTGGAAGAAGCAGTTTGGAAATCAGGAAATATATTGTACTTGGGAAGTCTGCAGATAGGGACCGCTCCAAATTATTTGAGAAGCAATGATGTCAGTTTGAGGACTAAGGTGCATCTGATTCAGGCCATGGTCTTTCTGATCATTTGTTAAGCATCTGAAAGCAGGAGAATGAATAAGATGACAAAAGAAAAATTGATGTCTCTGAGCTGTGGTGTTGGAGAAGAGCACAGAACATCCCATGGACAGCCAAAAGAAAAGAAACCCAAATATATCTTGGAAAAAGTACAGCCAGAGTGCTCATTGGAGGCAAGATGATAAAGATTCTCCTCACATGCTTTGGGCATGTTGCTGGGGGGGGGAGCTGTTCCTCAGAAAGGGACATCATAGTTGGAAAGGTAGAGGATCAGCAAAGGAGAAGAAGGACCCTTGACCAGGTGGATTGACCTGGTGACTGGCACAATGGGCTCTAATGTGTCAGGAAGTGTGAGGTTGGCACAGGATAGGACAGGGTTCAGATCTGTTGCTCAGAGGGTCGCTATGGCTCATACTCAACTCAGTGGCACATAACAGTGACATGTCATGCTCAGTATATTTGGTGTGTTTGAACCCTTTTTGCATCTATCTTCCCAGTCATGATGATGTCCTTGTGATTACTGTCCTTTTATTTTTCTTAACAGTAGGCTCTGGTGGCTTAGTGGTAAGGAGCTGTGGTGCCAGCACAAAGACACAGTCTGAATCCAGCAGCCGCTCTGTGGGAGAAAGGTGGGAAGTCTCCTTCCATATGATTTACTGCCTCTGGAGACCCACTGAAGGGTCAGCTCTGGGTTGGACTTGACTCAAAGGCACATAACAACCACTATTTTACTAATTGTGTGATTTCTTTGCGATAGATATTTATCTGAAGTAAGCAAAACAACCATCCTTGCTTCAAAGAAGCATTCTGACTGTTCTTCTAAGACACTCATTCTTCTGGAGGTCCACAGTATCGTCAATATTCTTTGTACACACCATGATTTATTAGCAATTTTAAAAGATTTGGCCATTCTCTCTTCAATTCCCACTTCCCACTGTAAAACAAAATGAAATAGAAAAACCCTACCTTTTCATTGCAGTTTGCATGGATGTTTACAGAGCAAATTGGTTTTCCACCCAGCAACTCCTAAACATTTTGTTTAGTGACATTGATGTCAATGTTCATCAATGGCTATGGATTGCAACCCCCGCCGTGTAACAGCCCCCTTTCCACCTTCTCCTATGTTTCCCATTTCTAGGAATCCTTCTTCTTTTTTTTGTTTTTGTTTTTCCTTCTGCCCTCTGTGTCGTATCCCTGGGAAATGCTGCCTCCCCTCGCCCCCCATATTGTTGAGTTTTTAAGGAGTACTTATCTGCAGGTGTTAATGGCCATCTTACAGGCCTGCAATTCCTTTGAATAAATTTGAACAATGAAGTGAGGTTAGTTCCTGACCTGAAGTGGACCACAGATTAGGCGCCACATCAAAGATTAAACACAGTTCTGGTGGTCTAGTGGAAAGAAGTTGTGTTGCCAACCCACCAGTTTGAATCCACCAGTGACTTTGTGGGAGAAAGATGGTCAGTCTCTTCCTGGGTGATTTGCAGCCTCTGAATAACCTTCTGAAGGGTCAGCTATGAGTCAGTTTTTATTAGAAGGCGCATAAGAACAACACTCTTCTTTAATCTTACTTTTAAGCAGCTAGATTTAACATGCAGTTGAGGTGACTAAAAAGGCAACAACTTGAAGCAGGTGCACCTTATTTCTTAAAGTGACATCTTTGCTCAATTCAATATATGGTTTAATTTCTTGGCTATTACTTCTGCAGGCAAAGATTGTTTACCCAAATATAAGAAAATCCTTATTTACTTTCTTCACCTTGTTTAGGTGGCATATTTATTATTAGCCCACCCACTTGGGTTAAGTCGATTCTGACTTACTGTGATTCTTCATTGTGTTTCCAAGGCTACATCTTAGGGTTAAAATCTGCCCTTGAGTTGTTGATAGATTTGAACCACTGACCTTTTGTTCAGACATCCAAAATGCAACCCACTAAACCCACTAACTCTTTAAAAACCTCAGAGCCCATTGTTATTGTTGGATTCTGTTGAGTCAAATACGACACATAGTCAAACTATGAATAACAGACCTGGATCTTGTCCTATCATGTGCCGTTCTCAACATCTCTGATACACTTCAGCCCATTGTTGCTGTCACCTATCAGTCTATGTCGCTGGAGGTCTTCCACTCTTTCATCTTTCCAAGATGTCCTTTTCCATACCTGTCTTTCTTTTGGCAGCCCATGAAATATTGAGAACTCTTCTCCAACACCACTGCTCAAAGGCATTAATTCTTCTTCTATCCTCCTTACTCACTGTCAAGCTCTCAGATGCAAAGAAAGGGATTGAAAAGACCATGGTCAAAATCAGGCGCACCTTAGTCCTCATACTGACATCATTACTCTTCAGTATTTTGGAGTGATCACTGATAGCAGTCTTGTTGTAGTAGTTAGGCACCATCTAGTCACCTGTGACTAATAGTGGCCCTTTGTACAACAGTTGTGAAGCCTGCCCTATCCTGAGCCAGTCTTGTTGTCTTCAACATACCTACCCCCATTAGCCCATTACTATGTCCACCCATCTCATCCAGGATCTTTCTCTCCTGTGCTGTCCCTCCACCTTTCCAAGCATGATATCCTTCTCCAGGATCTGGTCCCTCCTGGCCACATGCCCAAAGTATGTGAGATGGAACTTCAACATTCTTGCTTCCAGCTCTCCTCTCTATAAAAAGAGATGGCCACCTTCTGCGTTCTCTGCTCCTCGTCGATCCAGATTGCCCTCTCTTCTTGTGCAGCCTCAGCTGCATCCCTGAGACAAGATGGTGAAGGTCGGAGTAAACAGATTTGGCCTCATTGGTTGCCTGGTCACCAGGGCTGCTTTTCACTCTGGCAAAGTGGATGTTGCCGTCATCAATGATTCCTTCATTGGCCTCAACTACATGGTCTATATGTTCCAATATGATTCCACCATGGCAAGTTCAACTGCACTGTCCAGGCTGAGAAAGGGAAGTTGGTCATCAATGGAAAAGCCATCATTATCTTCCAGGAGCGAGGTCCCGCCAACATCAAGTGGGGTGATGCTGGTGCTGAGTATGTTGTGGAGACTACTGGTGTCTTCACCACCTTGGAGAAGGCTGGGGCTCACTTGAAGGGTGGTGCCAAACGGGTAATCATCTCTGCTCCTTCTGCTGATGCCCCCATGTTTGTGATGGGCTTGAACCATGAAAAGTATGACAACTCTCTCAAGATTGTCAGCAATGCCTTCTGCACCACCAACTGCTTGGATCCCCTGGCCAAGCTTATCCATGACAACTTCGGCATTGTAGAGGGACTCATGACCACAGTCCATGCCATCACTGCCACCCAGAAGACTGTGGACGGCCCCTCTGGAAAGCTGTGGCACGATGCCTGTGGAGCTGCCCAGAATATCATCCCTGTATCTACTGGTGCTGCCAAAGCTGTGGACAAGGTCATCCCTGAACTGAATGGGAAACTTACCAGCATGGCTTTCCGTGTCCCCACCCGCAATGTGTCAGTTGTGGGCCTGACCTGCCATGTAGAGAAAGCTGCCAAACATGATGACATCAAAAAAGTAGTAAAGCAGGCATCAGAAGGGCCCCTCAAGGGCATCCTGGGATACACTGAAGACCAGGTTGTCTCCTGTGACTTTAATAGTGACACCCACTCTTCCACCTTTAATGCTCTGAATAACCACTTTGTCAAACTCATTTCCTAGTATGACAATGAATTTGGCTACAGCAACTGGGTGGTTGACCTGATGGTTCACATGGCCCCTTGACCACCAGCCCCAGCAATAGCACTAGAAGAGTGAGAGAGACCCTCAGCTGCTGGGGAGTCCTTGCCCCAACTTGATCCTCCCACACACTGAGAATCTCACATCCTTGCCACAAGTTTCTATCAAATCCCCCTGAGAAAGGGGAGGGGCTTGGAGAGCCCATCTTCTCATGTACCATCAATAAAGTACACTGTACTCAGCCGAAAAAAAAAGATTCTTGCTTCCAAAGAGCAGCCTGGTTTCACCTTCTCTAGGACAACAGTCTTAAATACTTTTATTTTATGTCTTTTGTATCTTCTAGTCACCATGACTCTGAATACACTTGAAAGCAACCAACTACAACAACTAAAAGGCATCTAACTCAAGACTTCTGTAGAATATTAGGGCTGTGCCACAAACGAGCAGGGAGATCCACATAACATGGATAGTGGCAGACAGGTAGTTTAAGAATAGAAGGCGGGGGGGGGGGGTGCGGGGAGCAGGCATCTAAGCTGCATTTCAAACAGGATTGGTATGTGACTTGAACACCCCGCCTCCCCCAGTGAGTAACCTGGTTGTAGCATTCCTTATCTGGACTCTTCTATTTCTGTTTCCTGACCACACAAACAAAGATAGGAAAACCTCATGTAAGCAACCAAGATGTTGACTTCTGAGGAATTTTAACTTAATTGTTCTATGTTCACTTCCTGCAGAACCGTTTACGCATATTTATTTGTTTGGCAGAAGCAGATGGGAATCATTTGAAAACATGCCTTGCTGAAGAGCTTTTCTGTGTAGCCAAAAAGATTAAACATTGCTTAGATGTTGTTATTGTTAGGTTCTGTGGAGCCAACTCTACAACAGATCCTAACCTTGCTGACCCAGCACTCTCCTCACTGTCTCCACTAAATTCATTCCCATAACCTGATGGACTGATATCTGTGTTCATGTCACCTCTGAATAGTTTCGTGGGATTATTCAAAGTAACATCTCGAGTTTCCAAGGGTGTTGGCTGTAGTCTTCCTATGATGTCTGTGTCCACATTGCTTGGAGTAAGCATTTAGACACATAGCATCCAGGGGTAGTTTGCTGCTTAGAGAAATCTCTTGACCAGTGATCAGGAAGGGCAGATTGAAGTCAACAAGAGACTGAGATATGCCTCCTGCTTTGTGGGGTTTTCCTGTTCTGAAGGAAGCCTCAACAGTGCCTGAACTAAATTGTTGTTACTTGATGTTGAGTCAGCTACAACTCATGCTGTTGTTGTTGTTAGGTGCCATCAAGTTGACTATGACTCATAGCAACCCTCTGAACAAGAGACATGAACCTTGACCTATCCTGTGCCATTGTCACAATCTCCATCATGCTCAAGTCCATCGTTAAGAGTGACTGTATCGCTTCATCTTGTTGAGAGACTTCCTGTCCTTCACTGACCCTCCACCTTTTCCAGCATGATGTCTTTTTCCAAGGCCTGGTCCCTCCTGACAACATACCCTACATATGTGAGGTAGATTTTCACCATCCTTGCCTTTAAGGAGCAGCCTAGTTGTACTTCCCCCAAGAATGACTTGTTTGTTCTTTTCCCTCTGGATGTCCAGTACTCTTTTCCAACACCACAATTCAAAGATATTCATTCCACTGGCGTCCTTATTTAGCATCCAGCTTCAGGTGCATAGGCGGCAATGAAAAATAGTGTGGCTTGAATTAGGTGCACCCTAGTATTCAAATAGACATCATTGCTTTTTAGCATTTTGGAGAGATATCCTTGTCAGCAAATTTAATAAATGCAACACATTTTTATTTTTAGACTCCTATTACTATCAAGATGGATGGCAAAGAGATTGAGATTGTTCACAGCTTCAGTTTGCTCAGCTCCACAGTCAACACTGTTGGCACCAGTAGCCAGGAAATCAAAAAACGTATTGCGATGGGAAAGTCTGCGGTTAGGGACCTCTTAAAAATACTGAAGAGCAACGGTGTCTCTCTGGAGACTAAGGTCCACCTGATACAGGCCATGGTTTTTGCAATCACTTGTTATGCATCAGAGAGTTG
>NW_006399903.1:6793504-6796036 GCF_000299155.1 Elephantulus edwardii
TGAGATTAGCACAGGATAGAGCAGGGTTTAGGGCTGTTGTACATAGGGTCGCTATGAGTCGCAAACGACTCGACGGCACATAACAACAACAACAACATTACTATCAATGTTTATTGTGGAGCCAAGTAAAAGGGAATTGTTGACAACTACAATTTTTTCTCCACCTATAAAAGTGATGTCTATCAGACTAGTGGCAAGGACTTTTGTGTTCTTGATGTTGAGATAGATGTAATCCATAGTAAAGACTAGCCTTTGATTTTATGCAATAAGTTATAAAAGTCTTCTTTACCATCAGTAGGCAAGGTTGTGGCATCTATATCATACAGGCTGTTGATGAGTTTTCTTCCAATCCTGAGACAACATTCTTCTTCATGTAGTCTGGTTTCTTGAATTATGGGCCTAGCATACAGACTGAATAGGTATGGAGAAAAGGATACAATTCTGAAATACACTTTTCCTGATTTTAAAACAAGTCATGTTCCTTTGTTCTGTGCAGGCTACTGCTTTTTAGTCTATGGATGAGTTTTCCATGACCACAATTAACTCTTCTGGGATTGCCATGTAATCAAAATGAAAGTCTATAATTTTTTATCTTCTGTAGTAAGTACCTCTAGTCCTCTTCACTGTCTAAAATCAAAGTCGTGCTAGTTTCACAATGTAAGTTGTTGATGGGTCTTCCTCCAATCCTGATGCCACATTCGTCTTTACACAATACAGCTTCTTGAATGATTTGCAAAGCACACAGGTTTAGTATGTAATAGACATGGAGAAAGGAGACAATTCTGACACCCATACGCCTTTCCTGATTTTAACTGTGCAGTGTTCTGGTTATATTTGGACAAGAGCTTCTTGTTCTGTGTATAGGTTTTGCATAAGCACAACTGATCATTCTTGGATTTCCATTCTTTGGAATGTTAGCCATAATTTTTATGATTTAATGCTCAGCAACCTTATATATTACTGAATGAAATGTTGCATCTACATGGTCATGGTCAATGGTAAATGAGTGTCTATTGTTGTATCACTCTAGCTCTTTAAGGGTTTCTAATTTCACACACACACACACACACACACACACACACACACACACTTTATCTACATGGCATCTGTATTGAATATGTACTATTTCCTTATGACATATTTGTAAAAAGAGCAAGGGCCATGTGGGGACGGCCATATCTGAATATCTGACCTTAATCAACTTCATAAAGGGGAACAGTCCTCATCAGCAGCATCAATAACACAAAACCAGTTCCCAAGAGGTCAGATATGTCTTCTACAGTCCCATACCTCTTTCTACTCATCACAGCAATAATCTTACTGCTTTTCTGGGTCCAAAATCTGATACAAGAGCACATAGACCATACAGAACCATACTGGGGAAGTAGAAAATGTTTAAATGTAGATTAAAAAACAAAATACAGTCGAGACAGCTCCTGAAATGTGCATGCAGGCATCTCAACCTGGAGCCTTGTGGATCCAGAACAGTGTTCATAAGTTTTCAGTCCTGTCAATATTGGCTTCCCCACCCCACCCTCAATTGACATCGAAAGAATTTTCACAGAGGAAGATAGTCAAATGGCCAACAGACATATGAAGAAACGCTCCAAATCATTGGAAATAAGAGAGATGCAAATCAAAACCACAATGAGATACCATCTCACTCCAGTAGCAGTGACAAAGTTTAACAGGACAGCAAATAATAAATGTTGGAGAGCTTGTGGTGAGATAGGAACTCTGTTACATTGTTGAAGGGTTGTACAATGGTACAACTACTTTGGAAAGCAGTTTGGTGCTTCTTCAAAAAGCTGAACATAGAAATTCGATATGATCCAGCTATTCCACTTCTTGGAATATACCCCAAGAAAATGAAAACTGAGGCTCAAATGGAAACTTGTACATCAATGTTCATAGCAGCCTTATTCACCATCACAAGAACATGAAAACAGCCCAAATATCCAACCACAAATGAATGGATTGAGAAGTTGTGACACATTCATACAAGGGAATAGTATGCAACATGCAGGAGAAAAGATTTTGTAAGTTACTACCTAACTTGGGAGGGACTGGAGAGCATTGTGCTGAGTGAACTAACTCAGTCCCATAAGGACAAATATTGTATAAAACTACAATTGTAGAATGAGCAGGAAGATTCAAGGTGGGGGTGAGGGTGGAAATAGAGGGGTGAGGCTAGGTGGGGGCGTAGGGTGTTAATCATAGGGTTGCACAGTTTGATGGGTGGGTGAGGTGAAGAAAATGGGAAGGATCTTTTGTGAAAAATAATGTATTCAAACTTTGTACATAAATTAGAATAAAATTTTAAAAAAGAAAAAAGTGAACTGGGGAGGGGAAGGGAGCAAGAGGGTTTAAAATGTGCAACAGTGCCCGGCGCTGGCTGAAAATCGCCTGTGACTTCATCCATAGCCACTGGTGAGAGTCAGCGCCCAGAGCCATCAGGGGCTTTAAGCTCGTTGCCCACTGCTGTGGTGTGGACAGCTGAAACCCAGGCCCCGACAGGCACCTGGGGGGGGG
>NW_006399903.1:6796941-6798516 GCF_000299155.1 Elephantulus edwardii
CCACTGGACCCTCATCATTTCCTTCACCTGCTCCCCCCACTGACCAAACTGTGCAGCTCTGCAACTGCATCCTGGCCCATCCTCACCCTTCTGCCCTCAACCCTCACCTCCTTGTACCCCCAATATGTTTTTCCCAATAAAAAAATATTTAAAAAAATAAGGACAAAAGAAAATGTTCAACAATGCAAAATGAAAATCTATTTTCTTTGTAAACATTCATTAAAATAATAATTAAAATAAAATTTCATTTTTAAAAGAGCAAACATAAGTAAGGTTTTGGTGTTTTTGTGTTTTTTTTTGTTTGGTTTCTACTTAGGAAATGAATTAGAAAGACTGAAGAAGAATTAATGCTTTTATATTGTGTTGGTGAAGAGTACTGACTATACCATGAGTTGTCAGAAGAATAAAAAAGTCTGTCTTGAAGGAAGTGTAATCAGGGTGCTTGTTAGCAGGGAGGACAGTGAAACTTCATCTCACATACTCTAGACATGATTTCAGCAGGATCTGTCCTTGGAGAAGAACATCATGCTTGGAAGAAGAAAGGATCAGGGAATAAGAGGAAGACCTTCAACAAGATGGATTGACACACTGTAACACTGGGATCAAGCATTTCAGAGATAACAATTCAGGTTAGGATAAGGTTCAGGTCTGCTGTTAATTGGGTCACCATGAGTTATAGTGGACATGATGGTACCCAAAACAATGACATTGTTTATAATAAAATAGCCAAAGAAATCAGAACTGTGATGCAGATACATTTATCATAGTGTTACTCACAGTAACAGAAACAGTGCAAGTCCCTATCAATAATTGACTACCATGATGACTGTAACTATCCATGTTCCTCTGTGGTTTATAGGGTTTTCAGAGTTCTGATATTTAAGAAGTGGATGGCCAATACTGCTTCCTAGTCTGTCTTAATCCAGAAGCTCCACTAAAATCTGTCCACCTTGGGTAACCCTTGTGGCATTTGATACACCAGTGCCATAGCTTTCAGCATCACAGCAACTCACAAGTTATCTCAGTACAACAAACTGATAGACAAGTGAAGTACTGATTAGAACAATGTTTGCCCCAAATACAAAAAAAAAATTTAGTTTAAAATGTATTGTTTGAAGCAGTGAGTTAGTAACCAACAATTGAATGGATAGAGAGACTATAGTACATTCACACAATGGAATACTATGCAGTACCCAAAAAAAGGAACTCATAAAACTCTACACACTGTTGATGAATCTGAAAGAGATTATGCTAAGTGAAATATCTCAGCCACAAAGGGACAAATATGGCATAAGCCCATCATGCTAATATTAGGATCAAGACCAGAGGGGCAGACGAAATGAAAGGAAGGACATTGTTAAGGGAATGGATGATTAAAAACCTGTGTGTATGACAATCAGTAGTCTTACAAGTGGAGTTGGGAGAGTGGAGGAGGGGGAGGGAGAAAAAAAAGTAAAAACTAATTGTTGTTATTATGTGCCGTGGAGTCACTTGCGACTCATAGCGACCCTATGTACAATAGCCCTAAACTCTGCTTTGTCCTGTGCCAATCGCATTGCCTCTGACACACCCATC
>NW_006399903.1:6799561-6831301 GCF_000299155.1 Elephantulus edwardii
CCCTTCTAAACCCAGCCTGGACTTCTGGCAGTTCTCTGCTGATGTGCTGTTCCAGTCATTTTTGGATAATCTTCAGTAGAATCTTGCTTGCATGTGAAGTAATAATAATAAAAAAAAGATTATTATTTGTTGTTGTTGTTAAGTGCCGTTGAGCCTTAGACAACTCATAGCAACCCTATAAACGAAGACCTGAACACTTGTATAACTTTCATTGTTTCTCCAAGTTCATAGGGTTTCTGGAGGCAAGCTATTTGGAAGTGGATGCCACTCCTGCTTCCAAGCTTGCTTTAATCTGGAAGCTCCACCAAATTCTGTCCACCATGGGTAACCATTATCTCATTCGACACATCAGTGTCACAGTGTTTAGCATCACAGCAACCACGAGTTACCTCTGTACAGCAAATAGACATAACAGTACTATCCCACTTCCAAACAGGATTCCAGCCCCACACTGGTTTTTAAATAGGAGGCTGGACCAAATCATCTCACACCCATTAGCAAGTCAACATTCTACCCTAATCCTCACCAGAACCAGCAAACAAACCTCTGTAGAATCTGGCTGCTGCAGGTGACTTCCAAACTGGATTATGTTATTACCAGAAAGCTACAAAAATATTTCAAAGTAGATAAAATAAATTTTTAAAAAGAATTCTGATCCTTCTCAAAGTAAGACTGACAAAGATAGCACTGATAATACATTATTATTGAGAGGAATCTTTTTAAAACCTAGAGTTGAAGGAAACAGTTTTCTGACTTAATTTAAATATTCAACTACATAGCAGTCACAACTGGCAATAAGTATAACACCAAGAAATAAAAAAGTACAACCAAATAGGAAATTTTTTTTCACATTATTGTAACTGAAACTTTATTTTATGTACATACTGTAGATCTTGTTTCTTGCCATGTAGAGGTATCGAGTAGGCCATCCAAGAAAGATCACTTAGTCCAACTTGATGAAGCCGATATCCTTGGCCTACTGCCGGAAACACTGGCGGCACATATTCAGTCCATATTTCCGGATCAGTCCGTGTCGGTTTGAGCACACGGGCTGGAGCAGGAATCCTGGCCAAATTTTTGCGGGTGACTCCAGTAGAGGTGCTGGTGACCCATCTTGCTTGGATGGAAGCACCAAGGCAAAAAAGAGGAAATTTCTTCTTAGTGCTAAAAATTCTGTAGTAGTTAAAGGAAGGATTTAACAAAAAGAAATTATTTTACTGTATGAAAATAATAAGAGTTTCCTGGCTAAGTTGGATTGTATTCAGAAGCCAATGCACTGACTTTATTAATTCAGTTAAATTTAGTAGGACATTCCAGCTAAATCCAGCGAGGAAGGTGTAGAAATTTTCATGTCCGCCCAAGCCGTGGCTTCAAAGAGATGGGTTCAGTCACGTAGGACCTTGGCAAACAGTTTGTCCCCATTCTGAGCCAGAGGAAACTTCTATAATAAAAGCAGACAAGTAACAGATGTGTTCAAGAACTCGAGAGTCATACAGTGGGTTTGGTTATTTCCAGACAATCTCATCTTTTGCAGGATTGGGTCCTCGGGTGGTGCACATGGTTTATGGGTTTGGCTGGTAACAAAAAGTTTGGAAATTCAGGTCCACCTAGAGCCTTGGAGGAAAAAAATGTAGTGATCTACTTGGGAAAGGTCACAGTTTTGAAAACTCCATGGATTATAGCTCTACTCTGACTCACTTGGGGTTCCCTTGAGGGGGAATCAACAATCAACAAACAAATGATACATAAAGGTATACTATTTTGTATATTAGCACTTGCTGCAGAAGGTCAAGGACCACGACCCTTAAATATGATTGCAGCTCAACATCAAGAAAAGAAAGATTCTCACCACTGGGCAGATTGGCAGCATCGTGATGAATGGCAAAGTGACTCATATTGTTAACAGCTTTAGTTGCTTGTCTCCACAATCTCTTGGTATCAGCAGCCAGGAAATTAAAAAAAAAAAAAGAATCAATTGCACTGGGAAAGTCTGCTGTCAAAGACCTCTCCAAAGTACTTAAGAGCAACAATGTCAGTCTGGAGACTAAGGTGCACCTGATATAGGCCATGGTCTTCGCAATTATTTGCTGTGTGTCAGAAAGTTAGACAATGACTAGGGATGACAGAAGAAGAAGTGATGCCTTTGAACTTTGGTGCTGGAGAAGAGTATTGAATATACCATGAACTGATAGGAGAACAAACAGGTTCGACTTAGAGAGGATGAAACCAGGGTGCTCCTTGGAGGCAAGGATTCTGAGGCTTTGACTGTCCTACTTTGGGCATGTTGCAAGGAGGGACCAGTCCTTGGAGAGGGACATCATTCTTGGGAGAGTGAAGGGACAGCGCAAAAGAGGAAGACTTTGGAAGAGTTGGATTGATTCAGTGACTGGAGTAATAGGGGAAGTGTGTCAGAGCCAATAAGCTTGGCTCAGGATAGAACAGGATTCAGAGCTGTTGTACACAGTGTTGCCTATGAGTCTCAAGCTACTCAATGGCACACAACAACAACAACAACAATAAAATATGTTGTTGTTGTTAGGTCCCATAGAGTGCACTGTGACTCATAGCAACCCTATGAACAACAGATCTGAACCTCACCTATCTCTGATATACTAGAGCCCATTGCTACAGTCACTGTTTCAATCCTTGTTGTTAAGTGTTATTCCTCTTTCTCAGACACCCACCTTTCCCAGATCGCTCTGGTGGCTTACTGGTAAGGAGTTGCACTGCTTGCCCAAAGGCTGGTTCAAACCTACCAGCTGCTTTGAGGAAGAAAGGTAGACAATCTCTTCCTATGTGACTTACTGCCTCTGAAGACCTGCTGAAATTTCAGCTATGAGTGGGTTCCAACCTGATGGTACATAATAATAACAGTATGTAAAAGTCAGGAAATATCCAGATGACTGGTCTTACCTAATAAAGTACCCCCACAGGGTAGCTAGACCAAACCCACTGCTTTTGAGTCCAATCTGTGGTGAATATCTATCTGATTTATGAGACTATATATTTTTATATCATTTACCATGGCTTTGATCAGGCACACTTTAGTCTTTAAGTTGACTTCCTTGCTCTTTAAAATTTGGGAGATGCCCTTCTTAGCATATTTCCCTAATGCAACATGTCTTTTTATATAGTCTTATGTTTTAAGTAATATTTTTATCATGTGTATGCATTGTGTTTCATGCGCATCCATTGTGTGATATACAGTCTTGATTTCTTGACTGCTATTGCCAAGAACTATTGGTGGTGGATCCAAGTAAAATGAAATCATTGACAATTTCAATTTTTTTCTCCATCTATCATGATGTTTCTTATGAGTCTCTGAAAGTTGGCAATGAATAAGAAAGACCAAACAAGAATTGTTGCATTTGAATTGTGGTGTTGGAGAAGAGTATTTAATATTCCAAGGACTGCTAAAAGAACAAACAAGGGGGCAGGGAGGAAAATGTGCATCAATGAATGACTGGAAATCCAAGTTCTTTATAAACGTACAATAAAATCTCAATAAGAAAAAATAAAACAAATAAGTCTGTCTTCCAAGATGTGTAAGCTGAGTGCCTTTTGGAGGCAAGCATGATCACATTTCATCTCACTTGCTTTGGGAATATTTTCAGCATGTAAAAGGGCTTGGGAAAAGCCATCTTGCTGGGAAAGATAATCAACAAAGGAGAGGAAGACTCTGAACGAGCTGGATGGATGCAGTGACTACCACAGAGGGCATCGCAGGGGTCATGGGGATGAGTCAGGTTAGTTTAAGGTTCAGATCTATTTTTCATAGGGTCACAATGAGTTGACACCAGCAGGCAGGAAATGAAAAGACATATTGTGATGGGAAAGTCTGCTGTTAGGGACCTTTCCAGAGTATTGAAGAGCAATGGTGTCACTCCGGAGACTAAGGTGTGCCTGATACAGGCCATTGTCTTTATAATCACTTGTTATGTGTCAGAGAGTTAGACAATGACTAGGGAGGATAGAAGGAGAATTGATGCCTTTGAGCTGTGGTGCTGGAGAAGAGTATCAAGGGTACCATGGACTGCTAAGAAAACTAACAGATTTGTCCTAGAAAGGGTTAAACCAGGCTGCTCCTTGGAGGCAAGGATTCTGAGGCTTCGTCTGACATACTTTGGACTAAGGAGAGACCAGTCCTTGGAGAGGGACATCATGCTTGGGAGGGTGGAGGGACAACGCAAGAGAGAAAGGCTATGAGGAGGATTGATTCAGTGACTAGGGTAATGGGGGTAGGTGTGTCACAGACAGCGAGATCGGCACAGGACAGGGCAGAGTTTAGGGCTGTTGTACACAGGGTCGCTATGAGTCCCCAGCGACTTGACGGCACATAACAACAACAATACAATGAGTTGTAGTTGACTGGAGGGCATTTAACAACCACCACCACCAATCTTTCCTAACCCTAACTCAAATCCTAACCCTAACTCTAACCCTAACCCTGACCCTGACTCTGACCTTAACCCTATTCCTAACTCTAGCCCTAAGTCTGACCCTAACCCTAAAGAGTGACTGGTGGATTCAAAATACTGACCTTCTGGGGTAGCATTCTGACACGTTATCACACACCCCAGAAGGCTCCTTCTTGGACCAGCTAGCAATCCCCCAAGGAAAAACCTGCTCAACTGGTTGTCCAGCTTACTTTGACTTGAATTGAGACTCCACGCTGGGAGGAAGACCCAAATGTGCCCGGGAGGCAGTGTCTCTCCTTGCATTCCAGCGCCAGAGAAAAGGTGCCGCTGAACCACAGGAGGAAGTCCACAGCGGGGTGTGATTCCAGGCAGCTCCCCAAGCGGTGGTGTCACAAACGGACAAATTCTACAAGGCGGATCACTTTCTGTCTGGGGCTGGGGGAAGTGAATTTGAGGCAAGACAACATCAAAAATGGATTTGCGTGCACAATTCTTCGTTGGCAAGAGACTTTGGGGGGGGGGGTGTTCAGACAGCCTGGGGCTACATCTTCCCAGCTTTGTTTGGAAGCAGAAAATTCCTGGGTCCTTCCCCAGAGAAGCCAGCCAGGTGGCAGGAATTCACAAACCCGGAGGAAGCAGGAGAGGAGATGCAGCCCTCCTCTTCTCTGAAGCTGGCTTTCTTTTCTCTTTGTGAATTGTGCTCAAAAGCATTTTTTTAAAAAAAACAAAAAACAAAACACACACGTAAAAATTGGCAACAACAGTAGAGGCCTTTAGGGTAATGGAGGGTACTGTACAGCGGAAGCAGCTTCTTTGTAGTGGCTAATTCCTTTCTCCCCAGAGCCCCCGCTGTGACAGTTTGGGGGAATTTCTCCACCACTGGTAGCAGGATACTGGCCCCAAATAGAATTTGAACTTTATCCTAGACTAAGTTTCATTCCAGTTTTCTTTCTTTATGCTTTAGAGCTGAGTCCAGTCAGATGGCTAAATTCTCCAACATGTTCTTTGATATAGTTTTATTTCTTTTCTCTCTCTCCCCAGTGCTCAGTTTGTGGAGACTGTTTTTGCTCCACTTCTTGAATCTTCCAGAAAACGTTAGTCATTATCCTCATTTCCCAAGAAAGTTCCAAACGGAGGCTCTGACTGCCCAGTGGCATGGTGCTAAAAATAGAGTCCTTCTGGCTTCTGGATCCATTCTCAGTCCTATCCTCTGCTTGGTTACTTGCATCAATGACTAAGTCTATTTACGACTGTAAAGTCCTTCTTTAAGTATCACAATTCTGGAGTTTCCCCATGGCCGTCTCTCTAGGCTGGTGCAGTGGCCACTGTGGCAGGCTATCTCACTGAGGGTTTTCCTTTTTAGTGCTGACCATCTCCTTTACCAAGCAAGACACCCTTCTCCAGGGATTGGTTCCTCCCAATAACATGTCTAAAATATACGGGATACAATCTTGTCAACCTCCCTTCTAAGAAACATTCCGGCTGTACTTCTTCCAGGACAGATTTGTTTGTTCTTTTGGCAGACCGTGGTAGAGTCACTACTCTTTGCCAACAGCGCAATTCAAAGGTATCAGCTCACAGTCATTCAAATTTCTTTTCCCAAACACTTAGTCCAAGGATACACCACACCCATCAGAGTCTGGAGGGATGACTGTTAGAGTGTGAATGATGCTAAGGGGTCTGGGGGCCGGTGGGGCTGTATCTTTCATTATTGTTGTTGCTATTAGGTGCTGTTACCTCAACTATGACTCATAGCGAGCCTATGAAATGGGTCTGAATTTGCCTTATGCTGTGGCATCCTCCTAGTCTCTGATATTCTTGAGCCTGTTGTTACAGTCACTGTATCAATTCTTCTTGTTTAAGGACTTCCTCTCTTTTTCTGACTCATCACCTTTCCAGGTATAATGCCTTTTTGCAAGGAATAAATAGCCTTTTCTAACAACGTGCACAAAGTATGTGAGATGAAGCTTCACCATTCCTGCCTCCAAGGAGCACACTGGCAGCACTTTCTCCAAGACACACGTGTTTTGTCTTTGGATAATCCATGGGATTTTAAATATTCTTCTCTAGCACCACACCTGAGAGGCATGGATTCTTCTGTCACCCTTATTCATTGTTCAACTTTCAGATTTATAGCAAGTAATTGAAAAGACCATGGCTTGAATAAGTCCACCTTAGTCTTTATATGAACATCATTGCTCTTTAGAACTTTAAGAAGTTCTTGGCAGCAGACTTGCCCAAAGCAATACCTCTTCTTATTTCCTGACTGTACCAAGGGTGTTGATGGTGGATCCAAGAAAGAGGAACAAATTAACAATCTCAATCCACACCCCACCCCTCAAATCTTTTGTGGTGTTGCCTATTAGTCCAATGGTGAGAATGTTTATTTTCTTGATATTGATATGTAATCCATAAGGAAAAGATTTATTTGGGTTATTTTGGATATTTTTGTTCAAGACGTGGAAGACAGGAATAGAATGAGACTGTTCTATGGACTGAATTATGTTCCCTTACAATAATCTTAACTACAGAGCAGTTCTAGCCCCTACAATAAACCTCTACAAAGCAGCTATATCCCTCACAGTAATTATAATTATGGAGCAGTTCTATCACCTAAGATAATTCTAACTATGGGACTGTTCTATCCCTTAAAATAATGCTAACTACCATGCAGTTCTATTCTCTACAATAATTCTAACTACAGAGCGGTTCCATCCCCCATGATAATCCCAACTACAGAGCAGTTCTGTTTTGCATACATGAGGTTGCCATGAGTTGGAGAGTTGAAGGCAAATTAAAGTATGTGGATGTAATTCTGTTTGGAAATAGTTTCCTTTGTTATGCTAATTCGATCATGCCTCACCAGGAAGGGATCAAAGTCCAATTACTTTTGAGTTGTAAAGACAGCAAATGAGACACAGAGATGCTTGCACACAGCCTGTAAAACAGAGGCTCATCTACAAAGCACAGGATGAAGGGGTGTTGGAATGAAGGGATGCCCAGAGCTATCACAGAAGAAATTGACCCAGATTAAGACCCAGCTTAAAATCCTCACTTAAGGAAGCGCTGGTGGCTTAATGGTAAGGAGGTTAGCTGCCACCTCAAAGGCATATAGTTCTAATCCACCAGCTGCTCTGAAGGAGAAAAATAGGCAACCTTTTCCTTTATAATTTACAGCTTTCAAAACCTACTGGCTGGTCAGCTATAAGTCAGTTCCAAATCAACAGCAATTACTTTAAGTGTTTCACCTTTGTGTAACTATAAAGGATCCCAAGTGGTGCAGTGGTTGAAGTTAATGGGCAGGTACTCCACAGGAAAAAGATGAGGTAATCCGCTTCCGTAAAGATTTACAGCATCTATATTCATGAGAGATATTGGTGTATCGTTATTTACAATAGCAAATCAATGGAAGCAACCCAGGTGCCCATCAACAAATGAATGGATAGAAAAGCTATGGTATATCCATACAATGGAATACTACACAGCACTGAAAAAACAAGGAACTCACAAAACATTACATACCATGGGAACCCTGAAGCACATCATGCTGAATGAAATATCTAAATCACAAAAGGACAAATACTGCATAGCACCACTGTTATAAAGCAGGTCTGACATGAGGGTATTGGGAGGAGAATAGGATAAAAGTGGATAGATAATGATCACTGCATTGGAACAGATGAAGGAAAGAACTGATTAGGCACTGTATGTATGAATAAGAGGTATATCATTGCAAAGAAAGAGAAGGGGAGAGGGAGGTAATTATGCAACAATTAGTGAATATTTTTAAAAAAGTGAACTAGAGGAGGGGGAAGTGAGGGAGGGGAGTAAGATGTACAACAATGAATGAATGAAAATTTAACTTCTTTGAAAATGTTTGTTAAAAAGAACAAATAAGATAAAATTTTATTTAAAAAAAAAAAGGTGTACAGCTTTGGACACCTGAAGTGTAGGTGCTAGGAGGTGGAACTGAATTGCCAGCAAAGAATTTGGCTTGCCTTTGGTTTAGGTAACTAAGATTGAAATGAGCTCTCTGAAACTGATAATCAAGAGCTGGCCGTGGCCATCTACATCCCAACAATTGGTCCCTCTCTTTGGAACAAAGAAGAAAGAAAAAATATCAAGGACACATGGGCATAATCAGTCCATAGTGCCAATATGAATGGACAGTGATAACCCTAACTTTTTCATGGTCCTGAGACCAGAAGAACTGGATGGTGCCCAGCTTCCACTGCTGGCTACTCTGAAAGAGATCCCAATAGAGCTCTAGGTAAGGTAAGGGGAAACGTGCAAAAAAAAAAAAAAAAAAAGGTAAGAAAAAACCAACCCAACCTTAAAAAGTGGCCAAGCTTACTGGTTTAATAGAGACTGACAGAACACCAGAGACTATAACTATCCATCTCCCTTTCATCCTGGAGCTGAATTCACATTAATGGCTCACCTTTCTGCCAAAAAATAGATAGGAATATAAATTGAATGATAATATAACTGAGGTAATTAACCCTCAAAATAGCAATTATAAAACCAAAAGAGCAGTATTTGCCCAGGAAAAAAGTTGAGAAGCCAGAAGGGGTGGGACATGAAGGTGAATGGAAACAAGAATCATAGGAGTGAAGCAGGAAGAGTGCTGTGGCAATTGTGATCAATGTCACAAAACAAAATATGTGTGAATGGCTGCCTGGAAGACAAATCTCTGTGACCTTTCAGTTAAAACACAACAAAAAGTTTACAAAGATATAAGGTGGGGGTGGGTAGGGGGGGGAGGAAGAGCTGGCTTTTGTAGAACGAGAAAAAAATTGGAATGGAGGAAATTCTATGGCCAGCAGACCCAGGCACGTGGAAGGAGAAAGGACAAGAAAAGCAAGCATCTGTGTTTCCCCTCCCCTCTTCTGTAAACTCCATCCTAATCCTGAGATTAGCTCCAGTTTCCATCAGGAAGAAAGGATGGGGTGGCAAATTCAGGTCTACTCAAGGAAGGGCAAAGGGGCCAGTGGTCAGCAAGACTGTGGAGCTCAGAATGCATTCTGAGAGAACCTTTCCAGGGAGGCTGCCCTTTGGAGGAACTAGAGATCTGTACCTGCAAACTTTAATTAAAAAGTAATTTAACTTTTCTTTTTTAATTTTTATTGTGAACTTTACTCTTCATAAGTCAGAGACCAGAGGAACTAGGTGGTGGTACCGGGCTACTACTGCTTACTGCGCCAAATGGGATCACAGTTGAAAAGTCCTTGATAATGAGAAGAAAAATGGCACAGAACTCATCATGTTTTTTTTTAAAAAAACCCATCAGAACAGGTTTCCTGGCTTCACAGAGGAGGGTGGAACCCAAGAGACCGTGGCCCTGGAAGTGAATCCTCCCTCAGAAATTATCTTCCAGTCAAACATTAGATAAAGCCTACAAGGTGAAAGATTCTCACCACCTGGCCAACTGGCAGCATTGTAATAGAAGTAGAAGAGATCTGAGGTTGTGAACAATTTCATCTTCTTAGGTTCCCTAATCACCACTCTTGATTTCTTTTATTAAGAAATAAAAAATGAGCTGCTTTGGGAAAATCTGCTGTCAGAGTGCTACAGAGCAACAGTGTCAGTCTAGAGACTAAGGTGTGTCTGATCCAGGCCATGGTCTTCCCAATTACTTGCTATGCATCTGAGAGCATAGCAGTCTTGGAGAACATGCAACCAGAATGCCTTAGAGGCAAGTATGGTGAAGTTTCCTCGTACATATTTTGGTAATATTATCAAGAGAGGTGAGTCCTTGGAGAAAGGCTTTATGCCTGGAAAGGTGGAGGGCCAGCTGAACAAAGAAAGACCCTCACCAAGATGGGCTGACACAGTGAGTGCAACATTGGGCTCAAATATATCAGAAAAGATGAGGATGGCACAAGATAGGGCAGGGTTAAGATCCATTGTCAAATAATCACTGAGGGGCACCTGACTTGAAGGCACCAAACAGTAACAAACTCTGCTTAGCTCAGCGCACAGAAGTGATGACGCAGTTAAAACTTGCAAAAGCAAGTCTCGAGTTAAAGTTCCTTTCCGGCCTCTGTCCAGGGCTAGAACCCAATGATGGATGGCCTTGATGAGTAGGCAGCTTGGGGCTTCTTCCATTATTATTTGCCCAGGGGACTAATTTGACCTTGATCTCCATCTTTGATGTCCAAGGATAAAACTTTGATAACACGCGACTCACCAGCATCGGGCCGTGTGCACCCTCCGCTTGTTACTGGCTGACCTTGCAGGCTGTGGTGGTCGCTCTGGCCAGGAGGCCTCGGTGGGAGTGGGCGAAGGCCCTCTCACCCTGGCAGCTTTCCTGGGGTTCCAGGAACCTTCCATCTCAAATAGCTTGCTAGCACTCAAGCCCCGCCCCGGTGGAAGAATCTTCATATTTTAAGCAGCATTGAATTTCAGCATCCAGCTAACACAAGATCTATTGCAGACAGGGACGCTCGAATTATGTGAAGCTTAAAAATGCTGGATGCCAGCGAGAATTTGCCCCATCAGCCAGAGGTTCACCATGATTTTACTGTCTGCCTGACAACTCTGGCCTGTTGGCGTTTTAGGGCTTTGCAAGAGTGGAGGGACAGCGCAGGCGAAGACGACCCTGGATGAGATGGATTGATACAGTAACTGGGGCAATGGGGGTAGGTGTGTTGGAATCAGTAAGACCAGCTCAGGACAGGGCAGGCTTCAGGGCTGCTGTACATAGGGGTCGCTATCGGTCGCAGGCGACTCGATGGCACCTAACAGCAATTTTAAGCATGATGAAATAAATACTAGCAGTATGAGAAGATATATACAAATTGTGTAAACAACAGCATAAACCTGAAAGGTTTTAAATCACCATCTATGCCAAGAAATGGAGTCCCTGAGGGCCCAAGAGGCTAAAAGCTCCCCTACCAGCTGATAGGTAGGTGGTTTGAGTTCACCCAGAGCTGTGATGGAAAAGAGATCTGGTGAGGTGCTTCATAAAGGCCACAGCCTTGAAAACTCACCGAGTGGTTCTGCTCTGCTCATCTGTGGTCATTGAGTCTGAATGGATTCCATAGCAACTCACATCAACAACATACCAAGAAATGGATCGATTGGGCACCCCCTTCCCCCCAGATGACATGCCCTATTGCCGTTCCACTCCTTCATTGAAAACATTATCCTAGAATGTGGGTTAGTTATGCTGTTGCCAGGTGTTGTGGTGAAGCCTGGTCCAATGGAACAAAAGCCTACTCGAGGGCCATCCTCTTTGTCACGGACCCTCCGCTTTTCCACAATCAACACGTGTGGCACCAGGAGTCAGGAAAGAAAAAGGCGAATTGGTTTGGGAAAGTCTGCTGTTACAGACCTCTCTAAAGTGCCAAAGAGCAATGATGTCAGTCTAGAGACTAAGGTGCGCCTGATCCAGGCTCTGATCTTTGCAATTAAGTGCTATGCATCAGAGAGCTGGACAGTGACTAAGAATGACAGAAAAATATTCGATGCCTTTGAGTCGTGGTGCTGGAGAAGAGTATTGAATATAGCATGCACTGCCAAGGGAACAAATAGGCTTAACTTGGAGAGGTTGAAACCAAGTTTCTCTTTGGAGGCAAAGATTTTAAACATACTTTGGGCACATGGCTATGAGGGGCCAATCTTTGGAGGAGGACATCATGCTTGAAAGGGTGGAGAGACAGTGCAGGAGACAACGACCCTGAATGAGATGGACTGACACAGTAACTGGGCCAGTGGGATTAGATGTGTCAGAGTCAGTGAGACTGACTCAGGATAAGGAAGGGAAGAAAAATTGTACATATGGTTAATATGAGTTGCAGGTGACTCGATGGCACACAAGAACAAGAACAACAACAACAGTCTTTCTTCAGGAATTGGCTCCTCCTGGGAACACGCTCAAGAATGTGAGAGGTCTCACTATCCTGGCTTCTAAATCGCACTCTGACTGCACCTTTTCTAAGACAGATCTCTTCATTCTTTTGGCAGTCCATGGTAGCATGAATACTCTTCACCAACAGCACGATTGAAAAGCATCGGTTCCTCTTCCGTCTGCCTCACTCGTTGTCCAACTTTGACATGCATCCAGAGTAATTAAAAATGCCATGGCTGACATTCCCTAAAGTTCCTTTGAAGAGGCCCCTTACAGTAGACTCGCCCAGTGTAATATCGTCAGGTGCTATCTTGACTGCTGCTTCTGCGGATGCTGATTGTGGACCCAAGTGAAATGAAATCTTGACAATGTCATTGTTTTCTCCATTTATCATGTCATCTTTGCACCTTCAAACATTGGCTGGCTATTAACTAGCTTGGAAAGGTGGAGAGTGAGTGAAAGAGAAGAAGACCCTCAATGAGCTGGATCGATACAGTGACTACTGTAGCAACGGGCCCAAAACTGTAAGAGTTGATGACTGTACAAGATAGGACAGGGTTCAGAACTGTTGTTCACAGGGTCACTACGAGTCACACTCAACTTGACAGAGCCTAACAACAACCACCACCTGGCAGGAGTGGAGACCCCTGGCAGAACAATCAACTGCTAACCAGAAGATCTGTGGCCTGGACTCACCAGCTTCTCTGTAGGAGGGAAGTCTGGGGGTGATCAGTTCCCATAAAAATTACAGCCGAGGAAATCTATGTTGCTGTGTGTTACCAGGTCTAAACCACCCATAGCTCACTCTCTGGCAGGTTTTCAGAGATAGTAAATCACATGGGAGGAGATTGTTCATCAATCTCCCAGGCAGCAGCTGGTGGATTTGAACCAAATGTCTTTGAGATTGCAGGACAGCTTCTTACCACTAGTCCAGCAGCCTAGAGGTACAGTTCTATCTAGAGGACAGTTCTGTAGGGATGCTATGAGCCAGAATCAATACAACAGCACACAACAGAAAGCAAAGTGGAACAGCTTGAAGTCAGAGCCACCTGATCTCAAAGTGAGAGTCTCACTAGCTAGCAAGCCCTGGGCAAGTTACCCCTTAGCCCTGATTCTTAATTCTCCCAACTGAAAAGATGTAAAAAGAATAATCTTATTATCTAAATGTCATGAAGACTCAAGGAAAGAAACTACATAAGAACTTAGCATGATGCAGGCTGTAGGCAGAGCTGTGGACGTGTTGCTTTCATATCTTTCCCCCTCACTTCCAGTTTGTTCAAATCACAGCTGTCCAGTCAGACTAATTCATAGCGGAGCCTCAAGGAGATTTTCTGAGATTGTAAATCACGTAGGAGGAAACTGCTTGTTTTTCTCCTTTGGAGTACCTGGTGAATTCGAACCTCCTAAGAGACGTGGCCTTTCAGCTAGCAGCGTGCAGCTCTGCAGCTCTCTATGGAAGCCGGCCACCAGAGCTCCCCTTCAATTCCGTTAAGTGATGGGTAATTAACCAGGCCAGACACTGTACTGTTCTCTGTGTTAACACACACTGCCCTGTGTCACACACAGTGTGTTTGTTTCAATAAGTGACTTCAAAATTAAGCTTAATAGAATGTCTTCAGTGGTTCTGCTTTGGGGGGAGGAAGAATCTTGTATGTAATGTCAATAATAGTTTTGACCTCGTCTCTGAGCAGGGCATTGTTTAACTTTGGTGGGGAGATGCATGCCACGTCTTCCAATAACTCCCGCTGACTGGACATTCCCCAGCACTGAGGCTCGGTGGCGACGGTTTGCACACGTTTCAGGATGTCGTTGGAACTATCCAGGGCTCATTCAATGCGGAGAGCTCAGTGAGGGTGGTTGCTCCTTCCCCAGAGGTCAGTGGCATTTCCTGTCTCTGTTTGGACTGAAAAGAATCACATGAATTTCTACTTTCTCTGAACTTTCGCAGCGATTCTGTTTGGAATGCTGGCACAGCCCGGGAAGGTGCAGCCCAATTGAAATGAAAATCAATGCACCATCCGCGCGCCACCACCTTTCCCAGGTGTGTCCGATCACCTGGGAGTTTCTGGCTCCCAGTGCCATTCCCCAGACATTGCCGTGTTTCCAGCTTCTGCTGAGGGCATTTCTTTCTTCATAATCTAGAGCTGCCTTTTTATCTTTTTATCTCCCCCCCCCTTTTTATCTGCGCTTTACGAAGCAGATTGGATACTTCATGTAGAGAGAAAGGGGTAGAAAGACCTTTATCGTTAAAATACAGAACCCAAATCAGTCACTACTGAGTGGATTCTGACGCAGTGATCTGAGCAGACAGGGTAGAATCCCCACATGCGGTTTCCAAGGCTGCAGCTGGAACCCAGCAGCTGCTTCGGGGCAGAAAGACGGGCCAGTCTGCTTTTGCAAAGTTTACAGCCTTGGAAATCATACGGAGCAGCAACGATGTCCTGTCAGAACAACTGAAGTCAGAATCAGCTCTGTGGCCTTGGGTCCACTGTCTCCCAGGTTTATCTTAACAAAAGCAGCCCGCCATCTTTTTGCCAAAGAGCTGCTAGAGGGATAGAACTACTGACCTTTTGGTGAGTAGCTTAGTGTTTCACTTGGTGTTACTTCTTGTTGTTGTCACGTGCCGTTGAGTCGGAACCCACTCATAGCTGAGCCCCCAGGTGATTTTCAGAAGATGTAAATCATATAGGAGGATATTGCCCATTTTTTTCCCCTTTGGAGTGGCTGGTGGGTTTGAACTGCCTGACTTTGAGTGAGCATTGCAACTCATTACTCACTAGGCCACCAGAGCTCTGTCGGTAGGACTCAAAATCTATAATTAAAGAAAAAAAACGACACAACCAAAACATCAAACAACCAAAACACAACCCCAAACCACACCCATGTTGTGGAGTTAATTCAGATTCACCATAGCACCTTAAGACGACTTGAACTGTCCCACAAGATTTCCAAAATTGTGAATCTTCGTGAAAACAGACTGCCATATCTTTCTCCTGTGCACAGGCTGGTGGGTTGGAACTACTGAGCAAGTTTCTCAATGTTAGCAATTGTTTGTCATAATCTGCACGCAGAGTCAAATGCCTTTGCGTACTTAATAAAACGCAAATCGATTTTGGAAAGAGGGGCTCTTCCTTGGAAAGGGATGTAATGCTTGGAAAGGCTGCTTTCAGCATCCAAGGATTTTCTTGAGATTCATTGCCCTTTTTTTTAAAAAAAAAATTATACTGGTGTACTTATAAAGTTCATAAAGTTTGTATACATTGTTTTTCACACCGAACCTTTCCCCTTTCCTTTCCCCACTCCTCCCTCCACCCGTCAAACTGTGAGACCCTATGATCAAGCACCCCACCTTGGATCCTCGTCCTCATTCTACAATAATGGTCTTATACAATATTTGCTTTATGAGACTGACAGTTCACTTAGCATAATTCTCTCCAGTCCCTCTCATGTTAGGTATTAATTTACAAAATCTTTGCTCCTGCATGCTGCATAGTATTCCATTGGATGATTGTATGTATCATAATTTCTCAATTCATTCCAATATGGTTGGACATCAGGGCTGTTTCCATGGTTTTACAATGGTGACTAACGCTGCTATGAACTTTGGTGTACAAATCTCAGTTTGTGCCTCGGTTCTCATTATATCTTAGTATATCCTGAGCAGTGGAATATCTGGGTCATATAGAACTTCTATGTTCAGCTTTTTGAGGGAACACCAAACTGCCTTGCAGATTGGTTGTACCATTTTACAATCCCACCAACAATGTATAAAAGTTCTTATCTCTCCATATCTTCTCCAGGATTTATTACATGCTGCCCTGCTAAACTTTGCCACTGCTACTGGGATAAGATGGTATCTCATTGTGTTTTTAACTGCTGCACCACCAAGGATTCTTAAAGTCGTAATTGTTGTTGCTAGGTGCCATGGAGTTGAGTATGACTCATAGTGGCCCTATGAACAAGAAGTAGAAACCCTGTCCTGTCCTGTACCATCCTTGTCATCTCTGACATACTTTAGTCCATTACTGCAGTCACTATGTCAGTCCATCTGGTTGAGGGTCTTCCTCTTTCACTGACCTTCCACCTTTCCAAGCATGCTGTCCCTTTCCAAGGAATAGAACCTCCTAACAAAATCTATTTGTGTTTTATTAAGTTTGCAAAGTCACTTGACTGTGTGGATAATAACAAACTATTGTTAACATTGAGAACAATGGAAATTCCAGAACACTTAATTTTGATCCTATGAAATCTGTACCTCAACCAAGAAACTGTATTCCAAACAGAGCAAGGGAACACAGCATGATTTAAAATCAAGAGAAGTGAGCATTAGGGTGGTATTGATTATCCGTATCTACTCAATCTCTATGCTGAGCAAATCATTAGAGAAGCTGACTTTATGAAGCAGAATGTGGCATCAGGATTGGAGGAAGACTCATCAAACAACCTATGCAGATGACACAATTTCGCTTGCTGAAAACTAGGAGAACCTGAGCTACTTGCTACAGAGGACCAAGGACTACAGCCTTCAATAATACGGATTACATCTCAACATCAAGAAAACAAAGATCCCCACCAATAGGCACCATCTTGATTAGCTAGAGAAAAGATTGAAATTGGCAATTATTTCACTTTACTTGGATCCACAATCAATACCCTTGGTACCAGTAGTCTGGAGAGCAGGAGACTTATTACAGTGGGAAAGTCTGCTGTCAGAGATCTTCCCAAAGTACTGAAGAACACTGATGTCATTTTAAAGACTGAGGTGTGTCTTATTCAAGCCATAGTGTTTCCAATCACCTGCTGTGCATCTGAGAGGTGGATAATGAATAAGGATGACAAGAGAAGAATAGATGCATTTGAGTTGTGGTGTTGGAGAATAGTACTAAATATCCCATGGATTGTCAAGGAAATAACAAGATATGCCTTGGAGAAAATACCAGAATGCTCCTTGGAGACAAGGACGGTGACACTTTGGTCTCACATGCTCTGGACATGTTGTTAGGAAAGGCTCTTTCTTAGAGAATGACATCATGTTTGAAAAGGTGGAGAATCAGCATAGGAGAGTAAGATCCTCAACAAGATAGACTGATACAGTGTCTGTGGCAACAGGTTAAAATAAGTTAGGGATGATAAGGATTGTGTATTGCAGTCAGGATTAGATCTGTTGTTCTATGGTTATTACGAGTCATATTCAACTCAACAGTATTTAACAAGTAACACGCACAAAGCACGTGAAATGAAGCTTCATCATCCTTGCCTCTAAGGAGCACTTTGGCTGAACTTTCTTTAAAACTTGTTCTTGTTGTTATTGATTGTCATCGAGTCGCCCATGACTAATAATGACTCTATGAACAAAAGACCTAATGCCTTTCCATAACTATCGTCATTTCTCCAAGTTCATAGAGTTTCCAGAGGCATGTGGTTTAGGAAGTGGATGTCACTCCTGCTTTCAAACCTATTTTACAACTTGGAGCTCCACAAAACACTGTCCACATTGGGAACCATTCCGGTATTTGAGACCCCGATGGCACAAGGTTCAGGATTATAGCAAACCCAGGTTAGTTCATACAACACATTGACAAAGAGTAATGTACAAAGTGGAAGAGCGTTCCTCCAGATATAACTGCACTAGTCTCATTTAGCAGCAGTTCAGTATTGTCAAGTCGAATACGACTGTGAGTAAGCTTTGCACAAAACACTTGAACTCCGTTTGATAAATAACATCATTTCTGTACATTTATAGAGTTTAGAGAGCTTGTAGAATTTCCAGAGGCATTTCGTTTTTGGAAGTGGATGCCACTCCTGGTGTTGTTGTTGTTTTGTGCCGTCAAGTCACTTGCGACTCATAGCAACCCTATGTACAACAGCCCTAAACTCTGCTCTGTCCTGTGCCAATCGCACTGTCTCTGACACTCCCATCCCAATTATTCCAGTCACTGAATCAATCCACCTCATAGAGGGCCTTCCCCTCCTGCGCTGTCCCTCCACCCTCCCAAGCATGATGTCCCTCTCCAAGGACCGGTCTCTCCTCACAACATGTCCAAAGTATGTTAGACGGAGCCTCAGAATCCTTGCCTCCAAGGAGCCACGTGGTTTAACCCTTTCCAGGATGAATCTGTTTGTTTTCCTAGCAGTCCATGGTATTCTCAATACTCTTGTCCAGCACCACCGCTCAAAGGCATCAATTCTCCTTCTATCCTCCTTGGTCATTGTCCAACTCTCTGATGCATAACAAGTGACTGCAAAGACCATGGCCTGTATCAGACGCATCTTAGTCTCCAGAGAGACACCATTGCTTCAGTAGCAAGCATAAATCAGTCTGGAAGCTCATCCAAACATTGTACATAATGGGTAACCATTATTTGACAAGACTATGGACTAGTGTGCAGCATCACAGCAACACCAAGTTGTTCAGCTCAGCAAATAGACAAAAGATTGCTGTGTCATTTAAAGAATATTAATTTGAAAATTAATAAGTTTGGCCCTTGGGCCACAGGCCCTCAGGGCCTGTGGGATTTTAAAACCATACCCTCAGTAGACCTCCATCCCTTGGCCAATGGCTCAAGGATACCCGCTCTTGAGGGGGTGGGGAAGAGCAGTAACACGCATCAAACATGACCCCAAAAAACTTCCCTTACATGACTGATGTGACTGCCATCAAGGTGCTAGCTAGGGGTCTATAAGACATCTGTCTGTCTATTCTTTAGACAGCCTATGGAATATTCAGTACTATTCTCCGATACCACAACACAAATACATAGATTTTTCTTCTGTCATCCTCATTCATTAAGCAGCTCTTAGCTGTATAGCAAATGATTGAAAAGACCATGGCCTGAATCAGATGCACCTTAGTCTTCAGACTGACATCATTGCTCCTCAGTACCTTGGAGAGGTCCCTAACAGCAGATTTTTCCAATGCAGTATGTATTTTGATTTCTTGATTGCTGGGGTCAAGGATGTTGATTGTGGATCTAACTAAAATCAAGTTGTTGACAATGTAAATACCTGAAGCGCTTGTTGCAGAAGGTCAAGTACTATAGCTTTCAATATGGATTGAAGCTCAACATTAAGAAAACAAAGATTCTCACCACTGGGCCGATTAGCAGCTTCATGATGGATGGTAAAGAGATTGAGATTGTTGACAGCTTCCGTTTGCTTGGCTCTACAATCAACACTCTTGGTACCAGCAGCCAGCAAATTAAAAGACAAATTGCATTGAGAAAGTCTGCTGTCAGAGACCTCTCCAAAGTAATGAAGAGAAATGATGTTAGTCTGGAAACTAAGGTGCACCTGATCCAGGCCATGGTCTTTGCAATTACTTGCTATGCATCAGAGAGCTGAACAATGACTAGGGATGATAGATGGAGAGTTGATGCCTTTGAGCTGTGGTGGAGAAGAGTACTGTATATACCATGGACTGCTAGGAGAACAAACAAGTTTGTCCTGGAGAGGGTGAAGCTTGGCTTCTCTTTGGTGGCAATTATTCTGAAGCTTCATCTGACATATTTTGGACATGTTGCAAGCAAGATCTGTCCTTGGAGAGGGACATCGTGCTTGGGAGGGTGTAGGGACAACACAAGAGAGGAAGACCCTCGATGAGATGGATTGTTTCAATGGCTGGGGTAAAATTTTCACAGGATAGAGCAGGGTGTACATAGGGTCGCTATGAGTTGCAGACAACTCGATGGCACATAACAACAACAACAATATCATGACGTTGCCTGTTGACATAGCCTTTGGGCTGGTAATGGTGGTCTAATAGGTAAGGATTTGCATGGTTAACTCAAAAGTAGGTGGCTCAAATCCACAAGCCGCTCCTCAAGAGAAAGGTGGGCATGTGCATAACAGAGCCAATGGGGCCAGCCCTGCCCTCTTCTCAGAACCCTTTGTATGTTTGAGCCTGTTGTTGTAGCTGTTTAACGATGATGATGACCACTACTATTTTATTTTATCGTCTATGCAAAGGGAGCTCTGGTGGCCAAGTGGCAAGAAGCTATGCTGCAATCTCAAAGGCCCGCGGTTTGAGACCATGAGCTGCTCTGCAGGAGAAGGATGGACAATCTCCTCCCGTGGGATTAAATCTCTTTGAAAACTGGAGGGTCATCTATAGGTCAGTTCAACTCTATGGTTCATAACAACAACAACAACACGCAAAGGTATTTGATTGTGTGGATCATAACAAACTATGGTTAGCATTGAGAAGAATGGGACTCCCAAGAACAAAGAACAGCTTGTGGATTCAAACTGCCTGCTTTGGGTTAGCCATGTAACTCCTTACCTATTAGACCTCTGCTACCAGCCCAAAGGCAGGTGGTTCGAATCCACCATCTGCTCTGAGGTAGAAAGGAAGTCCACCCAAGGTTGTGGGAGTTGGAAGTGACTCTCTAGCAATGACCAAAACCCTTTATTTATTAATTAAGACTTTTTCCTCTGAAAATGGAAATTTCATGTCATCAATGAAAACCTCTTGGTGTATTCGGGAATCAAGATATAAATCTTGTTCCAGGTTTTATGTAGCATGGCAGATTGAAAATACTTTTTATTCTAATTGTTTGACTATTCCTTTTCTCCTCTGTATTTCCTGCTCTAGACGTCTTTGTACTGACAAAGTTCCTGTATGGTGTGAAGTTACAAAGTCTGAATAAAGCTTTGCATCATGAATAAAGATTAGTGCTTAGCCTGGGGGACTGGGATGGGTCTCTGCAGGCCTTCTGACCATCTTGTCCTTGTTTGCTTCTTGAGAGATTAAACATCTTGCAACCGTATGTTTGTATCCTGGGGACTCTAAAAATTGCAATTGCTTTGACATCCTACTGTACCTCCTAGAGAAACTGTAAAGACTTCCTTCCAGCTGTCACTGAGAATGATAAAGGGCCATTTACCAACAGCGTTGCTCTGACTGTTTACTGCCAAGTCTACAATGGGTAGCAATGTATTTATTGCCATTCCTGGGCCAAGAGAACAGATATGTGTTGGAGATGGTGCAGCCAGAGTGCTCTTTGGAGGCAAGAAAGATGAGGCTTCACCTAACATACTTTGGACATGTTGCTAGGAGGGGTATTCCTTGGAGAAGGACATGATGCTGGGAAGGGTGGAGGGTCAACAAAGGAAAGGAAGACTCTCAACCAGGTGGATTGACACAGTGACTGCTGCAATGGGCTCTTGTGTGTCAAGAAGGGTAAGGATGGCTCAGGATAGAACAGGGTTCGTATCTTTTGTTCATAGGATTGATTGCTATGAGTCATACTTGACCTGATGGCAAATAACAACAACAAAACAGTGCCATTGCTGCTCTTAGGTGCCACTGAATTAGTCCCAAGTTGTAACAAACCTATAGAAACATAGGTTGTTTAGCATGGTGATCATGAGAATGGCACAGGGTAGGACGAGGTGGTAATCTACTGCTAAGAGGGTTGCCATGAGTTGTAGTAAATTTGAAAGCAACTAACAACAACAACAACAGCATGTACAAGAGCAAACAATGCTGTCTGGCCTGTGCCATCCTCTCGGAAACTTTGCTATTCTTGAGTACATTCCTGTAATAGTTTCATTCTTCCTCTTGAGGGTCTCTCTCCTTTTTCCTCTGACTCTCAACCAAGCATGATTTACATCTCCTCAGACTGACCTCTTCTTCTGACACGTGCAAAGCACAGGAAGCCTAACCATCTTCACTTTGTGTCTGTACTTTTTACAAGACAGGTTTGTTCCTTCTTCAACAGCACCACAACTCAAAGGCATCAATTCTTAGGTCTTATTTTATTGTTGTTCAGCTGCCCCGTAGATATCAGATAATTAAAAACACCATAGCTTGGGTCAGGCACACCTCATTCCTTACAGTGACATCTCTTCTTTTTACCATCTTTTGCTGCATATTTACTACATGCACATTATCTCTTGATTTCTTTTTTTTTAAATTTCTTGATTTCTTAACTTCTGTTTCTGTGAGCACTGATCGTGGATTCACACAAAATGAGAACAAAAAGGAAAAGGTAAGTATTAGACTAACTTAAACAGTTCTTTTCTAAAGCACAGGAGAGATGACAGCTGTGTACTGACAAATTCTTCTGTTTACTTGAGAGAGTAGCAGGGACTACTGCATTTCTCAGAAAAGTCAAATTAAAAAGTAAAACTAAGGGAATTTAACCAGCATAGACTTCCTACTTCTAATCTTTACCTCTTTACCTAATGGTTCTGTTCCTCCCAACCTTTTGAACTTTAGCCCCGCTGTTCCCTCAGATAGGAAAGGGACTGGGTCATGGAGAAGAAGTCCAAGTGTTATTTCCTGCTGCTTCTTTCTCCAGCTCTTTTTGGGATCGCGGTGACTCTTCACTTTCTGAACACAACTGCAATCTTCAACACCAGCACCACCATCAGCACAATTCAAAGACTTGGATCATTCTCCAGTCTCCCTCAGCCCAACTTTCAGATGCGTATGAAGCAATTAGAAATACCATCACTAAAGGAAATGGGAAAGATCTGCGGTGAAAAAACAATGTATATGAAGCACCTGCTGCAGAGTGTCAAGGACTGAAGCCTACAATATGGATTGAGGCTCAATGTCAAGAAGACAAAGATTCTCACCACTGGACCAATTGGCAGCATCAGGATGGATGGTGAAGAGATTGAGATTGTACACAGCTTTAGTTTGCTTGGCTCCACAGTCAACAGTCTTGGCACCAGCAGCCAGGAAATTAAAAGGCGCATTGTCATGGGAAAGTCTGCTGTTAGGGACCTCTCCAAAGTACTGAAGAGCAATGGTGTCTCTCTGGAGACTAAGGTGCGTCTGATACAGGCCATGGTCTTCGCAATCACCTGTTATGCATCAGAGAGTTGGACGATGACCAAGGAGGATAGAAGGAGAATTGATGCCTTTGAGCTGTGGTGCTGGAGAAGAGGATTGAGAATACCATGGACTGCTAGGAAAACAAACAGATTCTTCCTGGAAAGGGCTAAACTGGGTGGGTCCTTGGAGGCAAGGATTCTGAGGCTCCGTCTAACATACTTTGGACATGTTGTGAGGAGAGACAGGTCCTTGGAGAAGGACATCATGCTTGGGAGGGTGGAGGGACAACGCAGGAGAGGAAGGCCCTCTATGAGGTGGATTGATTCAGTGACTGGAATAATTGGGATGGGAGTGTCAGAGACAGTGCGATTGGCACAGGACAGAGCAGAGTTTAGGGCTGTTGTACATAGGCTCACTATGAGTCGCAAGCGACTCGACGGCACATAACAACAACAACATGAACTTCATAAATAAACCAGTAAATTAAAAATGTATTAAAAAATCCTTTCTTAGATAGGCACATGTTAGTTAAAAGGACATCTTTGCTCTTTAGCACTTTTGAGAAGTCCTTGATAACAGATTTCCTCAAAGAAACAAGTCTTCTGGTTTCTTGACTCTTAGATACTTTCTCCAAGCTTATTTAATCTGTATAATGGTCTGTCCAGCTGTAACTCATGGTTGCTGTGATGCTGAACACTGTGACACTGATGTGTCAAATGCAATAATGGTTACCCATGGTGGACAGTGGTTGGTGGAGCTCCCTGATTAAAACAAGGAGTGACATCCACTTCTGAAATAGCTTGCCTCTGGAAACTATAAATAATGATAAATGATGAAAGTTATACAAGTGTTCAGGTCTTTCGTTCACAGGATTGCTATGCATTGTCTACGATTTGACAGCACTTAAAAACAACAACAATAAGCTAATATATAGAGAAGCTGGACTATATGAATAAGAATGTGGCATCAGGACTGGAGGAAGACTCATCAACAATCTGATTATGCAGATGTCACAGCTTGCAAAAAGTGAAGATGACTTGAAACTCTTACTGTAGAAGGTTAAAGACTTCAGTTTCCAATATAGATTACATCTCAATAACAAGAAAACAAAGATCTTTCCAACTGGATTTAAAGGTAACATCATTTGTCAACGATTTCAATTTACCAGGATCCACAATCCACATGTTGGTGCTAGGTGCTGTTTAGACACATTTGACCCTTAGTGACCTTTGGTGAAAGGGTAGGGCTGTCCCAGCGGGTTTTCTACTCTGTAATCCACCAAAGGGATCTGCAGGCTTTTGACTGGAGCCTTTGGGCTGGTTCCGCCCACCATCCTCTCCATTAACAGCCAAGTTCCTTATTAACTTTTCTCTCATTGTAGTTGAGGCAAAACCAACCCATAGTTAATACACTTACAGCTCTGGAAGCTGGTTTCTTGCTTCACGGCAGGAAAGTTTTGTGTTGTGTTTGATTTGTGTTATTGGTTTTTTTCCCTCCACAAGCAGGTGTCAGTTGGCCTTTGACCCCTTTTGGCCAACAAGGACCCCAGAGTGGAGGCCTGCTCAAGGGTCTGTCTTTAAAATTCCGTAGTGAGGAGTTGGGTCTGTGGCTGGCCAAGAAGCTCCCTTGGGCCAATTTTATTAATTTTAGAATGAACATTCTTTAATTGGTACAGGAGTCCTTTGTCTATTTGCTGAACTGAATAACTTGGAGTTGCTGTGATGCTGAACACTGTGCCATAGTCTGTCAAATACCATTATGGTTACCTATCATGGACAGTGTTTGAAGGAGCTTCCAGATTGATTCAGGTTTGAAAGCAGAAGTGGCGTCCACTTCCTAACCCAGATGCCTCTGGAAACTCTATAAACTCTATAATCATACAGAAATGATGTTAATTAGAGAACAGAGTTCAGGTCTTTTGTTCATAGGGTTATGAGTCATATTCAATAACTTGATGACACTTAACCACTGCTGTATGAGTCTCATGCTGGTATAGCTGGAGGAACATTCTTCTGCTTGTATATCACTCTTCATCAATTTCCTGTGCTGAGGTATTCTGGGTTTGCTGTGATGCTGAACCTTGTGCCATTGGGGTATCAAATACCATAATGGTCTCCCAATGTGGACAGTGTTTGGTGGAGCTCCCAGTTGTAAAACAGGTTTGGGAGCAGGAGTGGCATCTACTTCCTAAACCACATGCCTATGGAAACTGTATGAACTTGGAGAAACAATGATAGTTATGGAAATCCTTTAGGTCTTTTGTTCATAATGTTGCTATGAGTCATGTTCGCGTCAACGGCAATCAACAACAAGGCTGTAAATGGTCCAAAGGAAATAACCCATCTTTCTCAAGTTTAGCTGCTTGTAGATTTGCATGGAGGAGATTGCCCATCCTTCTCCCACAGAGCAGCTGGTGGATTCGAACTTCATTCGTTTGGGAATGTAGCGCACGTTCTTACCACTAGACCACCAAAGCTAGCTTCAGTTTATGACATAATTATAATCAGAATAAAATTAAAATAATAATAGTAAAATAAGAATTATAATCAGAATTTCAAAGTGAACTGAAAAACAATTAACTCATGTGCCACATCCAATTCAGAGTTTTCCTTCTTTTTCTCAATCTTTGTAAAAAATCCAGTGACAACCTTGTACTTCTGTGTTTGCTAAATCTCATATCCCTCAGTTACATGGTTTAAAATGTGATATAAGAAGTTCCTGGGTTGTGAATAGTCTTATAACCCTAGTTCCAAACCAGTCAAGGACTGCCAAGAATCCTAAGAGGTCTGTTTTGGAGAGGCTGAAACCAAGTTTCTCCTTGGAGGTCAGGATTTTGAAGCTCCACCTCCTATACTTCGGGCATGTGTCCAGGAGCAGCCAGTCCTTGGAGAAGGATATCAGGCTCAGAAGGGTGGAGGGACAGTGCAAAAGAGAAAGACCCCGGATGAGGTAGAGTGACACAGTAACTGGGGCAATGGGAATAGGTGTATTGGAGGCAGTGAGATTGGCTCAGCACAGGGCAGGCTTCAGAGGTGTTGAACATAGGTGGGGTCACTATGAGTCACAGGTGACTCAATGGCACATAACAACAACAACAATAACAACAACATTCTTTTAAAAATTCAAGGCACATACAGTGGTTCACAATAACAATGAGTACCATTTTAGAGTAAACGGAAAGACTTAGTATTATTTTACTGCATTGTCTTTAAGGCTCTTTTAGTGTATCTGGAGGTGTTTCTTTAATGTTTTTTATACTTTGAGCATGTTGCTAGGACGGGCTGCTCCTTGCAGAAGGACATGATGCTGGGAAGGTTGGAGGGTCAGCGAATGAGAGGAAGAGCCTCACCCAGGGGGATTGTCACAGTGACCGCTGCCATGGGCCCTTGTGTGTCAGGAAGTGTGAGGATGGTGCAGGATAGAGCAGGATTCAGATCTTTTGTTCATAGGGTTGCTGTGAGTCATAGCAGACTCAACAGCACCTAACAACAACATACATTATAAACTACCTCGGCTCTGGTGGCTTAGTGATAAGGAGTGGTGCTGCCAGCCCAAAGGCCCACAGTTGGAACCCATCAGTTGCTTCCAGGGAGAAAGATGAGCAAGCTCTTTGCAATTTACTTCCTCTCAAAACTGGCTAGAGTGTCAGCTATGGGCCGGTTCAGACTGGATGGTACATGAGACAAACAATTCACTGACATTAGATACTGTCTGACTTGTGTCTAAATTTGACTTACACATGGAAAGGAATGGAAGCATCCGTAATTCAGAGACTGTCTGTGTGTTGGATTGCTGCTATGAAAATGTGCATCTATGAGTAAACAGGACAAAAAGTATAAGAAATAGTTGATCATGTAATGATAAAAGTATAGAAGCCAGGAGAATGTATCACTGTCAGGTTCTTTTATCCAAAGCAACTTGAATGTTGAATGTGTAAGACAAAAACTCAGAGATTTTAACAAATGTAAAATTGTTCTGGGAGATTGTAATGTATGTTTTTCAGAGGTTATTGCACTGGGATAGTCTGCACTCAAGGACTTCTCCAGATTACTGAGGAACAATGGTATTTACTGAGACCTAAGGTGCTGGGTAGAGTAGAGGGACAGCGCAGGAGGGGAAGACCCTCTATGAGGTGGATTGATTCAGTGACTGGTGTAATCGAGATGGATGTGTCAGAGGCAATGAGATTGGCACAGGATAGAGCAGGGTTTAGGGCTGTTGTACATAGGGTCACTCTGAGTCGCAAACGACTCGACGGCACATAACAACAACAACAAGGTACACCTGATTTAGGTATTTTCAACCACTTGCTGTTCTGCTGAGATCTGGACAGTGAATAATGATGATGGAAGAAGAATTGATGCCTTTGAGGTGTAGTATTGGAGAAGAGCACTAAACATCCCGCCCAATGAACAAACATGTAAACCTTGGAGAAGGTGCGACCAGAGTGCTTTCTGGAGGCAAAGATTATATGGCATGTAGCTGGGAGAGGCTACTCATAGGAGAAGGACATCATGTTTGGAAAACTGGAGGGACAGCGAAAGAGAGGAAGACCCTCAAGGAGATGGGTTGGCAGCGTGACAATGAGCTCAAGCATGTCAGAGATTGTGAGGTTGGCACAGGATAGGATAGGGCTCTGATCTCCTGTTGTATGGTTGCTTTGAGTCTTACTCTACTCCAAAACACCTAACAACAGTATGTATAATAGAAGAAAATGGTCCAGTCTTCAGCCATCTTGATAATTGTTGCTATGTTTGAGCCCACTTTGGAGCCACTGTATAAATTTATCTGGTTGAAGTTCTTCCTCATCATCTGTTTTACAAAACATAATATCCTTCTCCAGGGTTTGTTGTTGTTGTGTGGCATCGAGTTATAACCAACCATAGCCAATCCAGTGGGTTTTCAGAGGCAGTAAATAACACAGGAAGAAATGCTTATCCTTTTTCCATGAAGCATTAGGTGGATTTGAACTGTGTATTTTTGAGATTGCAGTGTAGCTTCTTATCATTCGCCACTTTGTTGTGGTTGTTGTGTATCATCAAGTCGAAAGTGACTCATGGATGAGCCTCCAGTGGGTTTTTTAGGGGCAGTTAATCACAAGGGAATAGATTGCCCTTGTTTCTCCCTCAGAGCAGTTGGTGGATTAGAACTGTATGCCTTATGGAGTGCAGCACAGCTTCTTACCACTCTCCTGATAATGCATCCAAAGTAAGTGAGAGGAAGTTTCACTACTGTTACTTCTAATACCTTGTACTTCAAGTCAGCTTTAGTCTATGGTATATTCAGAATCCTACAAAGGCATTTGACTGCGTGGACCATAACAAACTGTGGCTGACTCTGAGAAGAATGGGAATCCCAGAACATTTAATCGTGCTAATGAGAAACCTATACTTGGACCAAGAGGCAGTTGTCAGAACAGAGCAGGACAACACTGCATGGTTCAAAATTGGGAAGGGCGTACGCCAGGGATGTGTCCTATCTTCATACCTTTTCAACCTGTATGCAGAGCAGATTATCCGAGAGGCTGGGCTCTATGGGGAAAAGCATGGCATTAGGATTGGTGGACGATCTATCAACAATCTGCGTTATGCAGATGACACAACCCTGCTCGCTGAAACTGAGGAGGACCTCATGCACTTACTGCAGAGGGTCAAGGGCTGCAGCCTTCAGTACGGACTGAGGCTCAATGTCAAGAAGACAAAAGTTCTCACCACTGGACCAATCGGTAGCATCAGGATGGATGGTGAAGAGATTGAGATTGTTCACAGCTTCAGTTTGCTCAGCTCCACAGTCAACACTCTTGGCACCAGCAGCCAGGAAATCAAAAAACATATTGCGATGGGTAAGTCTGCTGTTAGGGACCTCTCTAAAGTACTCAAGAGCAACGGTGTCTCTCTGGAGACTAAGGTGAGCCTGATACAGGCCATGGTTTTTGCAATCACGTGTTATGCATCAGAGAGTTGGACAATGCCTAGGGAGGATAGAAGGAGAATTGACGCCTTTGAGCTGTGGTGCTGGAGAAGAGTATTTAATGTACCATGGATTGCCAAGAAGACAAACAGATTCATCGTAGAGAGGGTTAAACCAGGCTGCTCCTTGGAGGCAAGGATTCTGGGGCTTCGTCTGACGTACTTTGGACGTGTTGTAAGGAGAAACAGGTCTTTGGAGAGGGACATCATGCTGGGTAGAGTAGAGGGACAGCGCAGGAGGGGAAGACCCTCTATGAGGTGGATTGATTCAGTGACTAGGGTAATCGAGATGGGTGTGTCAGAGGCAGTGCAATTGGCATAGGATAGAGCACGGTTTAGGGCTGTTGTACATAGGGTCACTCTGAGTCGCAAACGACTCGACGGCACGTAACAACAACAACAACTGCATGAACTACTGAGAAGCAATGATGTCAGTCTAGAGACTAAGGTGCACCTGACCCAGTCCATGGTCTTCACAATTACTTGCTATGCATCAGAGAGCTAGATAATGACTAAAGAAGACAGAAGAAGAATTGATGCCTTTGAGTTGTGGTGCCGGAGGAGAGTCTAGAACATACCATGGACTGTCAAGAACACAAATAGATATGTCTTGGAGAGAGTGAAACCAAATTTCTCCTTGGAGGCTAGGATTTTGGAGCTCTGTCTTATGTACTTGGGGCACGTGGCCAGGAGAGACTGGTCCTTTGAGGAGGACATCATGTTCGGAAGGGTGGAGGGACAGCACAAGAGAGGAAGATCCTGGATGTGATGGATTGATATAGTAACTGAGGAAATGGGGGTTGGTGTGTCAGAGTTAGTGAGACTGGCTCAGGACAGGGGCAGGCTTCAGAGCTGCTGTACATAGGGTCACTAGGAGTCGATGGCAAATCACGGTGCAAAATAGCACAACAACTGCATAAACACCCAGTAGTTTCCCTTTTCTGACAGGTTTCTAACTTACACAGATTCCAGTTTTCATGTACCAGGTAATTGGAAGGGAAGTCTGGTGGCACAGTCCACAGTGAGATGCACTACTAACACAAAACTCATTCCTCTCCAGAGGTTCGAATTCACCAGAAGCTCCCCAGGAAAAAGATGGACATTCTCCTTCTGTGCAATTTATAGCCTCAGAAACCCAGCAAAACATCAGCCAAGGAGTTAGTCCCAAAGTAATGGCAATGAGTGAGTGAGGTTGCTAATTGGAGGCACAAAAAATGTTTACTTTGGGATTAGCATTATCTTTTTAGGGTACCTGGGCCAGGTTCCAAACCTCTGAATGCATCCCAGAGAGCCAGCAATCTTGTGAAGGGCCGAACTTTGGATATGAACAGCTGACAAGCCACAGTGAACTTTAAGGGTTATCTCTTTTTTTTCTTTCCCATTTTGAGGAAACGGGGACCATTTGTAACAATGGATGGTAGCCAAGCACCAGGATAAGATCTCCCTTCCGTGTCTGGAATTATGCTCCACAGCCCAAGACTCTTAATCAGCAGAAAGAGGAAACCAAGGTTTCCTCCCTCACGGACTTGGCCGCCCCAGATCCTCAGGCCACCTCTGACACTGTGTGCTGTCAACCTAACATCCTTCCCCCACCCCTGGTTAATGCCCACAGGCCATTAGACTAAACAAAGAAAAGAACTGTGTTTTCCTTTTAATGTGAGGTTCCGTGGGGGAAATCCGTCCGCGTTGGACGGAGATAAAGCAGCTTAAGTTATGTTTAATCATCCTGTTCTATCAATATCAGTTATTTACATTAAATTTAAAAGCGTTTCTCACAAGGCGACCGGTGTGGATTGGGTTGGGAACAAAGCAGGAGTTGCTTTTGGTGGGAGGCGATTTTTTTATGTCAAACAAAGAGAGTCACAGCGGTTTATCCCCGCCAAGGAAGGGCCCGTTAAGAAAATTGTAGTTTGGCCATTCCACAATAAAACCCAGAAAGCTAAGCCCTGAAGATATGGGAGGGGGGTGATTGGAAGAAAGGGCTCTCTATTTGATTCTGGTGTGTAAACAGGTCAGCTGACTTCCCCGTGGTTCAAAACCCCATGTATAAGACAGGATCAAGTGAGGCTCAGGCAAGGAAATGAATGGAAGATTGGCCTTGGAGGCAGGGAGCATCCCCCAGCTGTGAAGCCCTGGATTTAAAGAAGGGAGCTCTGGAGCCCTACTGTATGGAGTGGCACTACTGACCCAAGGGCCCTGTCTCTCTATGGGAGAAAGATGGGAAATCTCTTCCCATATGAGTTACACCTTACTCTGGAGTCTCAGCTGTGAGTTGACGCCCACTTGATGGCCATGCGTTTTAGTTTTCTTTCAGTTTGAAGTTTTAAGAAGAGGTGAGCTGGTGGCATGGTGGTAACTCAGCTGTTGACACGAAGGTTGGTGGTTGGAAACACGGGCTGCTCCGTAGGCTTCCAGAAAGACTCAAAACCTCCAACCCAAATCCAGTACTATTGGACCAGCTCCTACTCAGGGCGACCCTCATCGCAGGCTATGTCACTGGCCCCAGAAACTCCCTGCTGTCCTTTGTCTAAGGGGTCACTAGAAGTGGATTCAACTCGACAGCACTGAGCATGGGGTCCTTCCTTTGTTCCTTCCTTCTTTCCTTCCTTCCTTTCTTCCTCCTTCCCTCCTTCCTCCCTCCTCCTCCTCCTCTTTCTCCTCCTCCTCTCCTTCTCCTTCTCCTCCTCCCCCTCCTCCTTCTCCTCCCCTTCTTCTCCT
>NW_006399903.1:6831401-6865748 GCF_000299155.1 Elephantulus edwardii
CTCTTCCCCCTCCCCTCCCCTCCTCTCCTCCTCCTCCTCCTCCTCTTCCTCCTTCTCCTCCTCCTTCTTCTCCTACTCATCCTTCTTCTCTTTCTCCTCCTCTTCCTCCTCTTCTTCCTTCTCTATCTCTCTTTCTTTCTGTTCTTCCTTACTTCTTTCTTTCTTAGTTTTTGGTTGAAAGTTTGACTTGGTCTAACCATTAAGTGCTCAACTGCTTGCCACCAGGTTGGCTGTTTGAGCCTTCTTTTCCTCTAGAAGTGCTATGGAAGACTGGCCTGGTATCTGCTTCCCAGTGGTTTTGAAAACCCCCCTGACGCATATTTCCAGGCAGTGGGCAGTTACTGCTAAGTATTTAAATGCTCAGAGAAACACCAACACTTGGTGAAGCAAAATATATTTATTGTGAGTAAAATTGGGCAGTGTCAGCACAAACGTGTGGAGAATATACACCACAGAGGGGGCAGTGAAAGCAGCTTTCATGGGCCACTGTGGTGTTAATGTCCCACGAGGATGCATTATATCGCACTTATCCATTTGTCTGGTGATAAACATTTCTATTTCCCCTTGTACTGTGAGTCATGCTGCTATGGATGTTTATACAAGTATCTGCTTGAATCTCTGCTTTCAAGTCTCCTGGGTATATCTACCTAGGATAGGAATACAAACCATTGCCAGGTCATAAGGCGATTCTAGGTTTAACTTTCTGAGAAACTGTTGTTGTTGTTGTTATTTGCTGTTGAATTGCCTGGAACTCATAGTGACCCTATGTACAACTGCCCTAAACCCTGATCTATCCTGTGCCAGTTTCAATCTCTCTGACACACCTACCCCCATTACCCCTGTCACTGAGTCAATCCATCTCATTGAGGGTCTTCCTCTCCTGCTCTGTCCCTCTGCCCTTACAAATATGATGTCCCTCTCCAAGGACTGGTCCCTCCTTGCAACATGTCCAGAGTATGTCAGACAAAGCTTCAGAATCCTTGCCTTCAAGGAGCAGCCTGGCTTCACCCTCTCCAGGACAAACTTGTATGTTGTCTTAGCAGTCCATGGTATATTCAGTACTCTTCTCTAGTACAGCAGCTCAAAGGCATCAATTCTCCTTCTATCATCCCTAGTTATTGTCCAGCTTTCTGATGCATAACAAGTGATTGCAAAGACCATGGCCTATATCAGGTGCACCTTAGTCTCCAGACTGACATCATTGCTCTTCAGTACTCTGGAGAGGTCTCTGAGTGCAGACTTTTCCAATGCAATCCGTCTTTTAATTTTCTGGCTGCTGGTACCAATAAGTTATTTTTCACTGTCATTGAATCATTTTATGTCATCAGTAATGCATAATGGTTTCAAAGCCATCTCATCTCATTGTTGACATCCTAAACTCAAAATCCAACTCACTGTTTAAATTTCTGTTTTTTCTTTCCAGCCATCATTAAAACTGTCTTCATGGGTGTCATGCCAACATCTTAGTAATCCTATCAAACATTAAAAATAACTGTGTTACTCAATGAGACACCATCTCACTCTTCTAACAGTGGCAAAATTTAACAGGACAGAAAGTAATAAATGTTGGAGAGGATGTGGTGAGATAGGGACACTTATACGTTGTTGATGGGATTGTAAAATGGTGCAATCATTCTGAAAGGCAGTTTGGCACTTCCCCAAAATGCCAAACATAGAAATACCGTATGACCCAGATATTTCACTGCTTGGAATATACCCCCCAAAAATGAGAACTGAGGCACAGAGACTTGTACATCAATGTTCATAGCAGAGTTATTCACCATACCAAGGACGTAGAAAGAGCCCAGATGTTCAACCACAAAGAAATAGATTGAGAAACTATGGTACATTCACACAATGGAATACAACGTGGCACACAGGAACAATGATTTCGTAAATTATTTCCTAGCTTGAGAGAGATGGAAAGCATTAGGCTAAGTGAACTGATTCAGTCCCCAAAGGACAAATATTGTATAAAACCATTATTGTAGAATGAGTGTGAGGACCCAAGGGGGCGTGGGGAGGGTGGAAGCAAAGGGATGAGAATGTGTAAAGGGAGGGGGAAACTAATCAAGGAGTTGTACAATTTGATGGGTGTGTATGAGAGAAATTGGAAGAATCTGATCTGAAAAACAATGTATTCACATCTCGTAAATAAACTAGTATAATTAAAAAAAAGTAAAAAAGTTAATTCAAAGAGTATTTTCTTGTGACTATTGATTGATGACTTATTATGATGCTTGCGACTTATTATTATTTATTCTTCAGAAAGACATTTGAAGAAATAACAAAAAAGCACATTTTATTCTCCCATTGAACTCATATTTGGAGACTTTATGTTCAATAAATTTTATAAATGAAGTACCTGTGAAAACAAACAAACAAATAAACAAACAAACAAACCCAAGCTTGTGTTACTAAAGTTTCTGAAGAAAAAATGTGGGACAGTTTGAGAATAAATATATCTAAGGTTAAGCCACCAATCATCTGTGCAATAAAGAGAAAGAGTGGTATAAATCCAATAACAAAATGTGCTTAGTGGTCGGTAATTGTGGAAAGAGTCACTAAAGATAGGCCATACACTTTCTCTAAGGCCTTCCGGTGCTTGACACTGGAAAATGGCAGCACAGGGATAATACAAACACCAAATAAAAAATTCCCCATTCCCCGAGCCAGAAGCCATCATACAAGTTGAGAATTGGGCTTTCCCTCAATGTACTTTTCACAGAAGATCAAACTCACTTGGCGTCAATTCATGGGGATCTTCCACTGGGTTTCTGAGGCGGAAATTCTAGTCTAGTGGGTAAGAGGTTGCACTGCCATCCAAAAGGCAGGTGTTTTGAATCCAGGAGCTAATCCAAGGGAGGAAGATGGGCAATCTCCTCCCCTGCAATTTACAATCCCGGAAACTCACTGGAGGATCAGCTCTGAGGCATTCTGATCTGATGGCAATGAGAGCGAGAAATCTCTATGGAAGGAAAGAGAGTGCCAGCCTTTCTTCTGAAGAGCAACTGGTGGATCTGAACAGCTGACCTTTTGGTTAGCAACTTGATATATTGTGCACTACAACACCAGAGCTGGATTGTATTTTATTATTATTATTTCTTGGGTTTGGAAATGGGCAGATTTTTGATGCTGTTATTCTATGCTGTCAAGTCGCCTGTGACCCATAGCAACTTTATGTAAAGCAGCTCTGAACCCTTCCCTGTCCTGAGCCAGTCTCACTGACTCCGATACACCCACATCCATTACCACAGTCACTATATCAATCATCTCATCTGCGGTTGTCCTCTCCTGTGTTGCTCCTCAACCCTTCCAAGCATGATGTCCTTCTCCAAGGACTGATCCCTCCTGGCCATGTGTCCAAAGTATGTGAGACAGAGCCTCAAAATCCTAGCCTCCAAAGAGAGACTTGGTTTCACCCTCTCCAAGACAGACCTATTTGTTTTCTTGGTGGTCAATGGTATATTCAAGACTCTTCCTCAAAACCACAATTCAAAGGTGTTAATTCCTTCTCTTTCATTCTGTTGTTGATTGCTGTCAATTCAAGTATGACTCATAGAGACCCTGTGAATAAATGACCTGAAGCCTTTCTATAACTATCATCGTTTCTCAAAGTTCATAGATTTCCCAGAGGAATATTGTTTTAGGAAGTGGATGCCACTCCTGCTTTCAAACCTGTCTTAAACTGGGAGCTCCACCCAACACTTTTCACCGTGGGTAACCACTATGGCATTTGACATTCCATTGGCACAAGGTTCAGCATCACAGCAAACCCGGGTTACCTCAGTACAGCAAATTGACAGAAGAGTACTGTACAACTTAGAAGAATGTTCTTCCAAAATATAGTAACAACTGACTTGTAAATACAAAGGCCCTCCACAAGGTCTCGTTGACTCTAAATAAGAGGCTTAAATAAAAACAAGCAATGTAATATGTTGTTGTTGTTGTTGTTGTTCTGTACTGGCAAGTCGTCTGTGTACAGCAGCTCTGAGCCCTTCCCTGGCCTGGTGGTAAGAAATTGTGTTGCCAACACAAAATCAGGCAGTTCAGATCCACTAGCTGCTGTGTGGGAGCACAGACAAGTTCCTCTCGTGTGATTTACAGTCTCTGAAGACCCACTGAGAGTCAACTCTGAATGAGTCAGCTCTGACTGAACCTAACAACAACAACAACCAACAGCTGGTTGTTACTGTGGTTTTGGTTTAAGTTTCTATGAAGTTAATTTCAAAGGTGGATTTCCCAAACTGCTTTGGATGATGGCCGTAATATATTATTTACACAATGTCACCTTCAATCTCCAATCCCAACCATTCGAAAGGAGAAGATTCTCTGGGCAGATTAAGTTTGGTGTGTCTGTCATTTAAAATCCCATTTTGGTATTTTTCTGTTTCACTTGCCTAGCCCTCTTTTCTGTCACTAAAAGAGAATGGAACTACGGCGATAAACCCAAGAGGCTGCTTTGCCCCCCACTTGAGCTCTGTAGAGATTTGAGCTTTTAACCCGAAGCCTGCATTTCTTGGTGATTCAAGTGCACAGTCTCCTTCTGTTTTATAGTCTCTGGAAGCCAAAGGAGGATCAGCTATGAGCTGGTTTTCACTTGATGACAATGATTGAGTAAGAGTGATGTTCACTTGGACAATAAAAGGAACAAATAGAATGGCTCCTAGTGGTTCGGTGGTTAAACATTCAGTGACTTACTGAGCTAATGGTCTGACTCTATGCAGTCTTTTAATGCTTATAGTCTAGAGACCTCTTTGGGGAAATATGCACTGTCACATGGGGTCACAATGAGTCCCAATTGACTCCACGGCATCTAACAAGATTGTCTAATGTTTAGTGGTTAAGTGGGAATAGATGTATGCATACACATGAAGTTTCCAGACTACTTGAGAGGAACTTACTCTAATAACTAAAGCAGCAGACATGGCAGTATTTTGCAAACATTAACTATCTAAATATAGAACTTGATTGATTGGAACATAGACTAAAACTGAAACCACCTCTTAGTTTTCTAGAAGAAAGAAAAACTAAAGAGTAAGAGCATTTATTTTGGTACAAATTGGAGTTACTCTGGCCCATTACATTGTTATATTTATGAAAAGCCTGCTAGTGTGGTTAAAACTTTCAGCCTGATACACTCTAAGTTGACTGAACATAGATAAAGCAGCCGACCTCTGAGAGGCAGGCTGGCAGGAGTCAACAAACTTAGTGTTTCTAAGATGTTCTGGTTCTTCCTAACAGAAGATCAAATGTTTTGAATCAATTAACAGAAGGTGTGCCTAAGGCAGTTTCACTCTTCCTTAACTTTGAGTACACCCAAGATAAGAACAAACATGTTAAAATGCAGTTAATTCATCAGATTCTTGGTTTTAGGGCAAAGATAATGAATTCACCCCTTAGGAGCAAACGTGAGTGGCTTCCTGGTTAGTCTTCTCTAGAGAATATAGCCTACAGTGAATGGATAGGCATTTCACAACTGCTTCCTTTCTTTGAAGGAGCCTTGTTGCTGTAGTGTGTAAAGCGTTGCATTGCTGAACCAAAGATCAACAGTTCAAATCCACCAGTGGTTCTATGGGAGAAAGATGGAAAATTTCTTCGAGTTAAGATTGTATAGCCTCAGAAATCCAATGGAGGATCACCAGCAGTTGGAAATGGTGTGGCAGTAACAGGGTCTCTTTCTCCAGGGACAACGTGGTCCAGGTGGATCTTGATGCCAGAATGAAGAAGATACACAGAGCAGAGTCAAAACCAACTCTCACATGACCTGTACTCACATGAGAACTCAACCTTTACTCTTATAAGTTCATGTAGACTTCTGGGGACGTTACTACTCTAAAACTAAGGCAGCTGACCATTTCACAAAGATAGATGTGACCCACTGAAACCATTTCAGTCTAGCCCTACACTTCCTAACCAAGCAGTGTGGATCAACACCTTGGAATGTATCTTAAGATTGAATTGTTGTTGTTACGTGCTGTCAAGTCATTTGCGACTCATAGTGACTCTATGTAAAACAGCCCTAAACCCTGCTCTATCCTGTGCCAGTCTTATTGTCGCTGACACACCCACCCCCATTACCCCAGTTACTGAATCAATCCATCTCATTGAGAGTCTTCCTCTCCTGCACTGTCCCTCCACCCTCCCAAGCATGACATCCCTCTCCAAGGACTGGTCTTTTCTTGCAACATGTCCAAAATGTGTCAGACGAAGCTTCAGAATCCTTGCTAAACTTTAAAAATTAGATTCTCATATTTCTTGTTTTATCTGGAACTTTAACTCAAACCCCTAGCCATTGAGTCTGAATCAGCCCATAGCTGATGCTCAGTTGGGTTTCTGAGGCTATAAATCGCACCAGAGGAGGCCGCCCCCTCCCTCCCTTTGAGCATGGCCTTTTGGTTAGCAACGGACCACATCATCAAATGGATCTCTTCCAGTCAGTCGGCCGGCTAGTTGTCCTCCAGATTTGCTGGCTCAATTTGGTGAGCACATCCAGGGCTGCATCTGTGTATTGAATTATGTCAGTCGGTACTCTATCCATTTCTGAGGCTTTGCCTTTTACCAATCCCTTCAGAGCAGCTTGAACTTCCTCCTTCATCACCGTTGCTTATTGGTCGTATGTTGCTTCACGATCTTCTGTGTCTGTCAATTCCTTTTGGTACAATGACTCTATGTACCCCCTTTTATCTTCTTTTAATGCTTCCTGGATCATTCAATATTCTGCCCAAAGCATCTTTAAGCTTAAGAAATGCAGAGTGAATTTGTCCCTTTAGATTTTCTGACTCCAGCTCTTTGCACGTCATTGTAGTACTTGTCTTCTCCAGATGCCTTTTGAAATCTTATGTTCAGCTGTTTCTTGACTTCCTGATTCCTTCTCTTTGTAAGGCCTCAAACCTATTCTTGAGATAATCTTTGCATTCAACTGGGATATACTTAAGATAAAGTTTTGGTTCTTGTGGATTTGATTTAATTTTCTTTAGATTTAGTTTGAACATGCATATGAGTAACTGATGATGATGTGTTCCACAATCAGCACCTGGCATAGACTTCACAGCTGATAATGAGTTTTCCCTTTGATTCTTTACACTGATATAATCAATCTGATTCATATGTAGGCCCATCAGGAGAGGTCCATGTGTATAGCATGGTTTGTCTTTCTTATATAAGGTATTTGCAATGAATAAATTATTGATTGTCCAAAATTCTATCCTCTATCTCCAGCTTCATTTCTCTCACCAAGCCCATGTTTTCTGACTACCGATCCTTCTTTGCTGCCAACTTTTGCATTCCAGTCCTCCATTATAATTAATGCATCTTGATTGCATGTTTGATTAATTTCTGATGAAAAAGGTTGATAGAAATCTTCTGTTTTCTCCTCTTTAGCTCTGCTTGATGGTACACGTATATTTGAATGATAGTGATATGCACTATACTTCCTTGTGTGCGTGTCAGATACAGTGAGATTGGCTCAGCATGGGACAAGTTTTAGAGTTATTGTGTATAGGGTCACTGTGAATTGCAGTACATAACAACAACCCCAATATCATCAAAGCTCCCTTCTAGAAAGGCAAAGTTTTGGAGAGAAGGTTAAACTTCCTAGAATTTATCAGAGTTGTAAGCAGGGAAAGTGAAACGAGAAGGCTTGTATATTAAACAGAAGGGACTCTAGTGTTAAAATGTGCTAAGTATGTTGTTGTTGTTGTTGTTGTTATGTGCCGTCGAGTCGCCTGCGACTCATAGCGACCCTATGTACAAGAGCCCTAAACTCCGCTCTGCCCTGTGCCAATTGCACTGTCTCTGACACTCCCATCCCAATTATCCCAGTCACTGAATCAATCCACCTCATAGAGGGTCTTCCCCTCCACCCTCCCAAGCATGATGTCCCTCTCTAAGGACCGGTCTCTCCTCACAACATGTCCAAAGTAAGTTAGATGGAGCCTCAGAATCCTTGCCTCCAAGGAGCCACCCGGTTTAACCCTTTCCAGGACAAATCTGTTTGTTTTCCTAGCAGTCCATGGTATTCTCAATCCTCTTCTCCAGCACCACAGCTTAAAGGCATCAATTCTCCTTCTTTCCTCCTTGGTCATTGTCCAACTTTCTGATGCATAACAGGTGATTGCAAAGACCATGGCCTGTATCAGACTCACCTTAGTCTCCAGAGAGACACCACTGCTCTTCAGTACTTTGGAGAGGTCCCTAACAGCAGACTTTCCCATGGCAATGTGCCTTTTAATTTCCTGGCTGCTGGTGCCAAGATTGTTGACTATAGAGCCAAGCAAACTAAAGCTGTGTACAATCTCAATCTCTTCACCATCCATCCTGATGCTGCCAATTGGTCCAGTGGTGAGAATCTTTGTCTTCTTGACATTGAGCCTCAATCCATATTGTAGGCTGCAGTCCTTGACACTCTGAAGCAGGCGCTTCAGGTCCTCCTCAGTTTCAGTAAGCAGGGTTGTGTCATCTGCATAATGCAGATTGTTGATAAATCGTCCACCAATCTTGACTCCACATTTCTCCTCATAGAGCCCAGCCTCCTGGATAATCTGTTCTGCATATAGGTTGAAAAGGTATGGAGACAGGATGCATCCCTGGCGTACGCCCTTCCCAATTTTGAACCATGCAGTGTTCCCTTGCTCTGTTCTGACAACTGCCTCCTGGTCCAAGTATAAGTTTCACATTAGAACGATCAAGTGTTCTGGGATTCCCATTCTTCTCAGAGTCAGCCACAGTTTGTTATGATCTACACAGTCAAATGCCTTTGCATAGTCAATGAAACACAAATAGACATTCCTGTGGTATTCCCTGCTCTACCTATGTGCTAAGTATAATACTTCTCAACAAAGGTCAGCAGTTCAAATCTGCTAGTGGCTCAAAGGGAGAAAGACGGAAGTCTCTTCCCATAATGAATTACAGCCTGGTAAATCCAGGGGAGGGAGAAAGAGGAGGAGATGAATACACAACAGTAGGGGCACTCAGCTAAGGTTAGAACAGCTGATTCTACAGGGTTGTTGTTTCTAAGTGCCGTCGAGTCCTAGGCAACTCATGGCGACCCTATGAACGAAAGACCTGAACACTTACTTGTATTACTCTCATCCTTTCTCCAGGTTCATAGGGTTTCCAAAAGCAAGCTATTTCAGAAGTGGATGCTATTCTTTTAATCAGTGTCACAGTGTTCAGCATCACAGCAATCACGAGTTACCTCTGTACAGCAAGCGGACAGACCTAGAACAGGACAGACCTAGGACAGACCTATACTACCTAGAACAATGTTTGACCAAAAAGAATTAAAGCAGGCCTGAGGGCCATGGATTAAAAATCCCAGAAACTAAAGAACTCAAAAGAAAGAATTCCTGTTCAAGTGACATGCATTTGTGCATAATGCTTAGCTAAGAAGGAAAGTAGCAATCTTGCAACTCTTAAAAAAATGCTCTAGAAACAACAGTTGTGTTTGGTATGTACCATAGAGTTAGAACTGTCACCTTGATGACCCTCCCATGGGTTTTTGGAGGCAGTAAATTGCAGGAGGGAATAGCCCATCTTCCTCCTGTGGAACAGTTGGTGGATTTGAACCACATGCCTTTGGATTGGCAGGACCACGCTTTACCACTAAGGTACCAGAGCTTCCATAAACAAGAAAGTTAACGATGAACACAAGATCTAATGATAAAGCCTTTCGCTAAAGCCCTGTTGGGAGTCATTCCAGAGCAGGAGGTACTCTAAAATCATGGTAGCGTGAGGCCAAGGATCCACATCTATGATTTCTGATCTCATCTCAGAATTGTCTTCACCAGTTAATGAATTTACAAGGTAAGCTTTTAGAACTGTTTGCTCTTTTCACATTTGTTAACAATGGGAGCTGACACTGAACATTTTACTTGTGCCAGGTAAGTGCTTTAGATGACTTCTCCATCTCATTTCACCCTCAGACAACTCTGAAAGGCTGATGTTGTTATTGTCAGCTGAAAGGTGAGGATACTGAGACTCTGAGAATTGAGACAATTTACCCAAAGCTAACAAATCTGTATTGGAAGGAGTGCCATTAGGGTTTGCCTCAAAGGCAAGGATGGAGAGACTGTCCCATATACTTTGGACATATTATCAAGAGGGCCAGAGCTTGAGAACGGACATCACATTTGGAAATGTAGAGGGTTAGTGAAGGAGAGGAAGACCCTCACTGAGATGGCTTGAGGTGATGGGTACAGCAGTGAGCTTGGGCAAGGGGGATATTGTGAGGATGATACAGGGTGGGGCAAAGTTTTGATCTGCTGCTGTACATAGGGATCCTTCCTATGGATTGGGGTTTACATGATGTGTTTATATGATGTGGTGCTAAAGAGTCCCAAATATCCCAAGAACTGACAAAAGAATAACCAGATTTATCCTGGAGAAAGTACAACCACAGTATTCCTTGGAGGCAAGGAAAGCTTCATCTTTCGTCCTTTGGACATGTAGTTAGATGAAGCCATTCCTTGGAAATGGGCATTATACTTAGAGCTCTGGAGAGTCAGCATAGCAGAGGAAAACCTCCAATGAGATGGATTGACACTGTGACTTCAGTAATGAGATCTAGTGTGTCAGAGACGATGAGAATGGCACAGGTTGGCTGTTCATAGGGTCACTATGAGTCATACTTGATGGCACCTAACAACAACAACAGCTCAGTTTCTATTGACTTGAGTGAGTCTCACTCACAGTGACTCTGTGTGAGAGTCAGAATAGAACCTGACTCCGTCGCTGAATTGCTGATTTTTCAGAGGTCAGTCAGTAGGTATACTCTTGGGGTACCTGTGGCTAAACTAAAAATATTTTTTAAAATCCATACAACAAAACAACTAACTAAACTCATTGCTGTGGAATTGATGCAAATCACAGGCATCCTGCAGGTCAGAAGAGAACTATCTTGTTGGGGCTCTAGGGTGGTATTTTTTCTGGATCACCATTTGACTATCAGGGAGCTCCGGTGGCTTAGTAGTAAGGCATTGAACTGTCAGTATGGAGGTACTGAGTTCTAATCCACCAGCTGATCCATGGGGGGTTGGGGTGGGTGGGTGGAATGGAAATGGGCAATCTCCTCGCATGTGCTTAACTGGCTTTGAAAACCCACTAGAGGGTCAGCTGTGGGTACTCAATGGTACTCTGGCTCCACGGTACTCAACAATGACAACAATGTGTCAAATAGTCTGGCGTACTGGGTTGGCTTTCATGTTACTGTGATGCTTCAGTAGATATTGAAGTTGTCAAGGGTTTCCTTTTACCTGGATACACAACAACATTCACAGAAGCGACAGTGAAAGAAAACCAAACCCCAATCAACTTCATTTGGCAAATCTGCCTCAAAAGCTGTCTTTGAAGTGTTAAAAAACAAAGCAATAACCTGAGGACTAAGGTGCACCTGGCTCAAATAGGATATTTTCAAAGGCCTCATATGTAATGAAAACTGAGAAGAAATTCATGCTTCTGTATTATTATTATATTGTTCAAGCATACTGAATATACTATGTACTGGCAAAAGCAAGACCAAATCTATCTTGAAAGTACATCCTGAGTGCTCCTTTGAAGCGAGGATGGTGACTTTGTCTTGAGAACTTTGATCATTTCTCAGGAGGGGCCTGGCCCGGAAGGAGGACAGCATAGAAGGGAGGGTGATCCCGATAGAGGAAGCCCCTTCACAAGTAGATTGGCAGAGGGGCTGAAGCAGGAACAATGGCTGGAAAGATGACCCAGTGTTTTGTTCTTTTGTCATGTAGAGACGTGTTTATGGAAATTAACGCCTATGCTATGTGCTGCAATTGCGCCCCATCCAAACATCAGGCACTCATCTTTTGGATGATTTTACCAGAATATTGACTCAATCATCTCATTAAACTTTACCTTAACATACCACAACCCTACATGAAATGATAACTTCAACTTCCTTGCTTTTACTACTGAAAATTGTCCCCTAATGTCCTCAAAATCATGGTGGCTGTTAGGGATGTAAAGGAAATGGGAAAGGTCCGGCAGGGATCTGGGAAGACGGCACAATGGGGGGCATAGTTCAGTAGTGATTAATTTTATAAAACACAATGAATGGAAATGATTGTATGAAACGCAATATGAATGAAGGATAGTGTGAAACACAGTATATATAGACTTTGAAGGCAAACCAATATAGAATAAAAAATTAAAAACAACAGCAACAAAAACAGTCAGGGAGTTGTGCTGCTAACCTCAAAGCCACACCTCTTTGGAGGTTTGAATCCACTCGTAGCTCCGGAGGCAAAAGATGAGCTGTGTCCTCCTGTGCAACTGACAGCCGTTGAAAATCTGCTGGAGGCTCAGCTATGAGCTAGTTCCCACTAGATAGCAATGAATTTGAGTTTTTGAAAGTTTTCTTTAAGTTTAGCAGTTCAAGATTCCACAGTCAGTCTTGATCCATGGGGACCTTGAGACACAAAGGAACTCATTTTCACTGCTTAGTGATCTCTCACCTCAGTGCTGGGGATGGAAACTACAATGTTAATGGAAAATTCTCAGTGGCGCCCCCTTCAGGTGGCACCCAAGGCTCACATCACACCTGCCGTATCCTAGATATCTCTGTGTAATGTGTTGCTGTTAGGTGCCGTCTAGTCGTAGATGACTCCTAGCGACCCTGTGAATGAAAGACCTGAGCACTGTTCATAGAGTTTCCGGAGACGAGCCATTTCGGAAGTGGATGCCACTCCTGCTTCCAGGCTTGTATAACTGGGGAGCTCCAGCAAACACTGTCCAGCATGGGTGACCATTATCACATTTGGCACATCAGTGTCACAGTGTTTAGCTTCACAGCAACCATGAGCTACCTCTGTACAGCAATGCACAGATCATAATGGGGTGGCTAAGTAGTGGGCAGGGTTCCGATCTGCTGTTCACAGGGTCACCACAAATTGTAGTCAGCTTGACAGTGCCTAACAACAGTAATATGATGGGAACAAGATTACTTCATGATACCTGACGACAAGAACAACAATCTTTTCAAAAGCACATTGTCACATCGTTCTCTTGCAGATTGGCTAAAATAAACAAACAAGACCAAAACAAAACACAACTCTCAAATTCATTGCCCTTGAGTTAGAACCAACCCATAGCTGACCCTCCAGTGAGTTTCCAAGGCTGGACATTGTACACAGGAAGAGATGATCCAGTGTTCTTCCTTTGTTGTTGTTATTGTTGTGTGCCATCAAGTCACCTGCGACTCATAGTGAGGCTTTGTATATTAGCTACGAAATCTGCCCTATCCTGAGCCAATCTTGTTGTCTCTGACAGACCTAGTCCTATTGCTCCAGTCACCGAGTCAATCCATCTCTTCCAGGGTCTTCCTCTTCTGCACCATCCCTCTACCCTTCCAAGCACGATGTCCTTCTCCAAGGACTGGTCCCTCCTGGATATGTGCCCAAAGTATGAGATGGAACCTCAAAATCCTTGCCTCCAGGAAGAAAACTTGTTTCGCTCTCTATAAGACAGATCTATTTGTTCTCCTGGTGGTCTATGGTATGTTCAACACTCTTCTCCAGCACCACAATTCAAAGGCATCGGTTCTTTTTCTATCATTCTTAGTTACTTTCCAGCTCTCTGATGCATAGCAAGTAATTGCGAAGATTATGACCCGGATCAAGTGCACCTCCAGACTGACATCGTTGCTCTTCAGTACTCTGGAGAGGTCTCTGACAGCAGACTTTTCCAATGCAATTGGTCTTTTGATTTCCTGACTCCTGATGCCACGCGTGTTGATTGTGGAGTCAAGCAAGAAGAAGTTATTCCTTATAGTTGCTGATAGATTTGAACTGCCAGGGAGGCACCCCCCTTGGTGGGCAATGCAATTTCCAATGGACATCGGAGTGGGTTAAAAAATACCTGACCTTTCTTCTAGCTGCTGAGAATATAACCACTGCACTACCAGGAAATGGTAGTGCGAGGCTTTGATCTCAGGAAAACCCAACTTCATGCCTTGTGACACTGCTTTGTGTCCAGCTTGTCCTCTGCAGCCACGAGGCCATGGTTTCTTGTACAAGCCAGACACTAGTCTGTGAGAACTCCGAGAACACGGGTGCGCTGTGCGGAGGGGAGGTTTAAAGGCAGATGCTGTTTACAACCCCTTATTGCACTCGAGGCAGCACACGGCCGTGGTAAAGTGGTTGTGCATTTTAGAGTCTCTCTTTGGTAGGTTTAAATCATGAGCCCATGCTTCAAAGAAGAAGCAGGAGTGGGTGACCCAACCCAGATTGGATTTTCAACCAAGGACATGTCTGCTTTGGAGTGAACTCACTAGCACAGACCCTGGCATTTTCTAGGGTAAGCATATAGTGTGACCTGGAAGCAAACCTCTTGAGACGAGTTCCTTTGACTCTGTACCCACGGGGCTTATTGGAGCAAATGTCTAGCCTTTCAGGCTGATTTTAAAAATGGAAATGAAGCCACAGGCAGAGGGGCCCTCTGGGACCTGAGCCTGGTTTCTGGCCTCTTTTCACAGTTAGATTTGTGTTTCAGTCACCAACAGAAAGATTGTGAGGGACAGAGCTGAGACCTTTTGCTAGAATTGAGGGGCAAGGGCATTTTCTGGGTGACCTAGGAGAGAACGCTTGCCTCGGTCTGCTCTGAAGAGCTGGAACCTCGGGCAGTGGTATAAGTGGACACACTTTACGCACTGGTCGTTTTCCAGAGTGGGTCCTAGTCCTTGATCTGGTCTGGGACATGGCTCCGATTTTTGGTAGAGTTCATTACTCAAGACTTTCATAGGTCCTTGACTGTCACTAGAGGCTGAATTATGAAAGGACACTTTATGAGGTGAAAAGGAGGGTTGGGCTGAATATGTGAGGGGGAGAAGAGGCTGAATTATGAGAGGGAGCTTTAGGAGGTGGGGAGGAGGGTGAGAGGGTGAGTATGTGAAGGAGAGAAGAGTTAATGGCAGCACCACCAGGACAGACTTAAAAAGGCTTAAAAAGAATGGTGAATATGCGCTCCAGATACAGGGCAGGTGGGAGTAAGGAGTGGTGCAGGGCATCTATACTAACCCACAAGGCCTTTGTAGTTCAGTGGTAGGGTTTTGGCAGACCCAGGTTCAACTCCCTGCCAGTGTACTTCATGTGCAACCACTGCCCGCTGTCTTTGCTTGTGTTGTCTGTCTTGTGTGTTGCTAGCATGTTGGTCATGCTACAGGGGAGCTTCCAGGCTGAGAAGGACTAGGAGGACAGGCATGACAACTTCTCAAGTTGGCCAATGGAAATGCAAAGGAGCACAATGGCTGGTGGGGTAGTGGTCTGTTCCATTGGGTGACATGGATTCACCATGAGTGGAGTATTCGCTCATGGTAGTTAACCACAACCAGGTTGAATTGTACACAGTGTTTGCTTGCTCATTAACATCTTTGATATTTTTGCTTCTATGTTTAAGGTAGCTTGGAAGGAGGAGTGGCATCCACTTCCATAATAGCTTGCCTCTGGAAACCCTATGAACCTGGAGAGAGGATGAAAGGCACCCAAGCGTCAAGGTCTCTTCTTTTCATAGGGTCGCTATGAGTTGCCTGCGACTCGACGACACTTAACAACAATAATATCAACACAGAGAGAGAGATCAGCTGGCCCAGTGGACAGAAAGCGATGCTACCAAGCCAAAAGTGGGTGACTTTTAATCTGCGGCCCTTGGGCCTGTCTTTCATTGGTTTTGTTCAGACATTTCGCTAGGTCATATAGCCCTGGTGTACAAGTTGCCGTACCATGGTCACTTGTGGTTGCTGTGAGGCTGAACACTGTGACACTGATGTGTCAAATGCGTTAATGGTTGGCTACGCAATGTGGACAGAGAGTGGGGTGAAGGTCCTCGATTAAAACAATCTTGGAAGCAAGCAGGAGTGGCATCCACTTCCATAATAGCTTGCCTCCGGAAACCCTATGAACCTGGAGAGAGGATAAAAGGCACCCAAGCATCGAGGACTCTCCTTCGTAGGGTCACTATGAGTCGCTTGCAACTCGACGGTACTTAACAACAACAATAACAACATGCTTAAGGTGTGACAACAGATGTGAAGTGAGTTATGCATAGGAGTAGAATGTCTTTTATGAAAAATTATTATCATTTAATCAGGGCGCTCTGATGGCCTAATGGTAAGAAGCTGTGCTGCAATCCCCAAGGCATGAGGTTCAAATCCACCACGTGCTCCAAGGGAGAAGGATGGACAGTCTCTTCCTGTATCAGGGTCAGCTATGGGTCTGTTGTGACTTGATGGTAAACAATGACACTCAAAAGAGGAGCAGATATTTTTCCATAAACAATTATAATTTGAGCCATTGAAATACATAGATGATTCATTATTTCTCTTAGGAGTAAGCCAATTTCTGATCCATGCTAACCCCCCTCTTAGGCTGACTTCTCCAGAGAAGCAAAAATCTATGGAAATTTTTCATATGTATGTTAAGGCTCCATCTTGATGGCTGTTACCGTGAGAGTGCTGATCGTGGATCCAAGCAAAATGAAGTCATTGACAACTCCAATCTTTTCTCCATCTGTCATGACGTTGCCTATTGGTCCAGTGGTAAGACCTTTGTTTTTGGGTGTTGAGATGTAATCCATATTGAAGACTACAGTCTTTGATCTTCTATAGCAAGTATTTCAAGTCTTCTTTGGTGGGGGAGCTCTGGTGGCCTAGTGGCAAGAAGCTGCACTACAATCCTGAAGGCATGCAGTTCAAATCCACCAGATGCTCTGCTGGAGAAGGAGGGGCAATCTCCTCCTGTGCCAATTGGATCTGATTCAATGGCACAGAACAACAACAACAAAAGTCAAGTTCTCGTCAGCAAGCAGGCAAGATCGCTTAGCTTCAGGTTGCATGGGACAGGCTGTTGATGAGTCTTCCTTCAACCCTGTTGCCACATTCTTCTTCAGATTGTGTTCACCATCTTGGATTATTTGCTCAGTGTGCAGGTAGGATAGCCATGGAGAAAGAATACAACCCAGGTGCCTACTTTTGCTGATTTTACATCACATAGTGTTTTCTTGTTTTGGTTGAACTACTGCTTCTTGGTTTATGGATAGGTTTAACATCATAGAAGTTAAGACTTACTACACATAGGGTAGTTACATTGTACAACGTGACTACTTTGACACATAGTATTAACATCATATCTCATGTGTCAGGATAGAGCTTGGCCGAGATGGGATTTCAATGGATATGGTTTTCCATGACTGATTTTCAGAAGATCAAGATTTTTTTCTTCCAAGATGTCTGCGGGTGGGCCCAAACCTTCAGCCTTTTGGTTGGCAAATGAGTATGTTACCTGGCTGTCCTATAAGGCATAACTGTGATGAAATATGCTTGGTCAATTTCAGATTACAGAAGTTGGTGGCTGTTGTTAGGCTTAGACAATCTCTGACAGCAAGAGTGAGTGAAAGTCAATGTCCTCCTCTCTGACCTTGGTGCTTATATTTGAATAATAGAAGTAGTAACAAATCTTTCTTGGATGCCGATGGACAGCTGCTCACAGCGCCATGTCAGTTTCTAAGACTAAGGCCATGCATCTGATTCAAGGCCATGGTCTTTTCAGTCCTTTGCTATATATCTGAGAGTAGTACAATGGATAAGGATGCGGAGAATAATTGCTAACTTTGGATTGTGGTGTTGGAGAAGAGTACGGAATATCTCACAGATGGTCAAAGAACGAACAGATGGGTCTTGGAGAAGATGCAGCTGGAGAGCTCCTTGGAGGCAGGGACAGCAAAGGATGCTCACCATCTTTGAGCACGTTGCTGGAGAAGCTCTTCCTCGGAATTGTACATTCTGTTAGGAGAGGTCAGCTAGAGAAAGGAAGAGCTTCAAGGAGATGGATTAATGCAGTGACAGAAGCAGTAGGCTCATGGATGTCAGAGATGAGAGGATGGAGGAGGGAAAGGTGGGGTAGGAGAGGATCTGTTGTTCACAGAGTCTCTGCAAGTCACACTTGACATATAATTACAACACCTAAATGTGTGACGTCGTTTGGCCTCTTATTGTGAATAAGGAACATTCAAAACACTACATTGTCGTCTATCTTCTGACCTTCCCACAGTCCACATTGTTACTCAATCTAACCATTTAATAAGCTTTAAACTTCTGGAGCCGTAGAACAAATTCCAGTTCTGATTTAACAAGCAGCTTGAACACATCCTGAATTCTTTCCTTTTCATCATTTACTGAAAAACAAAACCAGAAACAACAACCACAACCAACAAGAACAACAAAATAAAGAAAGAAAGAAAAGGATATTGTTCTTGGTGTGCTTCCTTTGAAGGCAGGGGCATTTCTGTTCATTGTTGTTTGGCCATTGTCTCAACAAGGAAAACAAATGTGTTTTCAACATCACAATGCCAACGAAAAGTGCACATCAGCCCAGTAGCTGCGAGAGGCCTCTGATTCAGCTTGTCCATGTTTGCCAGCCTTGGGGAGAGGCACAGACATCCTCCTCCCCCCGGGCCATGGAAAAGATAGAATGAGCGTCTTGACTTGCCTTCATGGCTTTGTGACAGCGCTGGCCCTTGAAGCTGTATCAAATGACCCAGATGGCTTCTAATATGAAAATTGCAGTCACTGCCACCATGGTAATGCCGCATGCGTTAACCCATACCACCCACGCTTTGGAAAACTGGCAGCAGAGGGAAACTTGAACCGACAGCTCTCTCTAGAGTTCAGTGCCAGAGGGCGGGGAGATTGAGACACAGTTGTAGAAAGGAGAAGCTGGGAAACGTCAAGGCAATCAACAAAGAAGGGACAGGTCGGCAGGTTTAGGCTCCAGGTGGCTGGGATAAGGGGATCAGGGGACCCAGAATGTAGGAGCACGTGCCTGTGTATTTATTTTTTTAAACTTTTAAAAAATGGCTTTCCCCCCTACTAGTTTATTTACAAAACACAAATACAAATTCGAACAAATTCTTTCAATTTCCCTCTTCCCCTCCCCATCAAATTTTATAACCCCCGTCCCCTTGATTAATCCCCCCTCCTCCTGCCGTCCACATCCCTCTACTTCCAGGGTCTCCCACCCCTCCTGGATCCTTATACTCACTCTACAATAATAGTTTAAACAATATTTATCCTTGCAGGACTGAGTTAGTCCACTCAGCATGTGTATTTCTTACTTAGATTTAGAGGCAAAGATGGATGGAAACACCCCTTGGCTGACTGATGATTTTGAAAGAATAAATGAAATTCTTTTCTTACATACAATTTCCTCCTTGCATCTAGAGAAAGGCCTCTAGGAAGAATGTTGTCAGGTTCTGTGTCCAGTGAGGATTTGGACTAAGTCATTCTGCAGGCCTTGATTTCCTGAAATTCCCCCTGCACCTTCCTTCTGTCTCTCTCCACATGCAGCCTCAGGTACTTCTCATTCCAGAAGGTTCTACAGAAACATGATTGGTGGATCTGAGGGAATGTGAAGACCAGCAGACTTAAATGCAGGGTTCACTTCATTTCTCTGGTAGGATTTTTGTTTTAAATAAAAATTTTTTTTAAAAAAAAATTTGTGCTGGTTTACTTGTAAAGTTTGTAGACATTATTTTTCACACTGGATATTTCCCATTTCCTTTACCCATCCCTCTCTCCACCCATTAAATTGTGTGACCCTATGATTACCTCTTTGCACATCCTTATCCCTCTGCTCCTCCACTCTCCCCGCTAAGATCCTCCTACACATATTAGTTGTTATCTTTCTATATCTACAATTGTGGTCTTACACAGTATTTGTCCTTATGGGACTGAGTTAGTTCACTCAGTGTAATGCTCTCCAGTCTCACCTAAGATAGGGAGCGATTTTCAAAATCATTGCTCCTGCGTACTGCTTCCCGGGGAATGTGCTAAAACCTCTTAGTCCAGCTTTTGCCAAAATGGCTCTGTCTCGATTTCTCTCTCTCTCAATCCATTCCGTTGTGGTTGGATATTTGAGCAGTTTCTATGTTCTTGTGATTGATGGGGAATAACGCGCTGCGAACATTGGTGTACAAGTGTCCATTTGTGCCTCAGTTCTCATTTCCTTAGGGCATATTCCAAGCAGTGGAATAGCTGGGTCATATGGAATTTCTATGTTCAGCTTTCTTTTTTTAAAAAAAAATATATACTAGTTTATTTACAAAATTCGAATACATTGTTTTCCAGACCAGATTCTTTCATTTTTATGTTCAGCTTTTTGAGGAAACGCCAAACTGCCTTGCAGAGTGGTTGTGCCTCTTGTAGGGGATAAACTTACTCCTGGAGGTTGTTCAGAAGCCCCTCGGTGAGATGGACTGACACAGTGATTGTGCTGTGGGCTGGGGCTCAGGGGCGTGGTGAGGGTGGTGCGGGCTCGGCCAGGGTGGAGGTGGCCCTCCCTTGTGCACAGAGTTGTCACGAGCTGGAAGTGACTAGGCGGCACCTTCCATAACAGAGATGGAGATCCAAATGAGTGGCTCTCATGGAAGATTGCTCCAGTAGGAGCCAAAGCTAAGCAAGTGAGGGATGGATAGCACATTCCCCGGGAAGCCCAGCATCTGTGTCGGTTGCATGTTGGAGTGACTTGTTTTTGCTCAACCTTTGTGGCACTGTTGAGTGATGCTGTTGGAGCATCAGAGGTCTTGATAAAAGACATATACAGATTTTAGTCCAGCTTTTGCCAAAATGGCTCTGTCTCGATTTCTCTCTCTCTTAAAGAGGCCTGGTGGTGCGCTGGTTAAACGGACTGCCACCTGCAAGACTATGCCTCAAGTACCCCACCTGTTTCACAGGAGATAAGACCTGGCAGTCAGCTTCTGTAAGGATTACAGTGTTGGGAACCTCACGGGACACTGCTCTGTTCCGGAGGGTGGTGTGAACCAGAACCGACTCGATGACACTGACCATGTGGAAGTTGCGCTGCTAATTCAAAGGTGCGTCCTCTCCGGCCTTTTGAATTTACCAGATGCTCCTGAGGAGAAAGATGAGCTGTCTCCTTCTGTGCTATTTTTAGCCTCTGACAATCTGTTGGCCTACTGGATAGGGAGTTGCTCTGCCATCCCAATGACTGGTGGTTCAAATCTACCTACCAGCTTCTCTGAGGGAGAAAGATAAGCAATCTCCTCCCCCTCTGAGTCATAGCCTCTGAAAAAACCCCTGAAGGGTTAGCTGTGAGTCGGTTCCAAATCACGGGCAATGACTCGAGTCTGAAAACCTATTGGAGGCTTCATTATGAATTGGTTAAGTCTGGGCAAAGGCGGCCAAAGAGAAGAATGAAGAATTCAGAACTCAAACGCTAATGGCCTTGCCTGCCACTGCCTGCCTAGCCGGGCTAGCAGGTGGATCGTAAATCAGAGTGGAATGTCCCTCCCTAAAGACTCTGTTATAAAAACCCTCCCCAATAAGTTCACAGTGTGACTTCCCTATTCTGCATCTCCAAAATGAGGAGCTTCACCTGGGAGCTCCCCTATCATCCCCCTCCCCCCCAATAAAGCTACATTAAGCTTTCTCTCATTCTCTCTGATTTCTTCCTTAAGTCAGCTAACTTAACAGAATCAGTTTGGATTCAGTGGCAATAAGCTGAGTTGAGCTTGGGCTGAATGAAAATACTGTGTGTGTGTGTGTGTATGTGTGTGTGTGAGAGAGAGAGAGAGAGAGAGAGAGAGAGAATATGTTGATTTTGTTGTTGTTATGTGTCATCGAGTCAACCATGACTCATAGTGGTCCTATGTATGATATCTCTGAACCCCCTGCTCTATCCTGGGCCAGTCTCACTGTCTCTAACACACCTACCCTCTTTACCCCAGTTTATGTATCAATCCGTCTCATCTGGGATCTTCGTCCTCTGCACTGTCCCTTGGCCCTTCCAAGCATGATGGCTTTCTCCAAAGACTGGTCTCTCTGGCAACATGGCCAAAATATGTGAGACAGAGATTCAAAATCCTTGCCTCCAAGGAGCAGCTTGGCTTCCCCTTCTCCAGGACAGACTTGTTAGTTCACGGTGTGTTCAATACTTTTCTCCAGCCCTACAACTCAAAGGCATAGATTCTTCTTCTGTCATCTTTAACCATTGTCCAGCTCTCTGATGCATAACAAGTAATTACAAAGACCATGTCCTGAATGAGACACACATTAGTCTCAGGACTGACATAACTACCTTCTGGAGAGGTCCCTGACAGCAGATTTCCCCAATATAACTCACCTTCGCCTTTTGATTTCCTAACTGCAGGTGCCAAAAGTGTTGTTTGATCTGATAGGTGGAGGGTGGGATGGCTTAAGGTAATGAGACAGAGCTGGCAAGAAAAACAATGTATATAGAATTTGTAAGTAAACCATAAAGAAATAAAAATGTTTAAAAAAGTCCCAACAAATATAAAATTAGATAAATGACTTACTAATTCCATCGAATGTCTACATTCTTACACGTACGTATGGGAAATAAATGAAAATAATTGACTTGGAGGGGGAACTTTTGTTTGTGGAACCAAGCAAACTGAAATTGTTAACAACCTCAATCTCTTCTCCGTCTATCATGGTGCTACCAATTGGCCCAGTGGTGAGAATCTTTCTCCTCTTGATGTTGAGCTGCAATCCATATTGCAGTCTATAATCCTTGATCTTCTACAGCAAAGGTTTGAGGCCCTTAGATAACAAAAACATTTGGCACATCAGGATTTTCATGTATGCGATTTAGTGACTTTAATAACCTTCAACGTGCTGGGGAACCATCACCATCATCCATTTCCAATTCCCCCCCCCGATAGAAACGCAATGCCCCTTAAGCAGTAAACCCCTATTGGTGTCCCCCCACATCTGGCCCCTGGCAGTAGCTGTTAGCTGTTATCCAGAGAATTCCCACTTGCACTGACACCTGAGAGACCCCTGATAATCTCCAGTAAATGATGTTCTCTGTGCACTTGCCTCCTTTGCAGCTTCCAGCCAGGAGTTCCTGCCTTGGGTTCTGCTCTTGACGGTGGCTGGTGCTCTGAGGGACCAGAGCACTAGTTCCCCACCTCATGGTTCCTATGCTCTGTTTGTTCTGTCCTGGAGGAGACACTCAGCCGTGACAGGGAAGAGTCTGAAGATCCCATTAAACTTCCCAGAGATCTTTCTATTTTCCCTTGCATTCCAGCCCTCCTTCAGACTGCCTTTCTGGGAGAGTTCTTTGACACAGGGATTTTTGAGCATTTCAAGACAGTGGAGAAGGGATCGGGGTGAACGTGCATATGTCAGTATGTGTATGTGCGAGTGTGTCTCTGTGTGTGTGTATGCATCTGTGTGTGTGTGTGTGTGTGTGTGTGCACTCTCAGCCTCCCCCAGAGAACACTTGGCCACTGAAACCTAAGCCAAGAGGAGCCTGTCATAACCCGCTGAAGCTTCAAGAGTTACTGTTACAGCTCAGAGGACAAAGAAGATGTTGGAGAAGCGAAGGCTTGATGTGACAGGATGGAAGCCTGGAAGGTGGTGTCCCTCTGAAGCCTGTCCAGACACTAAATCCTTCACCTTTATGAGCAGGAATTGATGCAATACCCAAGCTGCTGAGAATGTCATACTCTGTCTGTTGGTCACGCTTCAGATGGCACTGTTCTAAGTTCTTCATCTCACTTACTTCAGGCATGTTTTCAAGAGAAGGAGAGGGTTAGGGACAGAAAAGGCCCTTGGCGAGGTGGAGGAACACAGTGGCTGCAAGAACGTGATTAAGCGTAGGGGAGGGCGTGAGGACGGCACAGCACAGGGCAAGGTTTCCATCTGTTGTTCGTATGATCCCCGTCAGTTGGAGCCAAAATGATGACATCAAACAGCAAGGGATTCGTGTCTTTCTCTTTCTTGATCTCCTTTCCAAGGCGGCTTCTAGAGAAGACACCCATCTTTCCAACAGAAAGATTAGAAGAAGCACACATGGAGCGCAGTGATTCAGCTCCAAAATTTCCAGCCACTTTATGAGGAAAACCCATAAAATCAAAGCTAACTCTATTATTTCAGTTCCTTTCAGATTGCCAGGTTCCCTTTGTTGTCTTTCTTGCTGCTGAACATTTAAAAAAAATATTACAAAGTGTCAACAAGTTTTCTTTCTCAGCATTCTTCCTGTAAATAATGGGGCCTTGTCAGCCCTTCCATCCTGTTCCCTCCTTGTCTTTCTCAGAAAAATTCCAATTCTGTGTTTACCTTATGCTTTTTGAGTGCTTTTCAAAGGAACCAAGAAAACAAGAGACACTTTAATTCTAGCATCCACCTTATTGGCCTCATGCCAATAGCCCCTTTGGAAAAACCAAAACAACAATCTAATCCACTGCTATTGTGTTGAATCTGCTTCACAGCAACTCTCTGTGGTGTGTCTGAAGTTGCAAGTCTTTATTGGAATTGATTGTCCATCTTTCTCCTGAAGAGCAGCTGGTGAATTCGAACAGCTGACCTTTCGGTTAGCAGTACAACATGTAATCAGCTACATCACCTAGGCTCCTTTGAAAGCCAGTAGGGTTTGCTATAGGAATAAGATACGTGATGGCCTAATGGCTAAGCCCTTGGCTTCTAACAGAAAGGTGGTGATTGTTGAGCATCGTAGAATCACAATTGAATCATAGCTGACTCTCTAGTGGGTTTCCAGAGGCAGGAAATTCCATGGGAAGAAATTTCCCAGTTTGCTTCAATGGAGCAGCTGATGGATTCAAACTGCTTGCCTTCTGGTTGGCAGTGCAGCTCCCTACCACTAGGCCAGCAGAGCTCCCTAACTTAAAGGCAGACCATCCAATACCATCTATGCTTTCTCAGCAGGATGGAGTTCAGCTTCCATAAGATCACAGGCAAGGCAACCCCAGAGGGCGTTTCTGCCCAATCTCAGGGTCACAAGGTGTCTGAACTTAGTGCACAGATACTGCATCTTGCCAGACTAAGCATGCTTTGCCTCCTAGCACCAGAAACTCATCACTGAGTTGGAACTGACTCATAGCTGACCCTCGGTGGGTTTTGGAGATTGTACACGGCATGGGAAGAGATTGCCCGTCTGTCTTGTAAAGAATTGTGGTGGATTTGAAGAGCCAAGGAGGTCTTGGTGTTAGCATCACCCGAGCACTTCACTCCAGAATATCACTGGGTGTCACAAAAGTTAGTTACCATTTCATCGACTGCCACTCATGCAGACCCTACAAAAAGCACATCTGCAACCTTGCCCTGCCCAGTGCCAGCCTCACGATCTATATGCTCAAGCCCCTTGTTACAGTGACCATCACTCTGGCTTGTTGACAGTCATTGTCCTCTCTTTCCTTGACCCTCCCCCTTCCCAGTATGGAGTCCCCCTCCAAGTACCCCCCTCCTGAAAACACGCCCAGTGTCGGTGAGACAAAGCTTTACCGTCCTTGTCTCTGAGGACCAGCCTGCTATTGAGGTGGAACTGACTCACAGCTGACCCTCCAGCGGAGACTGTAAATTACAGGAGCGGAGAGATTGTTCATCTTTCTCCCATGGAGCAACTGTTGGATCTGAACTGCCCACCTTTAGGTTGGCAGCAAAACTCCTTACCCACTATACCACTGGAGTCCCCTGTCTCCTGACGCCAAGGTGATGAAGTCAAAAGCCCGAACTCACTGCTGTGAAATCAATCTTGACTCCCAGTGACCCTGCAGGCTAGAGTAGAACTGACTCCTGAGGTGTCCAATGTTCTAAGTCTTGTCTTTTTTTTTGGTTTTTTTTTCTTCCAAATTTTAAAGTATTAATTTGCTTTCTAATAATTTACATGAATTATTAATTCTATATTTATTATTATTATTAATTTTAATGAAAATTGACAGAGATTTTGGATTTCCATTCATTCATTGTTGCACTTTTCTGCCTGCCCACCCTCTCCCCTCCAGTTCATTCTTCTCTTTGAAAAGTAAAAGAAAAATTCTTTCATTGCTTTTCGAGAAAAGAATGCATCATCCTTCCCCTCAGGAGTACATATCCTCAGAACAGCTAGTGGAGTCGAACTGCCAACTTTCTGATTAGCAGCAGAGTGCCTAAATCACTGTGCCACCGGAGTTCCATGTTATTGTTAGGTGCTGTTGAGGGTTCATATGCATAGTCCAGGTTCAACAGAACAAACCCTGTGATGCTGCACCACTATTACAATCTCTGCTGTGCCTGGTCCCATTGCTGCTGTCACTGTGCCAACTTACCTCATCGAGAATCTTCCTTTTTGCTGATGCCTTTAGGCTGTAGAGTTGGAGAAGAGCTGAGTATCCCTTGGACTACCATAAGATCAAACAGGTATGTGTGGGAAAAGGCGTAGCCAGAATGCTCCTTGGAGACAAGATGATAAAGCTTGATCTCATATACTTGAGGCATGTTTCTAAGAGAGGCAGGCTATCCCTTGGGGAAGGACATCATCCTTGGGAAGGTGGAAGGACAGTGAAGGAGAGGAAGACCCTCAACCAGGTGGATGGACACGTGACTGCAGCAGTGGGCTCAAGTGTGCCAGAGATTGTGAGGATGGCTCAGGATAGAGCACATCTGTTGTTCATAGGGTTGAATCCATGATTCTCTATGAGTCATACTCAACTTGATGACACCTAACAACCACAACTGCTTTACTAATGCTAATGATCAAAAGGGCCAAACAATATATCCATTGCCTTGAGGAGGTGGAGCCTGTAACCTTATGAGGTGAAGAGAGTGGACCTCGTCTGTTGCTACGTGTCGTTGAGTTGGAACTGACCCAAAGCTGACCCTCGCTGAGTTTTCAAAGGCTGTAAATTGAAGTGAGGAGACTGCCCATCTTTCTCCTGCAGAACATCTGGCTGTTGGATTCACACTGGGTGCCTTTGGGTTGGCAGTGTATCTCCTTACCACTAAGCTAGCAAAGCTCCCTGGACTTCATAGAAAAGCATTTGTTTTCCTTCACACTCTGTTCTAGCAATTTTTGACCGCAGAGGCAGTCTTGCAGGTATAGGCTGTGTTTATACGAGGTGTGAAGCAGTGGCCTGTGGAGTACTGTCAGGCAGATAACAAAACTCGAACTTTCACTGTTGTCTAGTTAGAACCAACTCACAGTTGATCCTCCACTGGGTTTATGAGGGAGGCTGTCCATTTTGAAGAAAGAGCTTTCCCATGATTCTCTCAAGGCATTTCTGGATTGTTAATGCATACTGGAGGTGTGGATGTTGGGTCTGCAAGAACCTCACTCTGGATGAGGTCACCACAGCTCAGATGAAGACAGACAACTAGGGGCATATGTGATGAACTGAGAGGGAAATGTGAAGGGGGGAAAAAAACCAACACAACAAAAAACACCAAACAAGTAAAAACCCAACAAGAAGGTGAGTAGCAATAAAACTAAACTTTTTATAGGGAGCTCTGGTGGCCTAGAGGCAAGAAGCTGTGCTGCAATCCCAACAGCATGTGGTTCGAGGCCACCAGCTGCTCCGTGGGAGAAGGTTGGGCAATCTCTTCCCATGTAATTAACTGCCTCTGAAAAAAGGCCTCAGGGTCAGCTATGGGTTGGTTCCGACTCTACGGGACACAACTATAACCAAAAACACTTTATGGATTGACAATAATAATATTATCTATATGTGGTCTTGATAGGTCCATACTGGGACAAGAATGAAAGTCCTAATGTGACTCCTTTAGAGAAAGGATGAACATTCAAGAAATATTGATTGCACATATAGCCTTGTTTGCATGGGATCTAAGTGTTGGTGAAGCAGTGTGAAGAGTCTAAGCCTATCTTTTTATGAAATTTACATATTAGTGCTTGAGCCAGTGAAACACAGATAAATATGCAACATGCAGGGTTGGTGATGTGAGTAGAGAGATGAAGAGGAGGGAAAGAGTCCTCTTTTCTTTTTTTTTTTTTAAATTGGGAAAAATGTATTGGGGGTACAAGGAGGTGAGGGTTGGGGGCAGAAGGGTAAGGATGGGCCAAGATGCAGTTGCAGAGCTGCACAGTTTGGTCGGTGGGGGGAGCAGGTGAAGGAAATGATGAGGGTCCAGTGGGGACCAGATGCTACAGAGGAATAACAAGCATTTTCCAATAGTAATTAAACCAACTGTCTTATTGATTTGGGAATTGGATGCCGACTCTCTGGCTTCTTCATGCTGAACAGGGGCGTAGATGTAAAGGGGGGAAGGGAGGATGTTTTATCACCTTACTGGTGGTCTTGGGTTAAAGCTGCTTGCCTTCTTGCTCTGTAGAAGATGATATACCAGAAGACTCACCTGGCAAGGCAACATTTGAATGAAGCCTAAAAGGAAGTCAGATTCTGAGATGTCTGGTGCAAAGAGCATTTCTGGAACAGGGAACAGCACATTCAAATGTCCTGAGGCCAGAAAGTGCTAGAGATTAGTCAAAGATTAACAAGGAAAGGGAGGGACAGTGGGGGAAGTGGATGAGTGAGATGACGTACAACCTTCCAGACACCTACAGACATTGGTTTTACTCTGAACTGAAGGCAGTGGTTTGGAGTTAAAGGATGTTTTGATCTATACTGTATGTGGAGCCAAATTGTGTGTGCATAGTGGTGGTATTGGTGATGGAATGATACTTAGCTATGAAGACTCCCCAGACATGGAAAATGTTAGCTTAACTGCCCTCAAATATCTTTCTGAAAGATGTTATCCAGATGAAAGGAACAAGAGAGGTTTGACATGAGCTTTAAATGACCATGGGAAGGGGAAAATATTGGGCAAATATAAACAATGTTGCATATAAGAAGTGGAGTTGAAACTTGCCCTAAATCCAGTATCTGTAACATCCAGTTCCTCAGTAGAATGAAAACCAGCTGGAACCATGCGGGATGACTCCATATTCTGTTGATAATCTTGGCACAATGTGGCAGGGACCCAATGAGGACCAGAGGCGTGGAGGCTGGGAAATTGCTGCCAACCTTTGTTCAGAGTGGGTGGAAACTTCTGATTCAGCTCAACTCTTTTTGTTTTTCCCAGCTAAAAAGGAGGAAATGATATTAAGAGAAGATGCTGAGGTTGCAATGAAAAAGGCCGGGTGAGTCTCCTGTGTACTGCTGGAACCATTTCTGAACATATTCCTACTTCTGTTATTTTCAAGAATGGTAGGGTCTTTATGGAATCGTTGGGTGGAGCAATTGAAGCAGCCAGCCACTGAGTCATTGACCTGTAGAATCTTCCCAGAAGTCATGTCAAGAGCAAGACTTGTGATCTACTTCCATGGAAAACCCTGAATGGAGCTTGGTTCTACTCTGACACACATGAGGTCAATGTAAGTCAGAATCAACTACACTGCAAGTATTCTAGTTTCAGGTTTTTTAGTATCTTTATATTGAGAAATATTGTTTGATAATTTCCACACTCTATTGGATCACCTTTCTTTGGAATGGGAACAAATATAGGTCTCTTCCAGTCATTTGGACAAGTGATTGTCCTCCATATTTCTTGACACAACTTGGTGAGCACATCCAGGGCAGCATCTGTTTATTGAAATATGTCAATTGGTATACCATCTATTCCTGGGGCCTCCCCCCGCCCCCCACAACTCTTCCAAAGCAGCTTGAGCTTCTTCCTTCATCATGATAGGCTCTTGATCATATGTTGTTTCATGAAATTCTTCTGTGTCTGCCAATTCTTTTCAGTATAGTGACTCTGTATAATCTTTCAGTCTTATTTTAATACTTCCTGGATCATTTAATATTTTGCCCAAAGCATCCTTAAGTATTGCAACTCAAGGTTTTACTTTGTTCTTCAGTTCCTTGAGCTTAAGAAATTCTGAGTGAGTTTAGCCCTTTTGATTTTCTGACTCCAGAGCCTGGCACATTTCACTGTAATACTTTGTCTTCCCCCACAGTCTTTTGAAATCTTCTGTTCAGCTCGTTAATATCTTGAATTCTGGTGAAGAGATTGAGACTGTTAACAGCTTTAGTTTGCTTGGCTCCACAGTCAACACTCTTGGCACCAACAGCCAGGATATTAAAAAACATATTGCTATGGGGAAGTCTGCTGTTAGAGATCTCTCCAAAGTACTAATGAACAGTGGTGTGACTCTGGAGACTAAGGTGCACCTAATATAGGCCATGATCTTTGCAATTACTTGCTATGCCTCAGAGACCTGGATGATGACTAGGAATAATAGGAGAACTGATGCCTTTGAGCTGTGGTGTTGGAGAAGAGTGTCGAATATGCAATGGACTGCTAAGAAAACAAATAGATTCATCCTGGAGAGGGTTAAACCAGTGTACTCCTTGGGGGCAAAGATTCTGAAGCTTTGTCTAATATTCTTTGGACATGTTGCAAGGAGGAACTGGTTCTTGGAGAGGGACATCCTGTTTGGGAGGGTGGAGGGACAGCACAGGAAAGGAAGACCCTCTATGAGGTGGATTGATTCAGGGACTGGGTTAATTAGGGTAAGGACAGAGCAGAGTTTAGGGCTGTTGTACGTAGGGTCTCTATGAATCACAAGAGACTCTACAGCACATAACAACAACAACAATTGGCAGCACTGTAACAGAGAAGAGATTGAGATTGTCAACAGTTTCAACTTGGTTGGATCTGCAATCAACACTCTTAGCACCAATATTGTTGTTAAGTCCCTCTTGGCCACATGTGAGATGGAGTGTCAAAATCCTAGCCTCCAAGGAGTAGCCTGGTTTCACCATCTCCAGGATAGAGCTGATTATTCTCTTGGCTGTCCAAGGTGTGTTCAATACCCTTTCCCAGCACCACAACTCAAAGGCATTGATTCCTCGTCTATCATCCTTAATAATTGTCCAGCTCTCTGATTCATAGCATGTAATTGTGAAGACCATGACCTGGGATCAGGCATACATTAGTCCCTAAACTGACATCATTACTCTAGCACTTGGGAGAGATCTCTGACAGCAGACTTCCACAGAGCGATTCTTTTGATTTTCTGACTGCTGGTGCCAAGAGAGTTGATTGTAAAACAGAGAAAGCTGAAATTGTTAACAACCTCAATCTCTTCTTCATCTATCATGGTGCTCAGTTGGTCAATTGGCTCAGTTGTGACAATCTTTGTCTTCTTGTTGTTGAGCTTCAATCCATATTGAAGTCTATAGTCCTTGACCTTCTGCAGCAAACACTTAAGATCTTCCTCAGTTTGGGCAAGCAGGGTTGTGCTATCTGCATAAGGGGGTTGATTGATGAGTCTTCCTCCAATCCTGATACTAAAAAAAAAAAAGTCTAGCCTAATGATCTGATCTGTTCTAGAAACAGATTGAAAAGATGTGGGGAAAGAATACATCCCTGACACACTCTTTTCCTGATCTTGAACCATGCACTATTTTCCTGCTCTGTTCTGAGGACTGCTTTCTGGCCCATGTGTAGGTTTTGCATGAGCACAATTAAGTGTTTGGGGATTCCCATTCTTCTCAAGGATAGCCATAATATGTTGTTAACAATGTTGATCTGGATATAACTAATGCCATTCTTAGTGGTTTGACAGTTGCCTAATGATGTAATTTGGGATTTAAGAGTGATGTAGTCATCTTTCATTTCATGGTCTAATATGGCCATCCTCTATTTTCAAATAATGTAGATTTTTTTTAGTAATGACCTGGTCTGTGGAACATAATCATGTTAATAGGTGAAAAGTGGGAGTCTAAAGAACAGAAAATGGGACATGAGGGCACAGGACTGCGACTATCTCTCTGAAAGGGTCAGAGGGAGTGAGATAAAGAGCACTTAGCCCAACCCCATGGTGCCTCTAGGGTTACACAAGCAACAAGAGGTTAGTTTATTCATTTGTTATCTCACAGACTCACAGTTGTGGTTCCAAGAATGAGGTATATTAGGAAAATAAGTTGTATAGTAGGGGAGGCAAAGAATATCACCCAATGCAAATCCAGCAATCCCAAGGCACAATTCCTCACTTAGTCCAGGCTCTGCTTTCAGTTCAGCAGTCAGTCTCTCTTTCCATAATTAAAGGAAAGGACAGCAAAACTTTTGACTGTGGCCTTTATCTCTGCTCTTCTGATTATGTCTTGCCACAGTTTATCCACAGCGTTGCCACAGTCTTTCCACCACCATCACTAGGATCTCACTGACAAGATTTCCCTCAACTCTTTCTCTTTTCAAGTCTTACTGTTCAGTGTGGGAAGTACTCTTTCTCTTATCCTAGCCCCACAGCTGTTGACGATTTGCAAGATCATGCATCTGCATTTAATGTAGTTGGAGACCAGAGGGGACTAAGGTAATGGCTAAAAAAAGACAATTTTAGGTTAACACTGTGGCAAGAAGCTGTGCTGTAATTCTGAAGGTATGAAGTTTGAGGCTGCCAGCTGCTTTACAGGAAAAGGATGGTAATTTTTTCCTGTGTGAAAACTGTCTATGAAAACCCACCAGAGGGTTAGCTATGAGTCGGTTCCAACTCGATAGTACACAGCAGCAGCAACAATATCTATATCTATAGTTGTTGCTATGTGCCTTCGAGCCACCTGCAACACACAGCGATCATTTGTACAGCAGCTCTGTACAAAATGTGTCCTGTACCTCTGTGCCCTGTACCCTTCTACATCTGTACTTTTTGTTCTGTTCTGAGCCAGTCTCACTGATTCTGACACATCAACCCTCATCTCATCTGGGCTCTTCCTCTCCTGTGCCATCCCTCCATATTCTGAGCATGATAGCTTTCTTCAAAGATCAGTCCTTTCTGGTCATGTGCCCAATGCATATGAGATGAAGCTTCAAAATCCTAACCACCAAGTAGAAACTTGGTTTCACACTTTTCAAGACAGACCTATTTGTTTTCTTGGCAATCCATGGTATATTCAAGACTCTTCTCCAGAATCACAACTCAAAGACATCAATTCTTTTTCTGTCATCCTTAGTAATTGTCCAGCTCTCTGATGCAATAAAAGTAATTGCAAAGACTATGACCTGCATCAGGCACACCTTAGTCTCTAGACTGACATCATTGATTTTCAGTACTCTGGAGAGGTCCCTGAAAGCAGATTTCCCCATTGAAATTAGTCTTTTGATTTCCTGACTGCTGGTGTCAATAGTGTTGACTGTGGAGCCGAGCAAGCTGTAACTGTTAACAACCTCAATCTCTTCTCCATTTATCATGCTCCTACTAATTGGCCCAATGGTGAGAATCTTTGTCTTCTTGATATTGAGCTTCAATCTATATTGAAGATTGCAGTCCTTGACCTTCTGCAGCAAGTGCTTCAGGTCCTCCTCAGTTTTAGTAAGCTGTATTGTGTCATCTGCATAATGTAAGTTGTTGATGAATCTTCCTCCAATCCTGATGCCTGGATGATCTGTTCTGCATATAGAGTGAAAAAGTATGGAGACAGGACACATCCCCGATACACACCTTTCCTAATTGTGATCTCTCTCTCTCTCATCTCTGTCTCTATTGTTGTGTACCAGTAGAGTCAGAATCAACCCATAGCTGACCCTCCAGTGGGTTTTCAGAGAAAGTTAATTGCACAGAAGGAGATGGCTCATCCTTCTTCCTTGGAGAACTGGTGGCCTTGAACAGTGTGCCTTAAGGATTGCAGAAGAACTTCTTGCCTCTAGACCATGAGAGTACATATATATTGTTTTATGCTGTTGAGTCAGAACCAATTCATGGCTGACCCTGTAATAAGTTTTCAGTGTATATAAATCACATGGAAAAGATCGTTTAACTTTTTCCCAAAGAGCAACTGGTGAATTTGATCTGCCAGAGCAGCACCCACTTTGCCACCTTTGCGTTAGCAGCAAGATTTCCAACAGACTAAGCCACTAGTTGCTGTTATGTGCCATTGCGTCACCTCGAACTCATAGTGGCCCTATGTACAACAGCTCTGAATCCTGCCCTGTCCTGAGCCAGACTCAATGACTCCGACACACTTACCCCCTTTGCCTTGGTTATTGTGTCAGTCCATCTCATCCAGGGTCTTCCCCTCCTGCACTGTTACTCCTCCCTTCAGAGCATGATATCCTCTAGAGGTCCTTGGAAATAAAATTACATGTATATGTGTGTGTTGTGTTGTTATGTGCCATCTAAGTTGGAACCAACTCATAGGTAATCGTCCAGTAGGTTTTTTGTTGTTGTTGTTGTTATGTGCTGTTGAGTCATTTGTGACTCATAGTGACCCTATGTACAACAGCCCTAAACCTCGCTCTATCCTGTGCCAATCGCACTGCCTCTGACACACCCATCGCGATTACCCCGTCACTGAATCAATCCACCTCATAGAGAGTCTTCCGCTCCTGCGCTGTCCCTCTACCCTACCCAGCATGATGTCCCTCTCCAAGGACCTGTCTCTCCTTACAACATGTCCAAAGTATGTCAGACGAAGTCCCAGAATCCTTGCTTCCAGGGAGCAGCCTGGTTTAACCCTCTCTACGATGAATTTGTCTGTTTTCTTGGCAGTCCATGGTACATTCAATACTCTTCTCCGGCACCACAGCTCAAAGGCATCAATTCTCCTTCTATCCTCCCTAGTCATTGT
>NW_006399903.1:6868113-6886774 GCF_000299155.1 Elephantulus edwardii
CTGTCTGAACTAATTGAGGAATTGTGTCTTGCTGTTATCACGGCTTCAGACTGCTCTTTACTAGACTTGAACTTTCACTGTGTGATAACCTTTGTTTTCCTCCACTCCCCCCAATCTATTTCCCTAATAAACCCTGTAGCTGTGAGTAAAAAGAGACTCTGTAAAGTCCATGTGTCCATTTGCAATGAACTTGGGACCCAGTAATTTCCACAATTAGATTGAACAGGGAAGGCGGTGGGTGGGGGAAGACAGATCTGACCTTCTTGTTGTTAAGTGCCATCAATTTGTAGGCAACACATAGCAGCCCTATGAATGAAAGTCCTCGACACTTACGTGACTTTCATCCTCTCTCCAGGTTCATAGGCTTTCTGGAGACTAGCTATTATGGAAGTGGATACCACTCCTGCTTCCAAGCTTGTTTAAATCGGGGAGCTCCACCAAACACCGTCCACCATGGGTAACCATTATCACATTTGATACATCAGTGTCACAGTGTTCAGCTTCACAGCAACCACAAGCTACCTCTATATGACAAGTGGACACACCAGGGCTATAGGACCTAGATGTTGTTGTTGTTGTTGTTTGATGCCGTCGAGTTGTAGACGACTCATAGCGACCCTATGAGCGAACAACCTGAGCACTGAACTTTGATAAATGTCGATGGTTATAGAGGGGCTTAAGGCCTTTTGTTCATAGAGTTACTATGAGTCATGCTCGACTTGAAAGCAATCAACAACAGCAAATCCAACTTATGTCAATAACACCAATTTTAATAAATAAAATAAATGTATACTGATTGACTTAAGTATAAGAATAGCCTTTGTACTTGTTATGTCCTGTTGAGGTGACTATATATTTCTGAACCCTGCTCTATCCTGAGCCAGTCTCCCTTTCTCAGACACACCTACCCTCATTACTACCTATTCCAGTTATTGGTTCAATCCATCTCATCTGGGGTCTTCCTTTCCTGCACTGTCTCTCGACCCTTTTGTAGTACAATATTCTTCTCCAAAGACTGGTCCCTCCTGGGTACATGCCCAAAGAATGTGAGAAGAAACTAAAAAATCCTTGCCTCCAAGAGCAGCTTCAATTCACTCTCCATGACAGACCTGTCCGTTCTCTGGAAGGGCTCTTTAGGCTATGTCGAGAAGCCTGGAGAACAACTACTGACTGGAAGAGAATAGCCTTTAGTCTGTTTGTAAAGTTTATATTTTGGCTACAAAATTTTTACTTTGCTGGTTCTCTACAGGCTCGAAACCAGAGAGAAATATATGCTCATACCTTCATCTACATGTCTGTCTCTCCATCCATCCATCCATCCATCCATTCAATTACTTCAAGGAAATGACTCACAAAATTGTGGGGCCATGCAATTTCCAGATTCCTGAGTTGGGTAGCAACTGAAGACTTCTGCTAGCTCACAGAATTGTGGTACTTGGTGAATCCAGCATCTACAGGTTAGGAGACATCTGTGGTTTTATGTCCCAGGATCTAGACGTTAGATGACCAGAAAAGTTCAGGACCGGAGAATAAGCTGTGCCAGAACATCCATTTATACGATGGAAGTAGGGGTTATGTCCAAGGAAACACCCTTTCAATTAATTGATCACCTCAGATTACAACCTGGAAAGTGATTACATTTATACCATTTCAGAATTTATACCGCACCGCACCACACCACACCACACCGCACTGCTCACCACATCACACCACTCCATCCCACTCCTCACTACTCTACACCACAATCACACCACATCACAGTCTATGCCACTGCACCGTCCTCTACACCACACTAATCTACAATATACAACACCACATTCCTCTGTACTACACCACTTCACACCACACCACACCACACCACACCATATATCACCTCACACCACACCACTCTATACTGCAACACTCTATCGTATACTACACTAATTTCCTGTACTCATTACCTGTCCATAGCATGGCATGGCATAGCATAGCATAGCATGCCATACCACATCACACTATACAATACTATACTGGACCACACAACACAAAACACCACACCACATATGCCCCATCACTCTATACTGTGCTACACCACACCACACCACACCACACTACACCACTCCTCTCTGTTCCACATTACAGCACAGCCCAGTACACCACATCACACCATGCTGCTCCACACCGCACCATGCTATGCCATGCCACATCACACCTTTCTGTTCCACATTCCACCACACCACACCATACCACACAACTCCATATCCCACCCCTCTGTTCTACATTACACCACACCTCTACATACCATTCCATACCATTCCATACCATACCATACCATACCATACCATACCATACCATACCATACCATACCATACCATACCACATTGTACTATATTGTTGTGTTGTTGTTAAGTGCTGTCGAGTCACAGGTGACTCACAGTGACCCTATGAATCAAAGTCCTGGATACCTCCTGTATAACTTTTGTTCTTTCTCCAGGTTCATAGGGTTTCTGGAGGCCAGCTACTGTGGAAGTGGAGGCTGACTGCTTTCTCTCTCTCTCTCTCTCTCTCTCTCTCTTTCTGTGTGTGTGTGTGTTGTCGTTAAGTGCTGTCGAGTTGCAGGCGATTCATAGCCACCCTATGAATGAAAGTCCTGGACACACACTATACTACATTTGTAAAATAGCACATAGTCCATTATCTGGCCTAATCACTGGGAGTCAGGGCTTAGCCAAGGACACATTAGCCATCATGGTTCCTGTTCTTACAGAATAGTCTGGATTTTAAATCTGTACTTATTTGATTTTTTTCATGAAAGCCCGTCTTTAAACATCAGACAGGGAAAGTCAGTGTGGCCTTGACTGCTCCACATACTTCTCCCTCCCCTAGGGTGCACAGTTTACTGCGGGGGTCACACATTCCCTGGGCACCCGATTTCAGGTCCAGGTGCCGGAGCTCCAATTATTAGGTTGACGAGTCTCTGGGAGAGAACAATTGTGCAGCTGAGACATCTGCCCAGCTCCGCAGCTACCACCAATGGGCCATACGTTAGAGCTAATGCACCATGGAGATCCCCCAACAGTTTCTAATCATTTACATATGCTCTTCCCCCAGCAGGCTCTGCATTATGCTTGCTCTGTTCATAAATCAAATGGCCCATTCAAAAGAGATTGTGTGGGGGAAATGATTTCAAGCTTTGTTTACTGGTGTTTTCACTTACGGGAGCTCCAAATTCTCTGACTAAAACAGGCCGTTTTCAAGACAGCTCCTTAATGAATAAGTTGATGTGGTGCATTTTGGATAGACGTTTTGGTCCCTCTGAAAGAAATTTCCTAAACTGAATTTTCTTTGGGAGAATAAAAGTTGAAGTTGTGAGACACTGAAGCAACACGCGGTTTCTTCTGATGGGAAACAGCATCAGAGTGGATGTTCCCGTGCACAATGGCACTGTCGTCAGATCAATTCTCTCTAGAAGTTTCCACGACTGAGTACGGGTGCCATTGTCGCACTCCTCTCTGTGGGGTGGTGGGCCTATTATTCAAAAGGCTTTTCTCGGCCATTGCCCTTGACTTTGATTCATGGCTGGGTGAAAACCATGTGAATGGAGTGTGTTAGACTATTGACAAGGGGATTGGCTGGGTTTGCCATTCAACCAAGTTCCAGCTGGGTAGGGTCAGCAGCAGATATTTGCAGGAATGTCACTTTCAGGGGAAAAAAAGAAGAAGAGGCAGAGAATACAGCATGTGTCCTTTGGGGCTAGAGATCCCCGCCCTGGTCAGTCCTCCAGGAAAGAACCAGCAGTTGCCGCAGAGAATCCGAGACCAGGTATGAGACAGAGCTGCCCTGGGTCTGCTGTCCCATGGAGCCAGAATCAGTGGCTTTTGCCCAAGCTTGCTGGAGGACTGGATGTTGTTGTTGTTGTTGTGTGTCGTCGAGTCGTTTGCGACTCATAGCGACCCTATGTACAACAGCCCTAAACCCTGCTCTATCCTGTGCCAATCGCACTGTCTCTGAAACACCCATCCCGATTACCCCAGTCACTGAATCAATCCGCCTCATAGAGGGTCTTCCCCTCCTGCGCTGTCCCTCTACTCTACCCAGCACAATGTCCCTCTCCAAATACCTGTCTCTCCTTGCAACATGTCCAAAGTATGTCAGACGAAGCCCCAAAATCCTTGCCTCCACAGAGTAGAGAGTACTTTATCACACTGACCTAATGCTGCAAGGCTGAAGGCTGAGGGGCCTGTGAGCACGCTGCAGAAGCCGTCCTGACTGGGACATGTATTCTGCTGCCAACCTGAGATGTAACCTGTTAACTCCCCTACTAAATCTCTCAGTTGTGACTATGGTTCTGTAAGGTCTGTGTAGCTATTGTGATAGATTTTGAACTCAGTCGTAGAACATATAGCTAGGATGGGTATTCCTTGAAGAAAGACATGATGCTGGGAAGGGTGGAGGGTCAGTGAAGGAGAGGAGGAACCTCAGCCAGGTGTATTGACACAGTGACCACTGCAACGGGCTCTTGTGTGTCAGGAAGTATGAGGATGGCGCAGGACAGAACAGGGTTCACATCTTTTGTTCATGGTGTTGCTATGAGTTGTGCTCGACTTGATGACACATAACAACAACAACAATACGTACAGTGTCTATTTTCTTTTACATCTGTAAAGATATTACCTGTTAAGAAGTCCTGGTGGAGTACTGGCAAGAAGCTGCACTGCTGTCACAATGGCACTTGGTTCAATGCGAACAGCTCCTCCGTGGGAGAAGGATGGATAATCTCCTCCCATGTGAGTACCTGTCTCTGAAAACGTGCTGGAAGGTCAGTGAGGGGTGGGTTCTGACTCTACAGTACACAGCACCACCACAAAGGTATTACAGCGTTCAATCCTATGAACAGGGGCTACCCTGGTGGAACAATGGTTAACGTTCAACTGCCAACCAGAAGGTTGGCTGTTCGAACCCACCTAGAAGCTCCTTGGGAGGAAGGCCAGCTGGAAGACTGCTTCTGTGAAGGTTACAGTCAAGAAACGACTCATGGGATAGTTTTGCTCTGTCACAAGAGCCCTCTCGAATGAAAAACTACTTGATATCACCTGCTACCATCACTAATAAATGTACAAACACACCTCATGTGATTACTCATTGAGTAATTGCACTTTGTAAATACTTTGTGGTTTGTTTGTTTGTTCGTTTACAAATTGAGGATTTGTGGCAACCTTGAACTGAACAAATCTATCTATGCCATTTCCCCAAAAGTGTATGCTTCCTTTGGGTCTCTGGCCCACATTTGGTAATTCTTACAATATTTTAATGCTTTTCATAATGCTGCTGCTCAGATAATAGACTTCATCGTCAGGTGAACATAGCTTTTCTAAGCGCTGGGGAACTGGACTGTTTGAATGACTTGTTTTATTGTAATATTCACTTTATCACAGTGGGCTGGACCAGAACTGCGGTATCCCTGAAATTTGCTCATTCCAGAGTTAAATTCCAGAGGCAGGCTGCAACCCCTTCACTGTGGGGAGCGGTTGGCGTGGCCCCTGCTGTTACCAGAAGGGCAGCGTGGCCTCCTGCCCCGGGAAGCTCGGCTTTAATGTCCAGGCATCCTGGGAATTTTCTCAAGCTTCTAGGCTGTCCTAAGGAAGCAGTTTGACCTTTGCTCAGGCGGTCAGTTTTGGAAGGAGATCCCAGCCTAGCGACTCCCCACTTGGAATGTTCCATTGATGTCTTTGTTTCTCTATTCCCTCCATTGGACAAGAATCATCTGAGAAGCTTCATACACAAGCCTTATGGATCTTTTTAGGTTCTCAGTCTAAAAGCTACAGAAGATAGCATGTGGTTAAAGCTCTGTCTACCTAGTCTTTGATCCTAAGACTGCAATGAAAGTCCAGTGCTTCATATACTGAAAATTAAATTGACATTTGCTCAATAAGTGATTTTTAAAAATTAGCATCCACATGAGTGCTTTCCCTCAATTATCTGTATTTCCTGGCATTCATCATTTAAAAGAAACAATGTACAGCCAAACAATTCTCAGGATATAATAAAGTCAAGATTCTGGGGGCATTAACTAATGAAGATTTACACTAATTGTTGTTGTTGTGTGCTGTACAGTTGGAAATGACCCAGAGCTGACCCTCCAGCAGGTTTTCAGAGGCAGTTAATCACACATGAGGAGATTGGCCAGCCTCCTGTGGAGCAGTTGGTGGCTTCGAACTGTGTGGCTTTGGGATTGGAGTGCAGCTCCTTGCCACTAGGCCACCAGATGTACAGCCGAACAACTCTCAGGATAAAATAAAGTCAAGATTCTGGGGGCATTAGATAAAGAAGATTATACTAATTGTCTAAATAAATATCTTTCTGTAATTATGGTTTACAACCTCCCTGAGGATAGGGTCTGTGACTGAATTGATTGTCCCTGGTTCTATTCATATTTCCTAGGCCAAACTCAGTACTTAGTGAGCATTCAATAAGTCATTGTTCAGCAAATGTACTATTTTGGACATTAAAATTCCCCTGCTCCTGGGCGTAGTTTTCACTTCTTTATAGGCTGTCTTAGAATTTATTCAGTGGAATCAGGAAAATATTTTAGGATCTTACATTTTATGTTCATTGTCTATTAAATATTATGATTATTAATAAACTTTTGATCTGTCAACATGACATACGTTTGCATATGGGCTGTGATGTTCTTGATGTATTAAAAACTGAGTCACAAATGAAATCTCAATCTCACTCAGTCAAATGATGTGTTATTATAGTTACTATTATCTGTTTATTGTTTATCACATATTTGATAGATTCTATATTGAGTTTTGAGTTTACCATGGCTTGAATACACCAGAGAACGAACAAATTCATCTTAGAGAAGATATAGTTAATAATAGAAGGTTCTTTTGAAATGAAAATGTCAGGACTTGATCTTGCTCCTTTGAACAATTCACAAGGAAGAACTAGAACTACTCAGTGAAGTAGAAGAAAACAAATTCAACATAAAGGTGCCGAGTAGGAACCAATTTGTAGCTGACCCTGCCCTAGGTTTTCAAGGCCATGAATCGCCTCCTTCTCTTGAACAACTGGTGGATTCAAACCATCTGCCTTTGGGTTGGCAGCACAACTCTTTACCCACTGGACCACTGGAGCTCCCTAGCTAAGTACAAGATCATAATAACAAATGAAGAGGATCTCAATATGATGGGTTGACAAGGTGGCTATGCCAGTGCGCTCACAGCAGTGGTTGTAAGGACGGCAAAGAACCAGACAACGCTTCCTGTTATGTTATCATGAATGTATGGCCTCTACTTGAGAAACAATCTACCATGGAGGAAGTAGAACTACTAGAATGCTCTTTGGATTCAAAGATGGTCATACATCATCCCATACACTTTGGGCATGTTGTCAGGAGGGACCAGATCTTGGAAAAAGAAGACAGGATGCTGGGAAAGGTTAAGGAAAGGGAAAGCGAAGAGGGCCCTCCACAAGATGGGTTAGCACAATGACCCCAATAATGGGTTTGAGGATAATGGGGATTCTAAGGATGGGGCTGGACAGGACAAGGTTCCTTTCTGTTATTCACTGGGTCACTATGAGGTATAGTTGGCTTGATGACACCTAATACCTTGGAAAAGATATAGATCCTTCTTGATGCCAACCAACAACGATGGGCGGAAGAACTTTTATTTCACTTGTGTGATGCAATTTAGTTGGACATGGAATTTGCCCCCTTGCTGTTCTTACCCATCTTCAGTGGTCTGTGGGGGCAAAGGCTCATTTCCCACGGGAGGGCAAGGGGAACAGGTGCTCGTGGGGAGGGACCATCCATCATTCTGAGGCACTTAATGGAATCACAGAGCCGATACCCATCTCTCCCTAAAAGCTTGCTTTCTTCAATGATATGATTTAAAGTAAAGTGAGTCCCAGCTCACAGGGTCCCCGGAGAAGTTTGAAAAAGCAAATTCAAATTCTGCTCTTTCAACTTGACCATCAACTGTGTAATCCTAAATTCCCACGAGGCACTGACTAGGTTTGACTTTCCTTGACTCAGCCCTGGTCTGGAACGAGGTGGTTTCTTTATTTGATAAATTCTCTGGTTAAAGTTTCCATGGGCTGGTGATTGTTCTCCAGGAAATACTATCTCTTTATCTTAAGAAATGCTTTCCATCCCGAGGGTGCAGTGGCTGACGCAAAATATTAGCAAGAAAGTGTTTGCGAATGATGAGTGTAGAAGACAGATCATTGATTAGACTCAGGAGTGGGAACCGAAAGACTTTGTATCCAAACCTCCTTCATTTTACAGACAAGGAAACTAAAGTCCAGAAAAGAGAATTGAAGTACTTCCAAGTCCTCGCTCTACACTTGGCTTGGGAATATGATCCTGTGGTTTTAGTGAAAGAAATGCAATTCCTCCAACGTCCTTGCCTGGTTAGAAATTGTTCTTTATGTCCCTGATTATGGAGGGAGCCTGTGAACTTGGCTGAGCGTTTCTGTTCACAAGTGTATCTTTTTACTTAAGGATTAGCGAGTGTGTGCTGACTTAGCATGGGAGAGCTTTGATCTTGACCAAGGTCAACCTCAGAATGGCGTCTTTTGTGGAAGAGGAATAGGGAAGTCCAGCGTAAGACCTCCTGTACATATTTACTCTCCAGATAAGCTTCACGTTTCCTAATGCTGTAGCTTTTACTTCCCCCGCTAATGATTTGATGAGGGCTACCTCTCCATTGTGGTTTTGACTTCTCTGAAATCAAACACCAGGCCTGCTTCCCTGGAGTTGATTTAAGCACACAGCAACTCCACAGGACACAGTGGACCTACCATAGGCTTTCCAAGGCTCAAATCTTTACAAAGGCAGAAACTGCAGCAACATCCTACCAGGGGGTGGCTTGGATGTGAACCACTAACCTTCTGTTTAGCAAGTGAGCACTTAACCCCTGTCTATCTTGGTGCTTTTGACTTCCCTGAAATGATATACAAATTAAGCCTCCATAGAGTATTGAATATACCACGGACTGCCGGGAGAACAAACAGGTTTGTCCTAGAGAGGGTGAAACCAGGCTGCTCCTTGGAGGCAAGGATTCGGAAGCTCTGTCTGACATACTTTGGACATGTTGTTGGGGGGACTGGTCCTTGGAGAGAGACATCAGGCTTGGGATGGTGAAGGGACAGCGCAAGAGAGGAAGACCCTTGATGAGAGGGATTGATTTAGTGACTGGGGTAATAGGGGTGGGTGTGTCAGAGACAATGAGGTTGGCACAGGACAGAGCAGGGCTTAGAGCTGGTGTACACAGGGTCACTATGAGTTGCAGGCGATTTGACAGCACATAACAACAGCAACAACAACATAGTCTGAATTGTCTATTGACCGTTAAATACATTTATATATTTAAGATATAATGAACTCTTTGTCGAGTGACTTAGTGGTAAGAAGCTGCATTGCAATCCCAAAGGCATGTAGTTCATATCCACTTGCTGCTAAGAAGCTGCACTGCAATCCCAAAAGCATGTAGTTCATATCCACTTGCTGCTCCGTGGGAGAAGGATGGACAATCTTCTATGTGATTAGCTGCCTCTAAAAACCTGCTGGAGGGTCAGCTATGAATTGGTTCCGACTTGACAATACACAACAGCAACAATATATTTATATATTTAATACAGCGATCTTTGTCCCACTTATATATTTAATGCATAACTATTTTTATGAGTGAGTTTTATATCTCCCTAATGTTAGTTACTAACGTTTTCAATTGGTTCACTCTGATTGGATCTGGCGGTTGAGAAGTTGCATTTTCACCCGGCTAAATCTTGGATTGAAAGGGTGACTTCAGCAATGGACTCTAGTATATCAGAAATCATGAGGATGGCACAGGATAGGAGAAAGTTCACGTCAGTTGTTTATAGGGTCACTATAAACCTATATTTTATACCTTGAATATTTATATATATATAAATAAGTGTTATGAATATTTATATATATAAATAAATGTTATGAAAAATATATAGTTATACCTTGATAGCACCCAACAATAACAATATCTTATAATCAACACCCTTGGTACCAGCAGTCAAGAAATGAAAAGAAGAGTTGCATTTGGGAAAATCTGCTGCCAAAGACTTCTCCAGATTACTAAAGAGCAGTTATGTCAGTCTAAAGACTAAGGTGCGCCTGATCCAGGCCATTGTCTTTTCAACTGCTTGCTATGCATCTGAAAGCTGAACGGCGAGTAAGGATTAAAAAAGAATCACTGCCTTTGAGCTGTGGTGATGGAGAAGAGTACTGAATATCCCAAGGACTGCCAAGGGAACAAAGAGGTCTGTCTTGGAGAAATTGAAACCAGGCTGCTCCTTGGAGGCAAGGATAGTGAAATTTCATCTCACATACTTTGGCAATGTTGTCGGTGGGCCTAGTCCTTAGAGAAGGACATCGTGATTGGAGGGTCAGCACAAGGGAGGAAGACCTTAAACGAGTAACAATGGGGTCAGAGAAGATAAGGTTGGCTCAGGACAGGGCCAGCAGGTTCAGAGCCATTGTTGAGAGGGTTGCTAAGAGGTGTAGCTGGCTCAATGGCACACAGCAACAACATATCTCGGGAAGGGAGCTCTGGTGGCACACGCAGTAGGGAGTTGGGGTGCTAACCCGAGACACTGAGTGAGGTCTCTGGTGGTTGGAATCCTCCAGTGGCTTCTGAGAAGAGAGACAGGGACCCTCCTCCCTATCATTACAGCCTCCAAAAACTTGCCGAAGGGTCAATTATGAATGGGTTCTGATGTTACAGCTATGAGTTTTAGAAGTTTATGGGTTGTGTTTTGTTGTTGTTGTTTAGTTAATCTATATGCTAAGCAATTCTCTCTCCAGCTCCATTTCTGTCACCGAGTCCATGTTTTCCAACTCCTGAATCTTCTTCTCTATTCCCAACTTTTGCATTCCAGTCACCCATTATTATCAATGCATCTTGATTGCCTGTTCGATCGATCTCCGATTGTAAAAGTTGGTAAAAATCTTCTATATCCTCTTCCTTGGCTCTGGTTGTTGGTGCATATATCTGAATGATAGTGGTATTCACTGGACTTCCTTGTATGTGTATGGATATTATCCTGTTACTCACAGTATTATACTTGAAGATGGATCTAGCAATGACTTTTTTAACTATGAGAGCAACTCCATTTTTCCTCACCTTTTCATCTCCAGAGTAATATATCATATGATCATCTGACTCAAAATGCCCCATGCCTGTCCATCTCATCTCCCCAATGCCTAGTATGTCAATATTTATGCGTTCCATCTCTTCCTTAACAATATTTAATTTTCCTACATTCATGGTTCTCACATTCCATGTCCCAATCACTAGTGTCTGCTTACAATTGTTCCTCTTCCTTTGTATTTCCCTACAAAGAACAAATTCAAACCTCGAGTTGCTATAACCAGTGACGGTTTTGGCAGAATGTTAAATGATCCAGCAAGTATTAAAAGAAGGTGGAAAGAATATACTAAATCACTGTATCAAAAGGGATTGGCAGACACAGATGAATTTCATGAAACAACATATTAGCAAGAGCCTATGGTGATGAAAGAAGAAGTTCAGGCTACTTTGAAGGAAATGGCAAAAAATAAGGCTCCAGAAATAGATGGTATACCAACTGACATATTTCAGCTAACAAATGCTGCCCTGGACATGTTCACCAAGTTGTGCCAAGAAATCTGGAGAACAACCACCTGGCCAACTGACTGGAAGAGATCTATATTTGTTCCCATTCCAAAGAAGAGTGACCCAACAGAGTGTGAAAACTATAGAACAATCTCATTGATTTTACATGCAAGCACGATTCTACTGAAGATTATCCAAAAACGACTGGAACAGTATATCAGCAGATAGCTGCCAGAAGTCCAGGCTGGGTTTAGAAGGGGTCGTGGTACTAGGGATATTGTAGCTGATGTTAGATGGATCTTAGCTGAAAGCAGAGAATACCAGAGGAATGTCTATCTGTGTTTCATTGACTATGCAAAGGCATTTGACTGTGTGGATCATAACAAACTGTGGCTGACTCTGAGAAGAATGGGAATCCCAGAACACTTGATCGTTCTAATGCAAAACCTATACTTGGACCAGGAGGCAGTCGTCAAAACAGAGCAGGGTAACACTGCATGGTTCAAAATTGGGAAGGGTGCACGCCAGGGATGCATCCTATCTCCATACCTTTTCAACCTGTAAGCAGAACAGTTTATCCGGGAGGCTGGGCTCTATGAGGAGAAATTGGGGGGGGGTGTCAAGATTGGTGGATGTTTTAGAAACAATCTGTGTTATGCAGATGACACAACCCTGCTTGCTGAAACTGAGGAGGACCTGAAACTCTTGCTGCAGAGGGTCAAGGACTGGAGCCTTCAATATGGATTGAGGCTCAATGTCACAAAGACAAAGATTCTCACCACTGGACCAATTGGTAGCATCAGGATGGATGGTGAAGAGACTGAGATTGTTCACAGCTTTAGTTTGCTTGGCTCCACAGTCAACACTCTTGGCACCAGTAGCCAGGAAATTAAAAGGCGCATTGCCATGGGAAAGTCGGCTGTTAGGGACCTCTCCAAAGTACTGAAGAGCAATGGTGTCTCTCTGGAGACTAAGGTGAGTCTGATACAGGCCATGGTCTTCACAATCACTTGTTATGCATCAGAGAGTTGGACAATGACCAAGGAGGATAGAAGGAGAATTGATGCCTTTGAGCTGTGGTGCTGGAGAAGAGTATTGAGGGTGCCATGGACTGCTAGGGAAAGAAACAGATACATCCTGGAAAGGGTTAAACCGGGTGGCTCCTTGAAGGCAAGGATTCTGAGGCTATGTCTAACATACTTTGGACATGTTGTAAGGAGAGACTGATCCTTGGAGAAGGACATCATGCTGGGGAGGGTGGAGGGACAGCGCAGGAGGGGAAAGCCCTCTATGAGGTGGATTGATTCAGTGACTGGGGTAATCGGGATGGGAATGTCAGAGACAGTGCGATTGGCACAGGACAGAGCAGAGTTTAGGGCTGTTGTACATAGAGGCGCTATGAGTCACAAGCGACCCGACGACACATAACAACAACAACAACAACAACAACAACATATGCTAAGCATAGGAGATGAAGCCCCGCAACCAGGTGGATTGACACGGTGACTGTCACAGTGGGAAGTGTAAGGATGGCACGGGATAGGACAGGGTTCAGATCTTTTGTTCATAGGGTTGCTATGGTTTGCATTCGACTTGACAACAATTAACAACAACGTCTGCTAAATACATAATCAAGATTATACAAAGAAAGTGGCATCGGGATTGGAGGGAGATTCTGATGGCACAGCCTTGCTTTTTGAAAGTGAAGAGGAGTTGAAGCACTTATGTCTAAAGATCAGACTGTAGCCTCCAGTGAGGGTTATACAATTAAACATAATGAAAATGAAAACATTTCACAACTGAACCAGTAAACAACATTGTGTAGGTGGAGAAATATGGATGTTGTCAAGTGTTTCCTTTTGCTGGGTCCCCAATCCTCACTCAGAGAAGTTGTGGCTGTTAGGTGCCATGGAGTCACTGTTATTCAGAGAAATCGTATGAACAACAGATTGGAATTTTACCTTATCCTGCGCCTGAGATAATTCTCATAATCTCCCATATGCTCCACTCCATTGCTATAGTCATTGTGTCAACCCATCTTACTGAGTTCTTTCTCTGACCCTCCCCTTTTCCCAGCACAATGCCACCAATTAAGAAATCAAACAGCTTATTGCACTGGAAAAATGTGCTTTAAAGGGTAAAAGAGCAAGAATGTCACTTAGAGGAATAAGGTGTACCTGATTTAAGCCATAGTATCTTCAATTGTTTCATATGTATGCAATTTTCAGGGTCTCTTTCAACATCCATTTTGAGTTTTTCCTTCCTCTCCTATCTTGGTAGTGACCTTTTTCTCTTTTCCTGGATAATGTCCTTTATGTCATCCCACAGCTCATCTGGTTTCTGGTCATTAATGTTCAATGCCTCAAATCTATTCTTAGGATGATAGGGTATCAATTCAAGATCGTATTTTGGTTCCCATGGACTTGACACCTGATTTAGATGACCGATATTGAATGATTGCTTCCGCAGATGTAATCAGTCTGAATCCACATCTATGTGGAAAGTCATTGTGTGTATTTCATTTTTTAAAAGATATTGTGATGGATACATCATTGAATGTACAAAATTCAATCATTCTATTTACTGCCTCATTTCTGTCACCAAGTCCAGAATCTTCTGTTTTTTGAGAGGAAGACTTCAAAGGACAGTTTGAGGAGACAAATAATAACAGAATATACACAAACCTAGAATTGGAGAATAACAAGGGAAGAGCTCACTTGGCATTTCTCAAGGTGAACGAACTGAAAAACAAACCCAAGCCTCGAGTTACAATATTTAGTGATGCTATGGGGAAAATCTTGAACTATCAAGAAAGCATCAAATGAAGATGGAAGGAATACACAGAACCATTGCGACAAAAAGAAATGACCGACACGGAAATATCTCAGGAAATATCGTCTGACATATTTTGGACATGTTCCAAGGAGGAACTGGTCCTTGGAGAGGGACATCATGCTTGGGAGGGTGGAGGGACGGAGCAGGGGAGTAAGAACCTCTGTGAGGTGGATTGATTCAGTGACTGGGGTAATTGAGGTGGGGGTGTTGGAGACAATGAGATTGGCACAGAACAGAGCAGGGTTTAGGGCTGTTGTACACAGGGTCGCTGTGAGTTGCAGGCGACTTGTCAGAACATAAGAACAACAACATCAATATGATTAAGAGCCAATGGATGTTCATTGAAATTAATAATAATAAAAAAAGAGTTAATAAAAAAAAATTTAAAAAAGAGCCGATGGTAAGGAAGGAAGTTCAAGGTGCAATGAAGGCATTGGCAAAAATAAGAGCATAGGAATTGATGATATACCGACTGACATATTTCAAATGACAAATTCAACCATGGATGTGCTCACCAGTCTATGGCAGGAAATTTGGAGGACAGCTGTCGGACCAAACAACTGGAAGAAATGAATATTTGTTCCTATTCTAAGAAAGGTGATCCAACATAATGTGGAAATTATTGAACAATATTATTAATATCACATGCAAGAAAAATAATGCTAAAAATTATTTAGAAATGGCTAGAATTGTATATAGACAGAGAACTGCCAGACTTTCAAGCTGGATTTAGAATAGATTGTATCACCAGGAATATGATTGCTGATGTCATATGGATCTTGGCTGAGAGCAAAGAATGCCAGAAAAATGTCTATGTGTGTTTTATTGACTATGCAAAGACATTTGACTGGGTGGATCATAATAAGCAATGGTTAACATAGAGAAGAATGAGAATCCCAGAGCACTTAATTATACTCATACGCACTCTATATCTAGATCAAGAAGCTATTGTGTGAACAGAGCAAGAGAATACTGCTGTTGTTTTATGCGCCGTCGAGTCGTTTGCGACTCATAGCGACCCTAAGCCCTAAACCCTGCTCTATCCTGTGCCAATCACATTGCCTCTGACACACCCATCCCGATTACCCCAGTCACTGAGTCAATCCACCTCATAGAGGGTCTTCCCCTCCTGCGCTGTCCCTCTACTCTACCCAGCATGATGTCCCTCTCTAAAGACCTGTTTCTCCTTACAACATGTCCAAAGTATGTCAGACGAAGCCCCAGAATCCTTGCCTCCAAGGAGCAGCCTGGTTTAACCCCCTCTAGGATGAATCTGTTTGTTTTCTTGGCAGTCCATGGTACATTCAATACTCTTCTCCAGCACCACAGCTCAAATGCGTCAATTCTCCTTCTATCCTCCCTAGTCATTGTCCAACTCTCTGATGCATAACAAGTGATTGCAAAAACCATGGCCTGTATCAAGAGAATACTACACAGTTTAAAATTTGCATTTCTTTGTATGAGGATTTTATCCTTTCACCATATCTGTTCAATGTGTATGTTGTTGTTGTTATGTGCCACCGAGTCACTTGCGACTCATAGCGACTCTATGTACAACAGCCCTAAACTCTGTTCTGTCCTGTGCTAATCTCATTCTCTCCAACACAGTCATCCCAATTACCCCAGCCCCTGAATCAATCCATCTCCCAGAGGGCCTTACCTCCTGCGTCTGCCCTCCACCCTCCCAAGCATGATGTCCTTCTCCAAGGACCGGTGTCTCCTTACAACATGACCAAAGTATGTCTGATGAAGCCTCAGAATCCTTGCCTCAAGGAGCAGCCCGTTTTAACCCTCTCCAAGATGAATCTGTTTGTTTTCTTAGCAGTCCATGTCCATGATACCCTCAATACTCTTCTCCAGCATCAAAGCTCAAAGGCATCAATTCTCCTTTTATCTTCCTTAGTCATTGTCCAACTCTCTGACTCATAACAAATGATTGCAAAGACTATGGCTTGTATAAGACAGACCTTAGTCTCCAGAGAGACACCATTGCTCTTCAGTACTTTGGAGAGGTCCCTAACAGCAGACTTTCCCATGGCAGTATGTCTTTTAATTTCCTGGCTGCTGGTGCCAAGAGTGTTGATTGTGGAGCTAAGCAGACTAAAACTGTGAACAATCTCAGTCTCTTCACCATCCATCCTGATGCTGCCAATTGGTCCAGGGTGAGAATCTTTGTCTTTTTGACATTGATCCTCAATCCAAATTGAAGGCTGTAGTCCTTGACCATCTGCAGCAAGCATTTCAGGTACTCCTCAGTTTCAGCAAGCAGGGTTGTGTCATCTGTATACCACAGATTGTTGATAGATCTTCCACCAATCCTGATGACACATTTTTCCTCATAGAGACCAGCCTCTCAGATAATCTGTTCTGCATACAGATTGAAAAGGTATGGAGACAGGACACATCCCTGGCATACACCTTTTCCAATTTTGAACCATGTGGTGTTTCCCTGCTCTGTTCTGACGACTGCCTCTTGGTCCAAGTATAGGTTTCTCCTTAGCATGATCAAATGTTCTGGGATTCCCATTCTTCTCAGAGTCAGCCCCAGTTTGTTATGGTCCACACAGTCAAACGCCTTTGCATAGTCAATGAAGCACAGATAGACATTCCTCTGGTATTCCCTGCTTTCAGCCAAGATACCAAACAAATTATCTGAAAAGTTGGACTTTACAAAGAACGTGACATTTATTGGAGGAATATTCATTATTAACCTTTGGTATGCAGATGGCACAATCTTGCTTGTGAAGATCCTTGGGCAGGATCTGAAACATTGGCTGCAGAAGTTCAAACACTGCAGGCTTCAATATGGAGTGCATCTGAACATCAAGAAAGCAAAAATTTTCACCACTGGACTGCTGGCGACAACATAAGGTATGGGGCAAAGATTGAAATTATCAACGATTTCATCTTGGATCCACAATCAATACACTTGATAACTGGCAGTCAGAGATCAGGAGACCTATTGCACTGAGAAAGTCTGCAGTCAGGAATCTCTACAAATTATGGATGAGCAATGATGTTAGTTTGAGGATTAAGGGGTGCTTGATTTAGACCATAGTCTTTTCAATTACTTACTATGCTTCTGAGAGCTGGAAAATAAATAAGGATGACAGAAGGAAAACTGATGCCTTTGAACTGTGGTGTTGGAAGACTATGGAATATCTGATAGAATGACAAGAACAAGTAGATGTGCCTTGGAGAAGGTGCAGCCAGCATGCTCTTTGGAGGCAAGGATGAGAAAGTCTTGTCTCACATACTTTGGGGATATTTCTAGAAGAGGTTACTCCTTGGAGAAGGACATTGTGCTTGGAAAGGTGGTGGGACCACAAAGGAGAGAAAGACCCTTAACCAGATGGATGACACAGTGACTGCAGCAGTGGACTTGAAATGTGTCAGAGATTGTGAGGACGGCACAGGCTAGAACAGGCTTCAGATCTGTTGTTCGTAGGGTCACTATAAGTCTGCTCGACTTGATGGCACGTAACAATATATGCATGCAAAAGATGGTCAGTGAAAAAGGAAGAGCAAAGAAGTGCAGATGCCTTTGTATTAGCATGTTTTTGAAGAATATTGAATAATCAGGGACTTCTACAGAAATGAACAAATCTATGTTGGAAGAAGCACAGGAAAATTCTTCTTAGGAGCGAAGACGGTGAGATGTCCTCTCACAGACATGTCATCAGGAGGCACCTTAAAAAAAGTTTTCTCACAGGTCAGATTACACAGAGCACAGTAACCCCTCCTAAAGTTTCCTTCCCCCTTCTGGTTTCTGTGAGCACCTCAAATGTCCTCAAAGATGTTGGCATTCCCTAGGGCTCTTTTTCTCCTAGGATCGATTGTTTGATTCACCAGATACCCGGTCATCTCCAAGGAGCTTCGGAAATTCTAGAAATTCCTTTGAGAAATTTCTAGTAAGCCCTCTATTCTTAAGAATGAACGTGTCTGTCCTCAAATCGCCGTGACTTTGGCCAGTATTTCGAGGCTGATATCCTTCAAAGCTCCTGTGTATTACAAATAATGGGCCACAGCGTCCTTGGGTGGTGTGAGTGTTTTGTAGTTGGCTTCTAACTTGAAGATGAGTATTTTGGACCTATTCGGGGGCACTGCTGAGGAAAGGCCTGATGATCTGCTTTCATAAAAGACTACAACTACCAATTAAGGAGTTTTTCTTTTGCTTTTCAAGGAGAGGAGCAAACGGGGGGGGGGGG
>NW_006399903.1:6886874-6892410 GCF_000299155.1 Elephantulus edwardii
CAATGAATGAATGGAATTCCAAAATCTTTGTAGATGTTCATTGAAATGAAAAATAAATAAATTTATTTAAAATAAAGTAAAATAAAATAAAAGAAAACATACTTGGCTTGACTAAAAAAAAAAAAGACTACAACCCAGGAAAAGACTATGGAATGCTTCAGCCCAGAAAACCCTTGGGACCCGTTCTGTTCTGTCACACATGGCATTGCCGTGGGGTAACACTGACTAATTGTTTATTTTAATTTGGTGTTTTGGTTTTGAGAGCTACAGCTGGAGTGGAAAACACTGACCTGTGCCTTGATTCCCTCCAGTCTGGAGGATGGTGTTGCATTGATGTCTAATCCAAAAGCCAGAGAATAGGTTCTCATTTTTCTATCTTTGGGCGATGCTTGTAACACAGACACGTAAGGAGCTGTAAATCAGATGTCTGAGGAGGACAGCTTTGTTGATGCCTTGGTGAGTTTCAAGACTAATGATGCTATCGGTGAATTGATTTAATGAGTTAATTGGCTGTGGAACCTGCCTCCTTGGTGAGAATGGTAAAACCTAGGGGAAATGCAGACCCTCCTCTGATCTGTTCTTTTCTGGCTGGTGGTCTCGGACACAGGCACACTGCTAACTCACCTGACGGTCTCTAAGTTCCTTCTTCTGTGGAGTAGTGAGTAACATGTAGGCCAGCTCACCCAAAGGTCACCAGTTCAAACCCACCAGCCTCTGATGGAAGAGGCTCTTCTCTCCTGTAAATATTTACTCTTGAAAACACAATGGAGTGCTCGCTTTGACAGCACACATATTAAAATTGGAATAAAACAGAGAAGATCAACACGGCAAGGGTGACGCGCAAATTCATGAAGCGTTCTATATTTTTTTTTTAAAAAAAAAACCAACCCAATAGCTCAATATGAGTCAAAACTTTGTTCTTGGGAGTGTTTTCTTTTTCAGTCTCTCAAATTATTTTTATTTAGCTTTCTATTAGTGTGTACTTGCAGTTCCAGAAAAGTCTGCCCTCTGAAAATCAGGAAGGAAGTGGACATGGCAGGTCCTGGAAGCAGGAGAGGTGGTTATGGAGAGCAGAGTTGGAAGGGACTGCCGTTTAGTGTGCCATCAAGTCAGACTTGAACGCCCCCTCCAGCAGGTTCTCAGTAAATGATACAGGAGGAAATTGTCCATCTTGTCTCACAGAGCTGTTGGTGGATTCAAAGTGTGTGCCTTTGGGTTGGTAACACAATTCCTTACCCCTAGACCACCAGAGCTCCCTGTGGTGGGGAGGTGGTAACACCACTCAGCGCTCAGGGCTTTTGGGGCTGGACTGACCCAAGGCAACTTGAGGTAGAGCAATCCTTCCAGGACACCTCCTCAACACACACACACACACACACACACAGAGACACGGTGGGGGGGGGCAGCAGACACAGCCACAGAGAAAGAAATGGAGAAATGGGATTGGGTATGTCCACTGTGATTGCTAAATGTTTACCAAACTTTCCATGAAAATAAATTCTTTCTAAATTGCTAGTAGAAAGAAGCAATAGGAAAAAAAAAGTTCTTCTCCATGGATGCTTGGTTAAGTAGATACTAAACCCATTGCTGCAGAGTGGATCCCAATTCATATTAACCACTTCATATCATAGGACAGAACAGTACTACCCACAGAGTTTCCAACCTGTACAGACAGTCTTTGGATTACAGAACAATTCCGTTCCTTAATCTGTTTTTAAGTTGAATTCAATGGACTTTGGGATAGTTCAATAAGATTCATATCTAACTTTAATCATCAACAACTTGCATTATGCAGATGATACAACCCTGTTTGCTGAAACTGAGGAGGGCCTGAAGCACTTGTTGCAGAACGTCAAGGACTACAGCCTTCAATATGGATTGAAGCTTAAGATCAAGAAGACAAAGATTTTCACCACTGGCTCGATTGACAGCATCATGATAGATAGTGAAGAGATTGAGATTGTTAACAGACTCAGTTTGCTTAACTCCACAATCAACACTTTTGGTACCAGCAGTCAGAAAACCAAAAGATGAATTGCATTGGGAAATTCTGCTGTCAGGGACCTCTCCAGAGTACTGAAGAGCAACAATGTCAGTCTAGAGACTTAGGTGTGCTCAATCCAGGCCATGACTGAAGACAATAGAAGGAGAATTGATGCCTTTAAGCTGTGGTGCTGGAGAAGAGTATTGAATATACGGTGGACTGCTAGGAGAACAAACAGGTTTATACTGGAGAGGATGAAACCAGGCTACACCTTGGAGTCAAGGATTCTGAAGCTTTGTCTGACATACTTTGGACATGTTGCAAGGAGGGACCAGTCCTTGGAGAGGGATGTCATGCTTTGGAGGGTGGACGGACAGTGCAGGAGGGGAAGGCCCTCTATGAGGTGGATTGATTCAGTGATTAGGGTAATGTGGATAGGTGTGTCAGAGACAATAAAGTTGGCTCAGAATAGTGCAGGGTTCAGAGCTGTTATAAGCAGGATTGCTATGAGTCGCAAGTGACTTGGCAGCACATAACGACAACACTTTAATCAGGTGTTTGTCCTGGTACCTTGTATACACTGTACATTTCTTTTCATAGAACCATTAAAAGAACACTGTAAGAGGCACTAACACATTAATGTAATACTATGGGACTGCCAGGTGCTGTGGAGTCCACCACAGCTCATAGCCGTCCTGTGAGCAACAGGGCAGCACCTTGCCCTCTCCTGCACCTGCCTCAGGGTCTCTGCCATGTTTAAGCCGGTTACAGTCACTGTGTCAATCCATTTCACTGCAGGTCTTTCTCTCTTTCCCTGACCCTCTACCTTTCCAAGCAGGATACCTTTCCCCGCAACCTGACCCCTTTTTGACGACCTGCTCAAAGTTTATGACATGAATTCTCACCATTCTTGCCTCTCAGAAGGCCCCTGCTTGCATTTCCTCCAAGAAATATTTTTATACTTTTGTCAGCCCATATTCAGTACTCTCCATCAATACCACAACTGAAATGCATCAGTTCAATCTTAATGATAATAATAACAATGGTGTTTTGAATGGTGTCACACGGTAGCTCTGGTTTGTCATTAGGAACCACGGCATATTACTGGGGTCCTAGGTGGTGAGGCCTCCCAGCACCCAGGTGCGAGCTGCACTTGGCTTCAAGCATTCCTCCAACAAAGGTGGCCTCGACTCACTCCTGCCTTCCCTGGGAACCTGTAGTCTTAGTCAGACTACACAGTGAGAGGCTGAGACCTTGCTGATGTTAAGGCTAGCCTGTGGCTAGGGACAGCTGGGGTCAACGTTGGGGTCTGGCATCGCTGTGCTGAGCTTGACTATGGGGAGTATCTGAGAGGCACTTGGCCAGATGGTTCATGGAAAAGCTTGTCTATGTCTGCAGCCTCTTGCTCGCCTAGGGCTCTGGAGCCACAGTCAGAACCCCCACACCTCCCTGGGGGCGTGGTGGGGTGCTGTGTCACTGCCTACCCTGTGTACACAGCGTGATGCCTTCGCTTCCTGGGCCTGGCTCCAGGCAGGTGCTTCCGGAGCAGGGAGCCAAGTGTGTGCAGGCGTTGCCTGTGGCCTGTTGTAGGATGAGTCACGGTCAAGGTGGGACAGCCCCTCTACTGATCCCTGCACATAGTGTCAGGGCTTGCAGTCATCAAAAGACACAGGGTGTTGATTAAACACAGCTGTTGTTGTTGTTGTTATGTGCCGTCAAGTTGCTTGCGACTCATAGCAACCCTATGTACAACAGCCCTAAACTCTGCTCTGTCCTGTGCCAATCGCATTGTCTCTGACACACTCATCCCGATTACCCCAGTCACTGAATCAATCCACCTCATAGATGGCCTTCCACTCCTGCGCTGTCCCTCCACCCCACCAAGCATGATGTCCCTCTCCAAGGACCGGTCTCTCCTCACAACATGTCCAAAGTATGTTAGATGGAGCCTCAGAATCCTTGCCTCCAAGGAGCCACCCGGTTTAACCCTTTCCAGGATGAATCTGTTTGCTTTCCTAGCAGTCCATGGTACTCTCAATACTCTTATCCAGAACCACAGCTCAAAGGCATCAATTCTCCTTCTATCCTCCTTGGTCATTGTCCAACTCTCTGATGCATAACAAGTGATTGCAAAGACCACAGTCTGTATCAGACGTTCCTTAGTCTCCAGAGAGACACCATTGCTCTTCACATTCGCGATTTGGGGACTGTGTAATCTTTCTGAAAGCAGACTGGAACTTCCCCCTCCCCGCATGAAGCAGTTGGTAAAACCAACCACCAATCTTTTGGTTAGGAGCTGGGCACCACTGGTAACCACTGTGCCACCAAATCTCATTTGGCAAAGTGGGAAATCTCAATGAGAGGGACTGACATGAGGGCTATGCTAACGGGCTCGAAAACACCCACCCATATGAGGATAGGGCAAGACCAAGCTGTGGTTCACTGCCGCAGAGAGGGTGTCTAGGGAGTGAAGTCCCTGTACCAGGACCTGAGGACGAGAACGTGGACTGCCCGATGGCACCCCTCCACCAGGGGTTGGAGATTTGCCTAAGTCCTCATCGTTTATAACTTCAACCTCTAGTGGAAACAGGGTCTTTGAAGATGTTCTCAGTTCACACGAGCTTGTTCCCAAGCAGGATGTCGCCTAATCCTTCCTGGGCGAGATCTTTAAATAAGATGACAGACTCAGAGGGACAGAGCAGCCACATGAAAATGGGGACAGGAGTAGGAGTCACACCTCAACTTTTTCTCTTATTGTCCTTAAGTCAGCACTGACTCAGTTCATCTTTTTGGGGAGTTCTGAGGTTGTTAATTGCATGGAAGAACAATCTTTCACTCTTGGAGCTGCTGGTAGATTAAAAAACAAAACAAAACACGGAGGTTAACCAGATTAATCGACACAGCGACTCTATCAATGGCTCAAGTATGCAGAGATGGTGAGGACGGCGCAGGATAGAATAGGGGCCAGATCTGTTGAGGGACACTATGGGTCGACTCGATGGCACTTCACAACAACAACACTAGACACAGGAGAGGAAGTTTAGGTTGAGCCTTTAGCAAGAGCACAATCTGTCCACATTCCGAAAGCCGCCTTCTGATTTCTGAATCTCTGTAATACAACCCACATCTGTACTTACAAAGTTCCATGGAGAATGAATATAGACTAACCCTTCAATCACATCTACTCTTCCCACTTTGTCCCAAATTGCATCTTTTATAGAACGACTTCGGGACGTTGACTGGATCACTAACATAACTGTTCAGCTTGTTGGGATCAAAGTGTGACGAGACATGCTGTGTACCCCTCCGCCTTTCCTGGGCGAGTTGCGGTGATGGAGGCCTGGTGGGCTGGGTTACTCGGCGCATAATCACTCACAGGACTCTCAGGGAGCTGGAAGGAGCAGAGCTTGGGATTTGCAATCTGTCCAGAAACCTTCTCTAAATAGAGATGGCGCTCCCATTATAGGAGCAAGGTTTTAGCCTTGTGGACTCCAACACATAGAAACCCTACAGGACAGAATAGCACGGCCCCACAGAGTTTCCTAGGCTCTA
>NW_006399903.1:6892510-6908675 GCF_000299155.1 Elephantulus edwardii
TCCTTGGAGAAGGACATCATGCTCGGAAGGGTGGAGGGACAGCAAAGGAGAGGAAGATCCTGGATGAGATACAGTGACTGGGGCAATGGGGTTTGGTGTATAGGGGAAAGTGAGACTGGCTCACGACAGGGCAGGGTTCAGAGCTGTTGTACATAATAAATTCACTATGAGTTGCAGGTGACTTGATGGCACATAACAACAACAACAAATCTTTGCAGAAACAAACACCATCATGCCTTTACTCTCTGGGGTTAGCTCGGATCATTCAGTTAGCAGCTAAGTGCTTAAACCTTGTACCACCAGGACTCTTTGTTTATTCAAACCCAGTGCCATTGAGTTAATTCTAACTCAGAGAGTGTAACTGGCCTGTAGAGTTTCCCCATCACTAAGATGAAGGTAGATGGCTCTGTCTTTCTCTCCCGCAGCGACTGGTGGGTTTGAACCACAGACCTTCCGCTCAGCAGACCGATACTTAATCTACAATGTCCTTTGCTTAGCTCCAACCCTCGCTAATTGTCGGGTTTCTGGTACTGGTCTACAAGGTTAGCAAGTCCATGGCCTCCTTGGGCCTCCTTGCCTAAGATTCTTCTCTTTCTTCGTAATTGGATTTTTATCATCTCATAATTTTTATAATGTCTAATCCAACTTCTCTTTGAGCACCCTTCATTACATTTCATGCTGGCTTTATTGACCTATGTGGGTCGAATGACTCCCCCTTCCTTCCACAATGTTCTTTATGTGCTTTCAGAGCATCTGAGGTTCTGGTCGCCCACATCCTCCTGAGTGCCAGGGATCCCTTTTTAAAATCGTCATTGATTTGAAAATTACAGAAGTCATAAGGCAGTAGCACCATGTGGCCTCTCCACCTCATCCTGAATCTGCCTTTCTCTCAGTCCCTGCAAATCGTGCTCCCAGCGACAGCCCGCTTTAGGTTGGAGGGTGGAACCCCCACAGGAGCCCACCCCGGGCGGAAGCCCCTGGCAGAGGTTCTCAGGCTTCGCCCTGTGTGTGGAAGGCTTGTTCATGCAGCCCCAGGTCAGAGGCCACTTCCTCTTTCCTTACAGGGCGGTTTAGGGGGAGAGGCCGCTGGCAACAGTGTCTCATTGATGAGTCCTGTTCCTGTGTCTCTGAGCATCTGTTGCAGGGGAGAGTTTGCCGGAACAGGGTGGGCAGCCTTGCTTAGCCCCATTGATTCTTTCTGCTTTAAATAAAAATCCAACCCAACCCACCACAAAGGGCTTCCAAATTCTAATTAGCTGTTATATCGCCCTGCTTTTCCCAAACATCAGCAGGTTGAATCCAAGGGAGAAAAGATGAGGGAGGGTCTTCTTGTACGATTTACAGCCCTGGATACCCAGAAGAGGGTCGGCATATGCGGAGGCTTGGGTTGAGTCCATGTCACCACCTTAGTGAGGGAATAGGAAATGAGATCAGAAACCCAGCAGATTCTCTGGATGGGCTCAAAGTGCAGCGGAAGAAAAGGGATTACAGGATGAGGAAAAAATAAAGAGTACGAACTGGTAGCAGGCACGAACTGGGTTGGCTGTGATTACATTTAAAATAGTGTTCTTGTTGTCCGTATTCTTTATTTGCACTGGAGGAAAGGAATGCTTCGGTATCCAGCTCCAGGATGCTGTGAGTGGTATCATAAGCCCGGACTTGTTCTGCGTGGAAGGTATTCTCCTCAGCTGCTGACGGCTTTGCTGTCTTGGCAAAGGATGTCTCTGTATGACCTGTGAGATTGAGGAGAGCTGTGCAGAGGGGAGAGAGTGGGGAGCCCCAGAGAAGGACGAAAGGAGGAAGCTGGACCACCTGTGCCCTGTCACCGGACAGCCGGATCAGCCAGCCAAGTCTGGCTGTTGGCCCGAGATGACCTGACAGTGAAGGCGACATGTCACAGGGCCAGGAGCAGGTGGAGATGAGTCCCGGGGTCACAGGAGAGATGCGGTTACACAGCTCAGCTTCCTGCTGCCCGCCCTTGATGGATAAAAGCAGCTAGAGGAGCTCACGTTTCAGGGGAAGCAGTGAATATTCCCAGCCTGTATTTTCTCCGTGAAATTATTAACATGGAGGTTTGTTACTGTGGTTCCCAGGTAACCTACTCACCTGTGCTGATGGTTTTCTTGTCCTTATCAAATGCAAACATCATTTGCAAGTGTTAACTCTAAACTGGAATGAACTATTTGCTATGGAGGCAGAGAGAAGCCTGGAACCAGGACCTCACAGCTTCATAGTTTCACTGTCTGTAAGAATAGCAGGGGACGCGTGACACGAAGCCACTTTGGGGACCTTCCACTTTTCTCACCTCACGTGCCAAGCACCCTGCTCAGTGCGGGGAGGGGGGATACTAATCCTGTGACTACGAGGATGTCAGCTGTGAAAACAACCCTAGCAAACCTTTACGGAGGGCTTATTGCTTCTGGTTGTTAAGTCCTTTCTGACTCATGATGGATGCATGCACTAAGAGTAGGACACTCCCAGAGATTTGCTTGACTCTAATTTTTTATTTGCTTTTATAAAATTTTAATTTTATACCGGTTTACTTACAAAGTTTGTTGTTGTTATGTGCCATCGAGTCGTAGACGACCCATAGCGACCCTATGAATGAAATTCTTGAATGTGAAACTTTGATCTTTTCTCCAAGTTCATAGAATTTCCGGAGGCAAGCTCCTTTTGGAAGTGGATGCCACTCTTGCTTCCAACCTGGTTTTATTCGGGAGCTTTGCAGAATGCAGCCGTATACATTGTTTTCCACAACGGATCTTTCCCCTTTCCTCTTTACCCACCACTCCCTCCACCCATCAGATTGTGCAGCCCTATGATTAACATCCCCCTCATGCCATGGACGGCCAAGAGAATGAACAGCTATGTCTTGGAGAAGGTGCAACCAGAGTGCTCTTTGGAGGCAAGAATGATGAGGATACGCCTCACATACTTTGGGCATGTTGCTAGGAGGGGCTATTCCTTGGAGAGGGGCATGATATTGGGAAGGGTGAAGGGTCAGTGAAGGAGAGGAAGACCTTCAACCAGGTGGATTGACAAGGTGACTGCTGCAATGGGCTCTTGTGTGTCAGGAAGTGTGAGGATGGCCTAGATGGAACAGGGTTAAGATCTTTTGTTTATAGAATCACTAAGAGTTGTGCTCAACTTGACTGCACCTAAAAACAACAAGCTATTTATTAGGCTATTGTTGTGTGTACCACACAAGTGACCTATAGCTGACCTTCCAACAGGTTTTCAGAGGCTCTTCATCATATGGGAGGAAATTTCCCATCCTTTCCCCCAATTCGGCTATTGTTGTTGTTATGTGCCATTGAGTCACCTGCGACTCATAGCGACCCTATGTACAACAGCCCTAAACCTTGCTCTGTCCTGTGCCAATCACACTGTCTCTGACACACCCGTCCCGATTACCCCAGTCACTGAATCAATCCACCTCATAGAGGATCTTCCTCTCCTGCCTTGTCCCTCCACCCTCCCAAGCATGAGGTCCAACGACTGATCCCTCCTTGCAATATGTCCAAAGTATGTCAGACAAAGCTTCAGAATCCTTTAACCCTCTCCAGGATGAACCTGTTCATTTTCTTAGCAGTCCATGGTATATTCAATACTCTTCTCCAGCACCACAGCTCAAAGGCATCTTTTCTCCTTCTATCATCCCTAGCCATTGTCCAGCTCTCTCACAGCAAGTAATTGCAAAGACCGTGGCCTGTATCAGGTGCACCTTAGTCTCCAGAGTGACACCACTGCTCTTCAGTACTTTGGAGAGGTCCCTAACAGCAGACTTTCCCATCACAATATGTATTTTAAACTGCTTATGACCATTATTATAAACATAGAAGGAAAACTGTTAAAACATGTATAGGCACTCAAGGCAGGAAGAGTGGTAGGAGCGAAGGTTTGAGGATAGGTAGGGGTGAAACCACAGGGTTGAACAGGTTCGTGGGTGGAGAGAAGGGGGAAGTAAATGGGAAGGATTTGGGTAAGAAGATGGGGTAATGATGAACAAGGTCCAATGGCAATTAATTTTATTACACATAATACATGAGAATGATTGTATGAAACACAATGTGAATGAAAACCAGTGTGAAACACAATGCATACAAACTTTGTGAGCAAACGAATTTTTTTTTTAAATGACAAAAAAATAAAGGCGATATTAGAAAACCTAAGGAACTCTGGTGATGCAGTGGTTAAAGACTTTGTTATTAACCAAAATGTTGAAGATTCACACCCACCAATCAGTCATTCCGTGGGAGAAAGATAAGGCAGTCTGCTTCCACAGAGAGTACACCTTTGGCAATCCTGCTGTCTGAACTCATGCATGGCTGCTTTACACCAGGACAATCCTGTGGGGAGGTCCTACTCGGTCCTGAAGGGTCACTATGAGCTGCAGTTGGATTGACTCAAAGATATAGCAGTTAGGTCCCCCCTGCCAGCCCCCATTTAGTTTAGGAAACCAAGGTCTTCAACATTCAAGTTGCAAAAGGATTCTTATGAATAAATTACCTGAATAAATCACCCCAACTCCATGGACTCAGAATTATCCATTCTAGGAGAGTTAACACAGCATCACACCCCAAACGTAAACTCCTTGCCCTAAGGCAGTTAACTCACCAGCTACTCACCATCTCCCTGCACCACCACTAGTGCTGACCTGTCATCTGCTTTGTTACTCAGCATTTGCTGCTTCTAGGCATTAAGTGGACTCATGCAGGACTCACTCGTCCTCTTGTTTCTCCCACATCTCAGTCAGCAAAGCTCACAAGTGTCCTTGCATGCATCAGAACAACATTCCATTGAATGTATGCACCACGCGGTGTTTGTCTACTCCTCCGGTGATAGACAGTGGAATTGTTTCCACCATCAGAGGGTATTGAGGAATCAACTCTATCTTGCTCATGTGCAGATGCCTTTCTCAGTTGTGGGGTGAGTGATCTATGGCTGAGAGGAAGAAAGATCAGAGAAGAAACTCTTCAGTAACCTGGCTGAAAAATCATGCCTCTGTGTGCCGGGGCAGTGACACTGAGAATGGAGAATGGGGAGAAGGTGGATTTGAAAAGGAAAAAATGGATATGGCTTGTAGAGTTAGTGACTTGGATGCAACGGTTCAAGGCAACTGCATCGAAGAGCTGCCTTTGTGGGAGCAGGGGAAGGAAGAATAGGTGTGATCTTCTCAATCCTTCCCTTCTACCTTCTTCTGTCTTGTGTATGTACCCTGGTGGTGCAGGCTTTCGCTAATGGAACCAGAAGAGAGGGAACTTCTAGAATGAGCAGAAGGGTCCGTGTCAGTGATAAGTGATCAGGTTAGTGACCACTTGTGTGACCTGGCCTGGACGTGTGCTCTTGGTTCACAGAGGCTGTGTTACCTGGATGGCCCGCACACAAACTAAGTCCCCTCCCTTGAAGCATACCTACCGTGAATGACCATGAACCAGCAAAAGATAGGAAAGACACAGCCCTTGATTTCAAAGTGGGACAATCCTGGGAACTGACACTGCACAGACTCCACCGTGTGTGTGGGTCAGGTCAAGGCCAGGTTTCTCCAGAACCTAACTACTGCTTCTTTCACTCCGTTCCTCACCACTGTTTCTGTTCCCTAGGGCTGTTAGGTCAAGGCCAGACTTCTCCAGAATCCACTACCGCTTCCCTCACTCCTTTCCTCACCACTGTGTTAGTTCCCTAAGGCTTGTTGGGTGCTGTTGGGTTGGTTCTGACTCACAGGGACTCTATGCATAACAGATGAAGCACTGTTGAGTATGACTGACTGCAAGCCTGTGAACTACATGTCTGAACCCTGTCCTGGCCTGTGCCAGCCTCATTGTCTCTGACACACGGACACACGTGTGCCCATTGCTGTAGTCACTGTATCAATCCATCTGGTTGAAGGTTTTCCTCTGTTTCCCTGACCTTCCCCCTTTCCAAGCATGATGTCCCTGTCCAAGGAATAACCTCTCTTGCCTGTCTAGTCCTGTGAAAAAACCTATGATTCAACATAACAGAACTGTATTCTTTCACCCTTATGAGGTTAAAAGTCCAAGTTCAGGAGGTCAGTAGGGCCATATTCTCTCTGAAGGTGGTAGGAGGTCTTTCCTTACCATTCTGAGGGTCTGGTTACCCCAGGTGTTCTCTGGTGTATGACAAGGAGAACTTTAATCCCCGTCTCCATTGTCTCATGCCTGTCTTCACTCTGAATTTCTTAGCTTCTTATAGTTATGACTGTAAAGTTGGAGCCTCTTCCAGCATGGGGAGGCTGGGGTCACACATGGAAAACCCAAGTTTGATTCCATTAACTTCAAGCACAGCCACCAGTCAGTAGAGGTTTGCATGTTGGTATGACTTTGAACTTCAATTCATATTGAAGGCTGCTTTCCTTAACCTTCAGCAAGTGCTTTAGGTCCTCCTCAGTTTCAGCAAGCAGGGTTGTGTCATCTATATAATGCAGATTGTTGATGAGTCTTCCTCCAATTGCAATGCCACATTTCTCCTCATAGAGTCCATCCTCCCAGATAATCTGTTCTGCATATTAACAACTTTAGTTTGCTGGGCTCCACAATTTTAAATTTTTGCTGGGCACCAGAAGCCAGAAAATTAAAAGATGTATTACACTGGGAAAGTCTGCTGTCAGAGACCTCTCCAGAATACTGAAGAGCAATGATGTCAGTCTGGAGACTAAGGTGTGCCTAATACAGGCCATGGTCTTTGCAATCACTTGTTATACATCAGAGAGCTGGGCAATAACTAGGGACAATAGAAAGAGAATTGATGTCTTTGAGCTGTGGTGCTGGAGAAAAGCATTGAATATACCATGGACTGCTAAGAGAACAGACGGGTTCATCACAGAGAGGATGAAACCAGGCTGCTCCTTGGAGGCAAGGATTCTGAAGCTTCGTCTGATATACTTTGGACATGTTTCAAGGAGGGACTAGTCCTTGGAGAAGGATGTCATGCTTGGGAGGGTGGAGGGACAGAGCAGGAGAGGAAGACACTCAATGAGGTGGTTTGATTGACTGAGGTGATGGGGGTAGTTATGTCGGAGACAGTGAGATTGGCACAGGGTAGAGCAGGGTTTAGGGCTGTTGTTGAAGGTCATGATGAGTTGCAGGGTAGTCGATGGCACATAGCAACAGCAATAACAACATGACATTCAACAGATTTCAGGGGTGCTTCCAACCCAAGACAAATCAGGAAGAAAAAGACTGGTGAGCTACTATTAAAGGTCAACCAACACATGTTCTCTGGCCCACAACAGTTCGGTTTCGTCGCGTATGGTTCACTGAATGGCGGAGACCAATTTGACTGTACCTAATAACAACAGTCCAGGATAATCTCATGCTAACTTCTTGTTTTAGGCGCCTTCAAGTTGACAACAACTCATAGCAATCCTATGAACAACAGTTAAGTTTATCCCATACTAATAATTTCATGCTCAAACCCATTGTTAAAGTCACTGTGTCAATACATCTCATTGAAGGTCTTCTCCTTTGTTCACTCTCTACGTTTCCCAGAATGATTATGTCCTTTCCCAAGGACATGCCTCTCCTGATGCCTAAAGTGTGTGAGATGAAGTCTCACCACCTTTGCCTCTGAGGAGAATCCTGGTTTTATCTTCTTCGGGCCAATTTTGTTTGTTCTTTTGGCAATCTTTGGCATGCATCATAATTCAAAAGCATCAGCTCTTCTTCTGTTATCCTTAGTCACTGTCCAGCTCTCAGTTAAATAGGAAGCAACTGAAAATGCCATAGAGATGGGTCCTTGGAGAAGGACATCATGCTCGGAAGGGTGGAGGGACAGCGCAGGAGAGGGAGACCCTGGATGAGACGGATTGATACAGTAACTGGGGTGATGGGGGTTGGTGTGTCAGAATTAGTGAGACTGGCTTGGACAGGGAAGCTCGGACAGCTGCTGTACATAGGGTCGCTATCCATCGCAGGTGACTCAATGGCACAGAACAAAAATAACACTTTATGATAGGTTTGAAAGTAGGAGTGGCATCTACTTCCTAAACAACAGGCCTCAGCAAACTCTGTGAAGTTTGATAAATGTTGATAGTTGTAGAGGGGCTTCAGGCCTTTGGTTCATAGGATCGCTATGAGTCATGCTCAACTCAAAGGCAATCAACAACAACAACATAGCTTGGATCAGCAGGAGTGGCATCCACTTCCTAAACAACAAGACTCTGGTAATTCCATGAACTTTGACAAACGATGACAGTTACAGAGTCTTCAGGCTTTTTGTCCATAAGGTCGCTAAGGGTCGTGCTCGACTGGACAGTAATCAACAGCAGCAACGGCGTAGCTTGGATCAGGTACACCTTAGTCTTTAAACTGACATCTTTGCTCTTTAGCACCTTAAGGAGGTGTTTGGCAGCAAGTTTTCATAGTAGTTTCTTGGCTGTTGTTTTCATGGATGTTGGTTGCCGATTCTAAGCAAAATGAAACCCTTAACAAGTTCCATCTTTACTTCATGTGTCAGGAGGTGGCCTATGGGTCAGATTGTAAGGATTTTTCTTTTCTGGATCTTGTGTTGTTCACCAATAATGCATGTCTTAGATGGCTCTTGCAGGCCCCGAAGTCTCCTTGCATGCAAGTATCCTGTGCAAATCATATGTGTTACACGTGTGGGCACAATATATGTGGAAATGCTGTGTTAACAGCTGCAAAGCAGCTATCCCTAAACAAGAATATATTCATAGCTTCTGAAGATTGAGACTTGACTTTGTCTTCTGAAGGGTACAGTAATCACATAATACTCATTCCCTCTCTGTCTAGAGTCCTGCTTTTAGGTAACTTGACAAAACCCAGCACACAGTGAGGGGAAAAAAATGTTTGGATTGTGCTGCAAGCTTGTCGGCCTTTTGTTGATTATTTTATTAATTTCCTAATGGAGACGGAATGCCCGGGAAGTGGAAGGGCTGACCGAGGACCACCAGGAACAGTCTGTTCTGCACGGTCAGCTGGCTCAGCCTTTGAAGGAAGTGGGTGCCCAGTGTCTGTCTGGGAATTGAGAGACTTCCACATTTTGAAGAAGTCAAAGTTGAAGTAGGCTCTCATGTATATGCAGATTATTTTTCCCCCCTGTTAAAACTAGAAAGAAATTCAGTCATGATAAAATTCATTTCAGTCTACTAGAACCTAAATATAAGATGACTTTTAGATGCCTCCCAGGAGTAGAAATTGAGAGACCTGGAGTCTTGTTCTAATCCAAACAGTTGTGTGATTTTAGGCCCTTAATTGAACTCAGAATCAGTTTTTAAAAATAAAACCAAACAAATAAAAAAGAAGTGGGGCATAAATCTCCAAGTCCCTTCTTCCTTAATGGTTTTTGTTTTTCTAATCCTTAAACGTATATATTTCAGACAAAGATGTTATAGAATCTTGAACTGCTCTGATCAGCATAAAGTATATTGTTGGTTTGGTCTGGGGTTTTTTGGGTTGGTTATTTCCCCCCCAAACACAAACTTTTCATGGTTTGTTTGCCAAATGCTCTCTGTTCCCCTCAGGTGATTTTCAAAGTGTGTTTGTGCCAATTTTTGAAAACCTCTAGCTATAAAAAAAAAAAATAGCACAGTGCATTTACAAGAGTACCTGGGGGTGGAGCAAATGGTTGGCAAACAAACCCAGAAGAAGCATGAAGTGATTTGTGTAACAATTCGATCCTCTCAGGGCTGTTCCTTTAAAATGGTTTGTGTGTGTGGTCACCCTCTACTCTCCTGGGCCAGCTTTCTTTCAGGAACTTCAGCTCCTCTTACCTTTCTGTCCTCAATTCCCCCAGCTGGCTCTCTGTGTCAAATAAATGTCTCCAAAATAGCCTTGGCGTCTGGTTCAGCAGAATTTCTTGAAAACCCATTATGTCCTGTTTACGGGTTCTGCAATCAGAGCCTGCACATGTCTGATACACTAACTGGCAAGTTTTGGCGCATGTGGAGCTGATTGTTCTGGGCCCGTCCTGTCCGTGATATCTCACGTTCATCTGTGGTGTCCAGCTGAAAACTTTTGTGTCCTGATAGACACAGGGGTGACGTTGGACAGAGCCAAAGAGAGAGAGCTTGCTCTTGATTGAGAAAGAGAGAGAGATAGAAAGAGAAAAAGAGAGAGAGAGAGAGAGAGGAAGGGAAGGAGGGAGAGAGACATAGAAGGAGGGAGAGAGAGGGAGAGAATGAGAGAGAGCAAAAGGGAGAGGGGAGGTGGGAGAGAGAGAATGAATGTGTGTGAGTGAGTCTGTTTCTGTTAGCTGGAGATGAGGCAGAGTGGGGAATAGCTGTTGATTTTATTAGCTTGAAATACTTTATGCTCAAAGTGTTTTCGAGGAACTGTCAAAATCCCCAAAGGACCCCTCCTAGAGAGTAGTTTATTTTCTTAAGCGTCTGCTAACAGTGGAGTGACTAAGAGACCAGGGTGATGTCTGAAACATCCCAGCGAAGAAAAGTCTGTCAGTCTTTTCTGACAGAGTAGCTTCCTTACATCTCCCTAAAAGGTTCCCTGAAGACCCCTCATCAAAGTGGCTGGAGATGGGACTCCTGAAAGCTTATCTTAACATGCCTTTGATGGCAAAGGCGTACTGCTTCTCCCCCCCCCCTTCTTTTTTCTGCCCAGGGACACTGGAAAGCAGTATGGATTGTTTAAAAGCAGGGACTTCAAGCCAGAGGTTGATGTTTCAATAGCTCCTGCAAAGTAAACTCCATTAGGCTACATCTATGTCATTTTTTGGTGGTGGTGGTGGTTGTTCATTGTTGCAGTATTGAGTTTTGGTGCACAACAAGCCCTGAATAATAATAATGGAATGTTTAATACAAGGTTCCCTCGGTCTCAGACTCTGGTTCATGTCCTAGTTGACATAATCCATGGAACCCTGCGTCTTTCGTGTAGCATTAGGTTAAATGCTAAAGGAAAGCCTGAGGAAGTTGGGACGTGTGTAATGTGGAAACCCTCCAGAGAAAGAGGACCTCTCCAGAATGTTACAGAGCAAGGATTTCAGTTTAAATACTAAGGTGTGCCTGATTCAAGCCGTGGTGTTTTCAGTTGCTACTACTTATGCACCTGAAAGTTAGACAATGAATTAGGATAACAGAAGAATCAATGCCTTTGAGTTGTGTTGGATAAGCATACTGAGTGAATATCCTATGGACTTTCAAAAGAATAAATAAAGTCTATCTTGGAGAAAGCACTATTGGAATATTCCTTAGAGGTAAGGGTAGTGAAACTTTGCCTCATACTTTGAGAATGTTGTCAAGAGGAACCAGTCCCCAGAAAATGACATCATCCTGGGGAAGGTAGAAGGTCAACGAAAGAGAGGAAGATCCTCAACAAGACGGATTGATAGAGTGACTGTAACAGTGAGATCAAGCATGTAAGAGATTGTGAGGATGGTGCGGGGTAGAGAAGGGTTCATGTTCATTGTTCATAGGGTCACTTGAGTCACTGTCATCTCGATGGTACCTAACAACAAACAACAACTATGATTAGAGGCTTCTTCCTGAAATGACTGGATGTTGACCCATTCTTTTTTGGTATGATGACTCTTTCTATTCCTTCTATCTTCATTTGATACTTCCTATAGTCTCCAGAGAGGATGTGATGCTGGGAAAGGCAGAGTCAGCAGAGAGGAAGACCCTTTATGAGATGGAAGGACATCTTGACTGAAACAATGGGCAGAGATTGTGGAGAAGGTGCATGATTGAGTAGGGTTTCTATCTGTTATACAGAGAGTGGACTGTAAACCCAGAGATGATCTGATGGCACCTACCAACATCAGAGAGCTAGAAAATGAACAAGGATGACAGAAGAATTGATGCCTTTGAGCTGTGGTGTTGGACAAGGGTACTGAACATGGACTGTCAAAAGAACAAATAGGCATGTCTTGGAGAAAGTGATAAAAGAGTGCTCCTTGGAGGCAAAGATGGCAAAGCTTCATGTCTCCTACTTTGGACATAGAGTTGGTGAGGCTATTCTTTGGAAAGGACATCATTCTTGGAAAGAGGGAAGGTCAGAGGAAGAGCGGAAGACCTCCGATGAGATGGGGTGACACATGACCAGCAATGGGCTCCAATGTGCTATGGTAAGGTCAATGGTAAAGATGGCACAAAATAGGGCAAGGTTCAGGTCTGTTGTTCATAGGATGACTCACAACCATGCTCCAGTCAAGGGCATCTGACAACAGCATCAATAAGGAGTGGTACGAAAGTGGGAAGAGTGTAGTTTGTCAAAAGGCACAAGAGGGGTGAAATCTGAAGAACAGGACAGTCTTACTGAGCTCCAGTTGTCACAGGTTTCTTCTAAAGGGACCAACTACTCAAATGTAGCACCTGAAAAGCTGACCCCCCCCCATTGTTATTGTGTGCTGTTGAGTCAGAACTGACCCCTATTGGCCCCTCCAGCGGGATTTTAGAGGCAGTAAATTGTAGGGGAGGAGAATGCCGAATCCTATTCTTTGTGGAGCATCTGGTGGATTCAAACTGTGAGCCCTTGAGATTGCACCGCAGCTTCTTACCACTAGGCCAGCAGAACTTCCTTTTTACCTTGTTTTATTTTCTTCACAGTCTCAGTATCTTCAGAAACGAGGTCACTTGTTCCATTGTAAGGACCTGTTGTCAGTCTCTCCTTGGTGGTTTCTATGTGAGACTCTAAGATTCCAGCACACACACCAGTACCAGGTCTAAAACTAGACAGTAATAACATTTTGTTGAAAGCACGAACATATGAATAGATGAAGGCGGAAATTACAAAAATATCATGTAACTAAAGCACTGTTGAGATACTACTTTGTGCACTGTGCTGTGAACCAAACCAACCTCTATTTCAACTCATGGGAACTCCATGCTTTTGGGAATAGAATCATAATCCATAAAACTTTTTTTTTATGGCTGAATTCTTAAAGTGTGCTGAGAAGTTCTTCAACTTGTGTTGCTTACCTGCGTGTAAACAGTTGTCATCCTCCAAAGAACCATAAACGTAGGATCTGTGCTTATAATGATATTGACGTAAAACCTACATTAACTAATTAGTGGGTACTGCCTGAGATGAGCTCAGTGAAAGCTGTTTCTATCCAAATAGACTTGTTCTCCACTATAGCCTACGTTGTGCCTCACCCTTCACTGGATCCCAGTGATTCTATGTACTTCCTCTCCCTTCTACATACAAGGAGGATAAATTCTAGGAAACTATTATCACACTTAGGGTTGCTTTGGGATACAAAGTAGGACAGAATGAATATTAGTTCTCAAAAATGTGACTTGCTTCAAGAGGTCAAATGTTGGATGGTCCAACTTGTAAGAAATATTGAGATGAAGGGAAAGGCAATATCTCATACCCCATATCCCATATCCAGTAGGGGAAGAATTAACAAAATAGCACAAAAGCAATTGAAGACACAGGCACAGAAGGATTGATGGATTAGGAAGAGTGGGTTGTGGTTATTATATCATGTTGTTGTTGTTGTTGTTGTTATGTGCTGTTGAGTCATTTGCGACTCATAGTGGCACTATGTACAACAGCCCTAAACTGTGCTCTATCTTGTGCCAATCTCATTGCCTCCGACACACCTGTCCCGAGTGCCCCAGTCACTGAATCAATCCACCTCATAGAGGGTCTTCCCCTCCTGCGCTGTCCCTCCACTCTGCCCAGCATGATGTCCCTCTCCAAAGACCTGTCTCTCCTTGCAACATGTCCAAAGTATGTCATTATATTATAAGTACTAAAATTAATGTTATAGAATAACATGTGTGAGTGGTAGAATAAAAAATTATTTTGCTTTACTCAAACCACAATTAAAAAAAGATTATCTAGACTAGGTAAGCAGATAAGAGACCAAAGTTCATTAGTGGTGACCAGAGGTAGACAGGAAAGTAAAAGGGGGGGCAGATTGCTTAGAAGGCTTTGGATGGATTTGAACCACAAGCTTTTAGATTGCAGTGCAGCTTCTTGCCATGAGGCTACCAGAACTGCCCTTGATTAGCAGTGTGAGAAATTAAGCACTTTGCCACCAGAGCCCCTTAACCTACGAAAGGCAGTTTTAAAAAAAAGTGGTTCACATAACAGGTGGTTATGGATCTTAGTGTCTCAGAGACAGAGGCCCAAAAGAATCAAGTCATCGTCCCACAGCTGCAAAAGCAACCAGTGGCAGAGCTGGGTGAAAGGTGTGGGGCAGCTCCTGCTATAAAGGAGAGAGCGTTTCCTTTGACCAAATTATGTTCTAGTTCCTACTCTCCTTTTGGTACCTGTATGCACTCAAAATAGCTTGCTTCCTGTCTTTGTCTCTCTATGGGAGCTCTGGTGGCCTAGGGGGGAAGATGTTGCACTGCCAACCCAAGGGCAGGGAGTTCAAGGTCCCCGTGGCTCCATGGAAGAAAAATGGGCAATTGCCTCTCAAGCAATATTCAGTCTCTGAAAACCTGCTGGAGGGTCCGCTAGGAGTTGGTTTGGGCCAAATGGCAATGGCAAAGGAGAGTGACTCTCAGTTTCCAAATCTTTAAGATAGAAACATAGTATTTACCTGTGTTAGAGCCTCTGCATGGTGCAAATGATTCAGCATTTTGTGAACTAGAGGAGTGAAGGTTCAAGTCCACTCATGTATTTCTCAGAGGACAGGGCTAGCAGTCTAATGAATAGAATGACAGAAGAATTGATGCCTTTGAACAGTGGTGTTGAAGAAGAGCCCTGAATGTCTCATGGATCCCCAAAAAGAACAAGCAGACATTTCTTGGAGAATGTGTGACCAGAGTGCTCCTTGACGACAAAGATGATGACGCTTCCTCTCACAGACTTTGGGCATGTTGCTGGGAGGAGTCATTCCTTGGAAAGGGACATCATGCTTGGAAAGGCAGAGGGGTGGCAAAAGGGAGGAAGATCCCTTGATGCATTGACACGGTGACTGCAGCAATGGGCTTGAGTGTGTGGGGATGGTACAGGACAGAACAAGGTTCAGATCTGTTCATAGAATTGCTATGAGTCATACTCGACTCGACAGCACCTAACTACAACCACCACCCCCACTAAAATGGCTTTGCTGCAGCTCGACTTTAATATACGTGGGCTTGCCAGGAGCCAAAATCAAATCCACAGCAATGGTGTTGGGTTTGGGATAAAATGGAATCATATATGTCAGTTCAACCAAACTTTTGCCATTGGGTTGACTCCTGTTCAGAGAAACATACAGGCCACAGTGGGAACTGACCCCTTAGGGTTCTAAGACTGTAATCCTTATGGACGTAGAATGCCTTCTTTTTCTCCAGTGAAGCAGTTGATGAATTTTAATGGCTGAACACTCAGCAGCCAAGTGCTTAACCACTGCACTACCAGAACCCCTTCCTCTGTATCAACACTGTCAGCTCTTTCCAGTCCTTCTATTACTCATTCTCCTGTCACCCCTTCTCTTTCCAAAGCCTCTCATGAGTAATTCCCCACTTCCTCCCCATTCTGAGGCCCCTGGTATACTTATTCTCAAGGTTATAATGAGTCAGCTTGTCACAAAAATATTTTTCTTCATGGGCATGAATAACCTTAACTCTTAAAGCTGAATTTTCAAAAAAAAAGTCTTAAGCCTCGTTTTTCTCATTCCTAACAAGCTGTTGATCCAATAAGAAACATAAATCTATGGTCAAGGCAAACTGCAGGGTTTTACAAAGAAGCCAGATCCCCTGACTGCCTTTTTATTTTTCTTTCAAAAAAAAGTGAAGACGTAAAAATATTTCAACTATTAGTAGACTTTATGTCACCTTCGGCATTTCATTTCACTCTCCTGGGCCTACTAAGCGACCTCCTGAAACAGAAATGACTGCTATTTTTGAAAATGGGGACTCCTGTGAAGAAATATTATTTTATCATAAAGAAAAAGACTTTACAGGTTTAAAGGAAGCAGGATTCACTGAAAGCACGGGAACGTATGAATGGGGGACTCACTGATTTCACGTGTGTATGCTGGTGGTATCATCTGGGTCAACTATGACTCATTGTGACCCCGTGAACGATCTTGTACTATCCTGCTTCATCTTCAGGGTCTCCACCAAGTTCAAGCTCATTGCTGCAGTCACTGTGTCAATCTATCTCATTGAATAATCTTCGTCACTCTCTTTCAATGGCCCTCGACATGTTCCATTATGATGTCTTTTTCCGAAGACTGGCCTTTCCTAACTATAGACCCAAGGTATTTGAGATGAGGTTTCACCGTC
>NW_006399903.1:6912540-6913923 GCF_000299155.1 Elephantulus edwardii
ATATTCAACACTCTTCTCCAGCACCACAGCTCAAAGGCATCAATTCTCTTTCTATCAACCCTATTCACTGTCCAACTCTCTGATGCAAAGCACGTAATTGCGAAGACTATAGCCCGGATCAGGTGCACCTTAGTCTCCAGTCCTACATCGTTGCTCTTCAGTACTCTTGAGAGTACTTTGAAGATATTTTTTTAAAAGTCATACTGCTTTATTTGAAAAGTTTATGTTCATTGCATTGTTTTTCACAGCAGATTTTCCTAGTGCAACACATCTTTTGATTTCTTGGCAAACCATGGTGTTGATTGTGGATCCAAGAAAAATTAAATCGTTGATAGCTTCAATTTTTTCTCCATCTCTCATGATGTTGCCTATAGGTCCAGTTGTTATTGTTAGGTGACATTGAGTATGAGCCATCGCTACCCTACGACCAAACAACAAATCTGAATCCTGTCCTATCCTATGCCAATTGGTCAAGTATTGAGGATTAGTTTTTGTTTGTTTGTTTGCTTCCTTGATGTTGAGATATAATTAATCTTGAAAGCCATAGTCTTTGATCTTCTGAAGCAAGTACATCATGTCCTCTTCGTATTCTGCAAGTAAAGGTATATCATCTATAATGTAGGTTGTTGATGAGTCTTCCCTCAATCCTAATGCCACATTCTTCTTCATAAAGTCTAGCTTCTCAAATGATCTGCTCAGCATGCAGATTGAGTACAGAGAAAAGATACAACTCTGATGCACACCTTTGCCGACTTTAAACCATGCAGTATTCTCTTGTTCTATTTGCAAAACAGCTTCTTGGTCTACGTATAGTGTTAGCATGAGCACAATTAAATGCTCTGGATGCTATCTAGAATTTGTTATGTTCCACTAAGTTCAATGTCTTTACATAGTCAATATCAAAACAACAACAACAAACAAGTTTCTTTCTGGTATCTCTACTTTCAGCTAAGATCCATCTGTCATTAACAATAATACCTGTCATGTCATGGCTTCTGTGTGAATCCAGTTTGAATTTCTGGCAGTTGCCTGTCAATGTACTACTATTCAAGTCATTTTAAAATAACTTCAGAAAGATTTTACTTGTATGTCATATTAATGATATTGTTTGATACTTTTCACTCTCTGTTGGATCACCTTTTCTTGGAATGACCTTTTCCAGTTAACTGGCCATGTAACTGTCTTCTGAATATATTGCATATATAGTGAGCAGGTCCAGTGCTACATATGCTTGCTGAAACACTTCAATTGTAGTCCATCAATTTGTGGGGACTTAATTTATACTTGAACCAAGAGGCAGTAGTCAGAACAGAGCAGGGTAACACTGCATGGTTCAAAATTGGGAAGGGTGTACGCCAGGGATGCATCCTGTCTCCATACCTT
>NW_006399903.1:6914673-6921677 GCF_000299155.1 Elephantulus edwardii
CGGGATGGGTGTGTCAGAGGCAGTGTGGTTGGCGCAGGATAGAGCAGGGTTTAGGGCTGTTGTGCATAGGGTCACTATGAGTCGGAAACGACTCGACGGCACATAACAACACAACAACAACTTTTGTCAATGCGTTTAAAGCAACTTGGACCTCCTTCTGTACTCTTCTCTCTTTATCATCTGCTCCTTCTAGATATAGTTCAGTTTTGATCATTTTTTAAAATTTTAAAACATTTTTTATTGAACCAATTCTTTTTGGCACAGTGACTTCCATCTTTTTTGTTGATTATCACATCATTCAAAATTTTTGTCCATTGAAAATTTCAATATTACAATTCGAGGTTTGAATTTGTTCTTTAATACTAAAAAAAAAATTTGTTCTTTAGTTGGTTAAGCTTGAGAAATGCTCAGAATATCTAGCTTTTTCTAACCCCAACTCTACACATTTTGTTATAATACTTTGCTTTACCTTCTCAAACTGCCTTGAATATCTTCTCTTTTGCGCATTTCCCCTTTGTTTTGGCTTCTTTACATTCTAATGCAAATTTCAGGATGTCTTCTTACATTCATTTTGGTATTTTTAGTTTTTTCTTAACTGACCTTTTTCTTAAAGACCTTTTTGCTTCCTTCATTGTGATGTCTTTCTGTCATCCTACAACTCGTCTTCAATCATTAGTACTCAATGCATCAAATCTATTCTCAAGATGGTTTTTGAAGTCAATTGGGATAAGTTAAAGGTTGTATTTTGGCTCTTGTGGACTTAATTGAATTTTCTTCAGCTTCAATTTTAACTTTCATAAAAGTAGTTGATGTTCTGTTCCACAATCGGCCCCTCCTGGCCTTATTTTGACGTCTGACGTTGAACTCTTCCATCAGCTCTTTCCACAGAGGTAGTCAATCTGACACCTGTGTAATCCATCATGTGTGGTCCATGTGTATAGGTTGCTATTTCTATTTTTTGAAAAGTATTTTTGATAAATAAATCATTGGTTGTACAAAATTCTGTCATTTCTAGTCTCATTTCCAAGTTAATAACCAAGTTAATTTATTCAAACTACCCAACTTTTTATTTGTTTCCAACTTTTATATATTCCAGTCACCAATTATTGTTAATGCATCCTGATTACATATTCAATCAATTTCAGACTTCAATAATTGGCAGAAATCCTAAATTTCTTTATCTTTGACTTTAGTGGTTGGTGCATGTATTTGTAGTAATTATATTCACTGGGCTTTTTTGTATGCCCAACACTGTACTTTAGGATGGTTTTGAAATTTTCTTTCTGATGATGAATACAATACCATTCCTATTCGATTTGTCCTTCCTGGCATAAGAAATCCCACAGTAGCCTTCTTCTAACGGCCAATACCAGTCATGTCAGCTCATCAATACCTAGGATGTTGATCTTTATGTGTTTCATAATTTTTTACAACTTTCAGTTTTCCTAGATTTATAGCTTGTGCATGCCACATTCCCATTATTGATGGATTTTACAGCCATTTCTCCTCCATTTGAACCTTGCTACTTCATGAAATAAAGCTCTTTCTTCCTTTGGGTGAAAGCTTTGCTCCATCTACATCACTAAGGTAGATTCTGGGTTGAGAAGGAGAAGCTCTTCCCTATTTTTTAGTGCCCTCCAACCTGAAGTACTCATTTTTCTGGGGCTATTACATCCTTCTGTCATTCATAGAGTTTTAAAAGGTTATTTCAGAAGTGGACCAGCAGTTTTGCTTCTTAATCTATATTTGTGTGTGTGTGTGTGTGTGTGTGTGTGTATGGGGTTTGTGTTTTTTTTTTGGTGAACATCAATCTTAAAGCACTTTGCTTTATTCTTTATTTTCTTCTTGATTAATAGCACATCTTCTATAAAACTCATATACAATAGAAAACTAAGAAATGGAAATTTCCCCCAGAATTCCATACTCACTGATGACTACAAGTTTCTTGGGTAAAATTTTTATAGACTTCTTTATGCATACATTGGTGAATAAAAACAACAAGATTATGTGGAATATACATGTTATTCTGCCCTCATACAAGCTGACAAGTAATTCAACCAATCACAGGTTCTCAACAGAGCTAATTTTCAGAGAAGATCCAACCACAACTTGGGACAGGGGGAAGGAAACCCAAGTGTTCTTACTGTTTAATATTAAATATTGTTCAAAGTATTAAAGGTGTCATAAAGTTTAATTTTTCTTTAAAAAAAGATATGAGGAATACGAATCTGACAGTTTATAAAATCATTAGTTTTTTAACAAAATAAACTTCAAAATCTTAATTCCAGCAAATATTATACAACAGCTTTAAAATTCAAATTTAAGATATAGTCACTTCTTTACCATCAAATACAACTGTCAAAACAATGCTACATGTTTTTCACTTGACCAATATAAAGAATTCCATTGTACGTGGCCATTCCTGAGTCCTTCCGTTTTCGGTGGGATGAGATGGCAACACGAATGGGTTTATATCCCGGAAAGCATCATTCCTGTGGTAGAGGGGGCAGGGAGGCCAGAATGAAAGATGTAGAACAGATTTCAGCTTTTGGGAGAAAGCAGTTTTGATACAACCTCCTTCAGCTGCATTTGTAATACATGCAAAACCTCATTCATCTGTTTTAGAGACTTTTCTATCTCAGCTCTGCTCTCAAGAATAAAAAGCTGTTTATCTTCTGGTGTGTTGATGTTTTGTTAGATGCCGTCGACTCGAGTACAACTCAAAGCCACCCTATAAACAGCCATCTGAACCCTGCCCTCTCCTGTGTCATCCTCATCATCTCTGAGACATTAGAGGCCTTTGCTGAAGTCAGGGTGTCAATCTATCTTGTTAAGGGTCTTCCTCTACTTCACTGACCCTCCATCTTTCCAAGCATGATGTCCCTTTCTAAAGAATCCCCTTGCCCAGCTACATTTCCAAAGTATGAAAGATGAAGCGAGGTTATAATGGTTCTGTATACCACTTATGACTGGTGACAGAACTAATGCTTCCTGATGACTCTTGGATCCATGACAGGACTATTGGTGTTGTCTCTGTTTTAGAAATGTTGGGCAGGGCTGACATGACTAGGAAGTTCTTCCAGTGCATTATTCTAGGGATAATATCCTTGAAGGGGGTGTGAATTAAGTACCCCACTGAATTAAATGCCTTCGTATTTGGCTTTGTTGTTTTTATTATGTGCCATTGAATTGCGTACAACTCATAGTGACCCAAATACAAAAGATCTGAACCCTGCCCTATCCTGGGCCAACCTCACAATCTGTGACACCCTTCATCCCATTTCTGCAGCCTCTGTGCCAATCCACCTGGTTGAAGGTCTTCCTCTCTTATTGCCATCTCTTCAACTACAAGCATGATGTCCCTCTCCAAGAAATAGCCTCTCCTAGCAGCATGCCCAACATATGTGAGATGAAGCTTTATCATCTTTGTTTCCAGGGAACATTTTGACTACACCTTCTCCAAGACATAGTTGTTTGTTCTTTTTGAAAAGAACTGATCAGTCCTCATCTCCAGTTGAAAGGCAACTGTCTGGATTCTTGCTTGTCTAAGTAGAGGATCATTGAAAAAAGAAGAACTTCAATGAGACAGCTTGACACAGTGATGGCAACAATGGGCTAGAACATGGTCAAGACTACGAGGGTGATGCAGGGTATCTTTTTTGTTCATGGGATCCTATGAGTTTGCATCCCCTTGATAATCTCTAACAGCAGTAGCAGAACTTCACAGTAAAGCATACTCTGATTGGCTGGTTAATGTAAGTTCTTCTGATTCGCTATTTTCAGTAAATTATTAAATGCGTACCTGGGTTGTAAATCACTACCTAACTTGGAAGGGACTGGAGAGTATGATGCAAAGTGAACTAACTCAGTCTCATAAGGACAAACACTGTATAAGACCATTGTTGCAGAAATAAATAACTAGTAAAGTGTGTGTGAGGCTCTAAGGGAGGGGGCAGCAGAGAGGTAGGGAGAGATGGGGTGGGGTGGGGAGTAATCATGGGGTTGCATGGTTTGATGGGTGGAGGGGGGCTGAGTTGCAGAGGTGGGGGGATCCTGTGTGAGGGGCAATGTATACAAACTTTGTAGGTAAACCAGTGTAAAATTTAAAAGAAAAAGAACAGCAAGAAATAAAAAAAGGAAAAATATGCATACCTGGGGAAAGTTCTTTGTGTAAGTAATTTACTGCGTAATAATCTACTTGAGCTGATTGGAGAAGAGCACTGAACAGCCCATGGATGGCCAAAAGAACAAATACGTCTCAAAGAAGGTGCAGCCAGAGTGTTCTTCAGAGGCAAAGATGACGAGGCTTCACCTCACATACATTGAGTATGTTGTTGGAGGGGCTATTGCTTGGAGAACGACATGATGCTTGGAAAGGTGGAGGGACAGTGAAGGAGAGGAAGACCCTCACCAGGTGATTGACACAATGACTGTCACAGTGGGCTCTAGTGTGTCAGGAAGTGTGAGGGTGGCGCAGAATAGAACAGGGTTCAGGTCAGTTGTTCATAGGGTCACTATGAGTCACACTTGACTTGATGGCACCTGACAACATTAACAATCTACTGCAACCACATTGTTCCTGAGGACAAGCTGCCCCTTCTTTGTTTATCCCCTAAACAGTCATGGGTCGCCTTTTTGGAAACAGAAGCAGAGCCCAGGACAAATGGAATTCAAGTCAGACCTTGTCTAAGCCTTCTTATTTAGGTCAGAAAATGAAAAGAAAGGGGGGGGGATACTCAAACATTTCAAATTTGAGAGTGCCTTTTACACATTTCATGAAAGCGTTTTACAAGGGTCTCTAGGAACAAGCTGCATTAAAAAGGCCTCATGGGACGTTCTGGGACAACCAGAGCCTTCTGTCCTGACTAACCAGGGAGAAACAGTCCTCTGTCACAGGCCTGGATCTGTGCCCAGGTCTGCAGGGTGTTGCAAGAAGCAGTGACTGAGAAGAGCAAGAGACCAAGTCCTCGATCAGCCACTTTCCTTTGGTCAAATGTCCTGGAGTTTGAGCTCTATGACACTTAGTCTCAATACGTTTTGTTGTCATGGTAACTAAATATATAACAACACATTTACCATTTAATAATTGTACAGGCTATGGTCTTTGCCATCACTTGTTATGCATCAGAGAATTGGACAATGACTAAGGAGGATAGAAGTAGAACTGATGCCTTTGAGCTGTGGTGTTGGAGAAGAGTATTGAATATACCATGGACTGCTAGGAAAACAAACAGATTCATCCTGGAAAGGGTTAAACCAGGTGACTCCTTGGAGGCAAGGATTCTGAGGCTATGTCTAACATACTTTGGACATGTTGTAGGAAGGGACCGGTTCTTGGAGAGGGACATCATGCTTGGGAGGGTGGAGGGACAGCGCAGGAGGGGAAGGCCCTCTATGAGGTGGATTGAGACTGGGGTAATTGGGATGGGTGTGTCAGAGGAAGTACAATTGGCACAGAACAGAGCAGAGTTTAGGGCTGTTGTACACAGGGTCGTTATGAGTCACAAGCGACTAGACAGCACATAACAACAACAACAACAACAACAACAACATACAGCACTAAGAAGCAGCAATTTGGAAGAATACTACATAACCTGAGAGAGACTGAAGAGCATTATGCTAAGTGAACTAACTCAGTCTCATGAGGACAAATACTGCATAAGACCATTATTGTAAAAATATAAGAAGGATAACTAGTAAAACATGGATGAGGGCCCAAGGGAGGAAGAGGTGGGAGCAGAGAGGTGAGGATGGGTAGAGGCGAAACCACAGGGTTGCACAATTTGGTGGATGGAGGGAGAGAGTGAAGGAGAAGGGAAGGAACTTGGGGGGAAAGAAAAGACAGAGTAATGATGGGCAAGGTCCAATGGTGATTAATTTTGTAAAATATAATGCATGGGAATGATTGCATGAAACACAACCTGAATGAAGAATAGTGTGAAACATAATATATATGAACTTCGTAAGCAAACCAACATAAAAAAAGAAGCAAAGCTCTTCACATGTACAATTGAAGTACAGCTCCAATTGTGAAGGTGACACAGGGACAGGCAGTGTTTTGTTCTGTGGTCTGTAGAGTTGATTGAAGTTGGAATCCACTCAATAACTAACAATGAATATTCTGTGACATTAATTAGGTTTATCTGCTGTACAACGAAGATCATTATCTATGTTTGTTTTGGGGAGGTTTATAAGGAAAATTCGTGTTATTCTAACTTCAAAACTGGGGGGGAGCGCTGATGGCCTAGGGGGTAGGGAGCTGCACTGCCAACGCAAAGGCAGGAGGTTCGAGTGCACCAGGTGCTCTGTGGGAGAAAGGCAGGGCATCTCTTCTTGTGCAATTTCAGCCTCTGAAAACCTGCTGGAAGGTCACCTGTCTGCTCTGACTGGACGGCAGTGAGCGTCATATTTTAGTTTTGGTGTGTGTTTGTTTGGTTTTGTTTTTTTTTTTTTTTAATTGAAACTAAGTAGTCCTGGTGCTGCAGTGGCTTAATAAGAACTGAAAGGGCAGCAGTTTGAACCCATCCAGTGACTCTGTGAGAGAAAGACTGGCTCCTGCAAAGACTGTGAAGCCTAGGAAACTGCATAGAGGTTTCTTCTCTTTAACATAAGGGTCACTGTGGATCGGAATCAACTTGATGGCTGTTAGCAACAACAGTATTGCAAGGTGCCAAATGGAAGTGTGCTGCCTGGGTCAACGATGTATTGATCTTGTTTGCTTGGCCCATCAGAAAGCCCTCTCTTTTTGCTGCTCACCATTATATTTCTTTTTCCCGGCATTCCAGCCCTGGAGCAGTGCTTGAGAAGGTTGACCAGGCAACCAAAGCACAATAGCAAGCAAGAAGGTTCAGGTAATAAAAAGTCTTGCAGACTTTATGGAAGAAAGTCAAGCAGCGTGGAATAGCCATGGATAGCCTCACCACTTTTGTCTCTTACCAGGAATTCCTGCCAAGAGGGCCTGGTCTGAGCCAAGGCCAGTCAGAACTGTGCTCCTGGGGGGGGGG
>NW_006399903.1:6921857-6928591 GCF_000299155.1 Elephantulus edwardii
GAGTAAAGGTGGGCTTATCCACTCCAGTATGCCTGCAACAGGGTCTTGACTGCTGTTGGGTAAAAGTTACTAAACTGAAAACCTCTTTCCGACCCAGAATACTTCTCCCCCAAAATAGAAGAGAAAGTAGTGTTATTGAATCAGCGTTAAGCTAGAAGGTGATGCAGCATCATAGGCAATCTACTAAAGAGATTGCAAAGGCAGAAATCTGGTGCTTACAGCGGTGAGTGGATCAATCTATCACCATCATCTTGAAGATGAAATTTCCAGGCCCTGTATTTGCGGGATACCTGATGCTGTCCTGGTCTCATTCCAGAAACCTGGAAGGTACAGAGTGTGGGCTTCTGTGGTGGTTACATCAGAAAAGGGGACACTCCCAGGTCCTTGGGAAAAGTTTTAAGGTATAGACGTTTTCAAAGGAGTCTGAGAGGGGATGAAGAGAATGTACAATGACACGATATCAAAAGGGAACTCTGTTTCCAGCATGGACAGAAAACAATTCACTCTTGATTTTCTGTCATTATACCTACGTATGCATGTTGTGTACTGTACAGTCAGAACCCACCCGCAGCTGACTCTCCAGAAGGCTTCCAGAGGCAGTTAATCACGATGGGAGGAGACCGCCTATTCTTCTCCCACAGAGCAGATGGTGGCCTAGAAATGCATATCTTTGGGTTTGTAGTGCAGCTTCTTGCCACTAACCAGAGATCTCTGACATGTGTGTAAGGTATACACACATGTTATCAGATGAACTGCATATGTGAATTGTCTGAACACCCATGTTTATTGCTGTGTTATTCACAATAGCAAAGAGATAGAAGCTACCTAAGTGCCCATCAACGAATGGATAGAAAAACCGTGATAAATTCACACAATGGAATATTACACAGCACTGAAAAAAAACAATGGACTTGTAAAACTTTACCCAACATGAATGGGTAAACCTGAAGGACATTATGCTGAGTGAAATATCGAAGAACAAACAGTGCCTACCACCACTGTTATAAAATAAGACCGACATGGGGCGTTAGGGAGAGATTAGGGAAAGAGTGGATAGATAATGAACACTGCACTGGAACCAATGAGGGGAAGTACAATCTGAATACATGACCAGCTCTTATATGTATAACAACAATCTGGAACAAGAGGTGCACTGCAAAGTGGACTGGAGGAGGGAGTAGGGAGAGGAAGGGAAGAAAATGTCTAACAAGGAATGAATAAAAATAATGATAAAAAAAGATGGATTCTGAGGAGTAGGGAGCCCCGTCTCTGATTTTTGACAGGAAGAACAAACACTTTGACGGAACGTAACAGACCATGAACTGATAGATGAGCAGTTCGAATCCTGGGAAGAAAGATGAGCAGTCTCCCCGCATTGTGATTTAAAGCCTTGAAAAGTCAAAGGCGAGTTGCTCCCAGTCAGGATGGATCCAACAGCAGTGAATGCTGACTACTTGTATTTGTTCGTATTGCTGCTTGGCGCTGTCAGCGCTGACTCACAGTGATCCCAGGGACAATGGGGCAAAACCTTGACCACCCTGCGCCTTTCTCCCAGCACTTGTCCTTCTATTGACAATGGGTGTTTGAAGTTGGCTCTCAGAATGTGCACACTGCACCCAGGAACCCAAACACACCCATCAGATGCCTGCAAGGCAGGACAAGTCAGAAAACAAACTATTTTTACTCACGTCCACAGAACTGAGCTTGACTGGGACATCCGGGTGTTTCTTTGAAAATACCAGACGCTGAAATTCCTTTCTGGCCTCATCTCTCGAGCTGTGGACCTCCAGGGAGACCTGCTGAGTTTATGGTGGTCACATGCTTCTGCTTTTTAAAAAGTCACATCCTGTCGATTCCTTCCAGCTGAGGTTCTCAGGGCAGCCTGTAGCACAAAAGATTCTTTTCAGTCACATGGGAAGAGAATTTGGCTTAAGGGCTCTGCTTTTCCAGGAAGATTTAATAATTGTTGGGCTCTGTGTGGACAAAGGCGGCCTAAGATTTGCTGCTGATGGAACCTTACAGATGATGCAGGCAGTTTACTGTAGTTTGTTGCCGTGGTGCACTGTGGATGCCATTCTGACTCATAATGGCCCTAGATGACAAAGTAGAACTGTCCTATAGGGCTTCCTAGGGAAGGAACCATGGTGATGCAGAGGTTGAACACTGCTGCTTATGAAAGGCTGGTGGTTTGATTATATTGGTCACTCTAAAGGAGAAAAAGATGCAAATCTACTTCTACCTTGGGAATACTGTGTCCTACAGGCTTGTGGCTATTGTTGTGTGTGATCAAGTTAGAATCTACCCGAAGCCTACCCTCCAACAGGTTTTCAGAGAGAGTTCATCGCATGTGAGGAGATTGTCCATCCTTCTCCCAGGGAGCAGCTGGTGGATTTGAACTGCATGCCTTTGGGATAGCAGTGTAGCTTCTTAACAAGGAGGCTACCAGAGGTCCTCAAGGGTTCTTATGAGTTGGAATTGACTAGACAGCAGTAGATCTTGGGCTTTATCTTAGGAAGACAGTCCGTTTGCTCTTTTCTGACTGTGCAGCAGCTGATGGATTGGAACTGTTGGCACTGCGGTGAGAAGCTAAGCGCTTGGCCATTGCACCACTCCAAACTCAAACTCATTGGCTCTGATTTGGAATCAGCTCATAGCTGACGCTCTAGTGGGTTTCCAAGGCTATGATTGCGCACAGGAGGGGGTTGGCTATCTTTCTCGCTTGGAGATGCTGGTGGATTTGAACCACTGGCCCTTGGATGAGGACTGTGCCACCAGAGCTGGGTATTATATCAAATCTCCAAACTGAACTCCCTGCTGTCAAATGCATTTCAACATATAGTGACCCTATATGTGTGACCAAGGGGAATCTGGTGACATAATGGTACAGAGTTGTGCTTCCAACCCAAAGGTGTGTGGTTTGAGTCCAACTACTTCTCTGAAGGAGGAAGGTGGGATATCTCCTCCTGTGTGACTTACAGCCTCTGAAAACCGACTGGAGTGTCAGATGTGAGTGAAAACAACTCCCCCCCCCCCATCTGTGCCAGTCTCTCAGTTGTTACTATGTTTGAGCCCATTGTTGTGGCCACGATGCCAACTGATCCAGCTCAAGGTCTTCCTGTTTTTTACTGATCCTCTCAGAAGCAGGATGTCTTTCTCGAGGAACTGGCCCCTGCTGATAATATGCCCAAGAATGTGCTATCTCACTTCTAAGAAACATTCTGACTACTCTTGTTCTGAGATAGACTTGTTTGTTCTTTCAGCAATCCACGGTATACTCAGCACTTTTCCCCAACACAATTCAAAGGCATCAACTCTCCTTCAGTCTTCCTCATTCATCATCTAGCTTTCAAATGCACATGACTCATCTCAGACTCACTGCTGTTAAGTCAGAACTGACTCAAGGCTGACCCTCCAGTGGGTTTCCAAGGCTGTAAAGTGCACGGGGAGGAGATTGCCCATCTTTCTCCTGTAGAGCTGCTGGTGGAAAATTGTCAGAGAGACACGGCCTTGACACATCAGCACCACTCCCTATAGACTTTACCACCAAACACGACTGAAGATACCATGCTATGTGTCAGCCACACCCTGGTCTCAAAATAACATCCTTGCCTTTTGACACTTTTGCAGCAGATTTTTGCAATGCAATATTTACTTAACTTATTGACTACTACTTTCATAGGTAGAGCAGTCAGGAAAAATGGAGACCCATTGTACTGGGAAAATATGCAGTTAGGGATGTTTCTAAATTATTGAGAAGTAGTGATGTCAGGTTGAGGACTAAGGTGTGTCTGATTCAGGCCGTGGTCTTTCTGATTACTAGCTATGCAACCTAGACTTGGACAATGAATAAGGATGACAGGAAAACAATTGATTCCTTTGAGCTGTGGTGTTGGAGAAGAGCACTGAACATTCCATGGATGGCCAAGAAAACAAATATACATGTCTTGGAGAGGGTGTAGCCAGACTGCTCTTTGGAGACAATAATGAGGCTTCACCTCACATACTTTGGACATATTGCTAGGAGGTGCTATTCCTTGGAGAGGGACATGATGTTGAGAAGGTTAGAGGGTCAACAAAGAAGAGGAAGACCCTTAACCAGGTGTATTGACATGGTGATTGCTGCAGTGGGCTCTTGTGTGTCAGGAAGGGTGAGGATGGCGCAGGATAGAGCGGAGCTCAGATCTGTTGTTCGTAAGGTTGCTATGAGTCATACTCGATGGCACCTGACAGCAACAACAACAACTTCCATGGGAGTTGATAATGCACGTTTAGTTTGATGTGTATCACTCTCCTACTTCCATCAAGTTGGAACTGACTCGTAATTGACCCTCATGCATCCAGTAGGGTGTGTGGGAGGTGATTGCCCAATGCTGATCCAGAGTAATTCTTCATTTCTTTAGCATATTTCATGTGTCAAAGTGCTGGCCTAGGGCAAAAAGCCCTCAAGACTTCCACTTTGGTGTTTGTGATAGTTTCCAAGAGCAATCGAGATCAAATTGGGCTGTCATGACCAAACGCCACATGCTGGGTGACTCAGAAGAATGGAAATGGACTTTCTTACAGTTCTGCAGACTCCAAGTCCAAATTCTTGGGTTACCAGGAGTACACTTTGTCCGAAGGCTCCAGGGAAGGTCTTTCGTTGTCTGTTCATCTTCTAGTGACCCCAGGACACCTTGGTTCACAGCTGCAGCCGAGCTCATGGCCACGAGGTTGTTTCCCTTCTGTCTGTCCTCCCACGTCTCCTCTTTCTAAAGTCACTGCCAGAGTAGATTAGGACATACCCTGCTCTGCAGAAAACTCGTGGAAGCCAAGGTGATAGCATCTTCAAAGACTGTGTTGCCACAAGATCAGAGTCACAGGCTCTGGAGATTGTTGTTGTAAAGTGCTGAGTCAGAATCCACCCATAGCAGATCCTCCAGCAGACTTTCAGAGGCAATTAATTGCTTGGGGAGAGATTGCCTGTCCTCCCTCAGAGAAGCTTTGATTTGAGCCACGTGCCTTCAGGACTACAGTGCAGCATTTTCTCACTACACTGCCGGCTTTTAGGAGGACCGAGCTTAATCCACGACAGCATCCTCTCCCCAGGTGGCGGATCTTGTGCTTCTAGTAATCCTGCATGTCAAACTGGCTGTGCTCCCCTCAACTCAACCTTGGCCGTTTCCCCAGAAGCCCATCTGACAGCCTGGGCTCTTGACCAATAAAGTGTGGACTGGGTTGGAAACGAGCCAGAAACTCCTTAGTTCCTGCAACTCCCTGCTTGTCTCCTGGCAAAGCTTAGCGCTGCCCTGCATTCTAACTGCCCTCATGTCCTTGTGCACACAAGAGGGAAGGCAGATCCAGGCCGGAGGCAGAGACAGCATCACTAATTACAGCCTTCTCACCAGGAAGGTAGAATTTGGGACAAGGAGTGCTATTCTTGATTCCCTCAAAATTTTATCTATCTATCTATCGAGCTACCTACCTACCTACCTACTTATCATCTATCATTTACCTACCTATTATCTATCTAGCTATCTAGCTAATCAGCTATCTTTTACCTACCTGTTATCTATCTATCTATCTATCTATCTATCTATCTATCTATCTATCTATCTAATCATCTATCTTTTACCTACCTGTCATCTCTCTATTATCTATCTATCTAATCATCTATCTTTTACCTACCTGTCATCTCTCTCATCTATTATCTATCTATCTATCTATCTATCTATCTATCTATCTATCTATCTATCTATCTATCTATCTCTAAAACCAGTTGCCGTTGAGCTGGCTCTGACACAGGCTGACTCGCTCCATATGTACCAGAGCTGACCTGGGCCCCAGAAGATTTTCAATGACTGAGTTGTTGGAAGCAAGTCACCAGGATTTTCTTTCCCTGGTAGTTCTGGGTAGGGTTAAACAGATTGCATTACAGTGTGCACTGCTTAAGGTGTCTCACAAAGATTGTTGTCATTGTGCGTCACTGAGGAGATTCCCACTCATAGTGACACGAAGTGACAGAGCAGCACTGTCCTGTAGAATTTCCTAGGCTGTCCTCTTTGAGACTTGAAAGAAGTGCAGCTAGGGAGTGCCTTAGAGGCAAGGACAGTGAGACTCCAGCTCATACTGGGGCGTATTATCAGGAGGGGCCAGTCCTTGCAAAAGGACATCGTGCTTGAAAAAGATAGACAGGGAAGAAAAAGTCGACAGCAACAGTGGACGTAAAGAGAGTTCTGGGAAGGCTGCAGATTGTTGGGAGTAAAAGTCAACTTGACAGCACTTAATATGACAATGTTTATGGGGCCAAATCACCAAGTCTTTTATCCGGTAGGGTGGCTGGTGGGTTTGAACTATAAGTCTTTCAATTTGAAGTCAGGCAATTAACTATTACCTCATCAGAGCTCTTTAACAAACATGTACATTGAGAATATTTATTGATTTGGCTTTTAATTTTATCTTCTAGTCTTAAGTCATTTTTCTAGTCATTCTTTGTGACAAAAATCTCTTTCCACTTGGCTCCTCAGAAAACGTGGGGATTGATAACTAGCAAAGAAAGAGCTACACTTGGCTCCCTCTGTATATGCTTTGTTGTTGTTGTTGTTATGTGCCGTCGAGTCATTTTCGACTCATAGCGACCCTATGCACAACAGCCCTAAACCCTGCTCTATCCTGTGCCAACCGCATTGCCTCTGACACACCCATCCCGATTACCCCAGTCACCGAATCAATCCATCTCATAGAGGGTCTTCCCCTCC
>NW_006399903.1:6930216-6951252 GCF_000299155.1 Elephantulus edwardii
TTCTGCAAACTGGGCATTACATCACTAAATTGTGACTGTCCCTGCCTTGGGGTAGTACAGTATGGTAGAGCTACTGGCAGTTATTGATAGTGGTTTTATGTTGGAGTGCTAACAGAAAGGTTGACTTTTCAAACCCACCAGTTACTCCAAGGGAGCTAAAGCCAGTGTCTTCTCTTCATAATTCACAACCTTAAAGTTTAACAGGACAGCAAGCAATAACTGTTGGAGAGGATGTGGAGAGATTGGAGCTCTCATACACTGCTAGTGGGATTGTAAAATAGTACAACCACTCTGGAAGGATATTTCTTTTCTTTTTTGGGGGGGTTGGGGGGGAATGTTCAGTGCTCTACTCCAAAACCACAGCTCAAAGGAATCAATTCTTTTCCTGTCATCCTTATTCATTGTCTAGTTCTCAGATGCATAGCTAGTAATCAGAAAGACCATGGCCTGAATCAGATGCACCTTAGTTCTCAAACTGACGTCACTACTCCTCAATAATTTGGAAAGGTCCCTAACTGCAGATTTTCTCAGTGTAATTCATCTCTTTATTTCCTGATGGCTTGTATCAATGGTGTTAATTGTGTATCCAGGTAAGATGAAACTGTTGACCGTTTCAATCTCCTCTCTGTCCATCATGACATGGCCTATTGAACCAGTGGTAAGAATCTTTTTTTTTTCTTCTTGATATTGAGACGCAGTCCATGGAAAGGTTGCAGCCAGAGTGCTCTTTGGAAGTAAGAACGATGAGGCTTCATGTAACCTACTTTGGACGTATTGCTTGGTGGTGCTATTCCTTGGATAAGGACATGATGTTGGGAAGAGTAGAAGGTTGGCAAAGAAGAGGAAGAGCCTCAACCAGGTGCATTGACAAGGTGACTGCTGCGATGGGCTCTTGTGTATCAGGGAGTGTGAAGATGGCACAGGACAGTACTGGTTTCAGAACTGTTGCTCATAGATAGGGTCACTAAGAGTCTTGACGACACCTAACAACAACAACAACAACTACAACTCTAGAGGGCAGTTTCGTGTTTCCTTCATAAGCTGAACATAGAAATTCCATATGACCCAGCTATTCCCTGGTAGAAATATGACCCTAGGACATTAGAACTGAGACACAAATGGAGATTTGTACATCGATGTTCATAGCAGCATTATTCACAATAGCAAGAACATGGAAACAGCCCTAATGTCCATCAGCGATGATAGAGTAGTATGCAGCACCCAGGAGCAAGAATTTTGAAAAATACTACATAGTATGGGAGATATTGGAAAGCATGCTGAGTAAACTAATTCAGTCTCATGAAGACCAGTATTACATAAGACCACTTTTGTAAAAATAGAAAGATAACTAGTAAGATATGTATAAAAGTCCAAAGGGGAAAAGGTTGGGGAAAGAGGAGCTGAGGGCTAGGTTGTTGTTGTTAAGTGCTGTTGAGTTGTAGATGACTCATAACGACCGTCATAAAGACCTGAACAGTTGTATAACTTTCATCGTTTCTCCACATTCATAGAGCAAGCCATTTTGGAAGTAGATGCCACTCCTGCTTCCAAACTTGTTTTAATCAGGGAGCTCCACCAAACACAGTCACAGGGTCACAGAGTATGGTGAGTGGAGGGAGAGGGTGAAGGAATTAGCAAAGATCTGGTGGGATCTGAAAAGAAGGGGCAATAGTGGGCATAGATCCACGATGATTAATTCTGGAAGACACAATGTATGGGAATGATTGTATGAAACACAGTGTGAAATACAGTGTACATGAATAAAATAAAAAACAAAAAACTTCAAAGATTTTTTTTAAAAGAAAGAAATATTTACAGCCTTGGAAACATAACGAAGGACTACTTTTGGGGCAAAGTGGATTTTGTAGCAGTCTTAAATGGCTGAATAATGGAGAAGTGGGGCCTGCATTTTAGAGGTGACATGTGGATTTGGAGGGCTTTGGGTCACATCCTGTGCAAAGACAGGTCTCTGCAGGGGTCTGTGGTTAGTACAGTGATTGTCGTTGTGCCATCAGGTCACCTGCGACTCATAGCGACCCTATCTATTCTGAAGCCTGCCCTGCCTTGAGCCTGTCTCACTGATTCCAACCCACCTACCCCCATTGTCCCAGTTCCTGCGTCAATCCATCTCATCTGGGACCTTCCTCTCCTGCGCTGTCCCTCCACCTTTCCGACTATGACGTCCTTCTCCAAGGGTTGGTGGAAATGAGGAGAACCTCAGTGAGGTGGCTGAACATGGCGGCCACAAGAAGGAATTCAAGCATTCCCACGACGGTGACGTGCTGGAGGACAGGGTGATACTTCGTAACTCAGGGAACACTAGCAGCAGCAGCAACGACAAGGCACAGAGAGGAGGATCCTGGAAACAAGCATAAACGGCCCTTTGTTTGTTAGCCTTTTGTTGTGGCCGGAGTGAACATTTACAGAGCAAAGTGGTTCTGCCACTCAGCGCCACAGGCACATTTGGGTTTGTGTAAGAGCATTCTCGCAATTCCTCCGTGGGTTTCTCATTTCCACTTGTCCTCTTTCTGGCTCCTTTCCTGCCTGCTGAGTCCACCCCTGGGAAAATGCTGCCCTTTTGATCCTGGATGGCTGGTCTAAGGAGAGCGTTCCTCCCCGTTATTATCGATTGCGTTAAGGCCTGTCTATTGTTTGGCTGCTATGGGCTGAGGGTTGGTTTTGTTCTGAATAAAGATGACTGCTCTGCTGGGTATGGAGTCGCTCTGATTTGGAGTTAATTTGACAGCACCTCATAACAACAGCAACAACAACAACAACAACAACAACGGCCATTGTCTCCAGGATCCCACCGGTTTCTTTCAGATCAGCAAGCCTGGCCTTCTTTTAAACTTTTGAGTTTTATTCCACAAATTCCCTCCAACCTGCACACTCTTCTAAAACTTCAAGTTCTCATTCATGAGCAAAAACAGGGAGTAATGGTGGCCGAGTGGCAAGAAGCTGCTCTGCAATCCTGAAGGTTCGCGGTTTGGATCCACCAGCTGCTCTGTGGGAGAAGGATGGACAGTCTCCTCCCGTGTGATTAACTGCCTCTGAAAACCCGCTGGAGGGTCAGCTACGGGTCGGGTCGATTCTGACTTGACTCTACAAACGAGATGAGCTATATGAGCCCACCTTCCCAGATATTTGCTTTACAATCAAAATGGACTAAAACCTATAATTAGGGATTCGGGTAAGAGTTGAGGAGTACACTTAGGGGAATTTGTTTTCTAACACAACTGATTGATCTTCAGTGAGGAAGAAAAAGGCATCGACTGCAGAGCTTTTACTGAACCACAGCAGTCTGCTGGGCTCTCGATGTTAATAATAAAACTAGAGAAACTAGAGTAGCTTGGCCTTACTTTATTCACTGAGTGGGGGATGAAATGCTGAACAGGCTTTCTAAGTGCCTGGCAAGCTTCCATCAGGTAGAATGCCAAGTATAGAGACAGGAAACGGAGCTTTGGAGCGTGTATCACAGACATTCTTCAATAAATGCTGCATTTTGCAAACAATGTGGTCAGACAAAACAAGCAGTCAAGTTTGGGTGTTTGTGAGGGACCAAGTCTTCAGTTCATTTTCCTTGTAAGACATTTGTCCACTTTCAGTGGAAGGTTACCCTCTGCCTGTGGGAACAGGCTTGGGAGCAATGGACTGATTTGGAGTTCAGCTGCTTTTTATTGACGGGAATGATAAGAGCCCTCTTGTGGTCAGACATTGCACAGATTTTTAAAACACAAACTTGATACTGGGTCTTTCCTTGTTGTTGAGTCTGAACCCACCCATAGCTGACTCCTACATCCGGTTTTCAGAGTCTGTACACCACGTGGGAAGAGATTGCCCTTCGTTCTCCTGTGGGACAGCTGGTGGATTCGAGCCACTTACATTTGAGTTGGTAGCGCGCCTCCTTAACCACCAGCCCACCAGCGATCCCATCAAACATGATTGCTTTGTGCAAAGTTTTAGGGTTTAATTTCCTGGACTAACATTTTAAGCTTGTTAACATATTAAGCTTGTTAAGCATGTTAACATGTTGATTGCTACTAACCGTGGCTGACTTTTCTGAAAGGGATTACCATCGAAGGTCCCTGACAGAGGGGGAGCAAAATGAGGAACCAAACTCAAAATCAGAAAAAGACTGGGCTTACTGATCTGAGAGAAATTGATGGAAGCTACAAAGACCATGGCCCTGAGTCCTCCTTTAATTCTGCAAATAAAATCACTCCATGACTCAGCTTCCAGCCAAACAACAGACAGGCCTATAAAATGACCAAATACACAAGGGAAGGATGCACTCCTTACAAAGATCAACCTCACCAGATCAAAAGAACAGCATTTGTCCAGGGATAAAGCTCGGAAGCAGGAAGGGAGAGGACAGAAGGAAGAGTGGAAAGAGGAAACCCAGGGAGGAAGTAGGAGGAATGCTGCTACAATGTAGAATCAACACTAAGAAATAGAATGTGTCCCAATTGTCCAAGGGATACCCAACTTGCTCTGTAAACTTTCACACAAATCCCAGTGGAAAAAAGTAATCTGTAGGGTTGAAAAAAGAAAAGGAGGAGAGGACTGGGAATGATGTATATTGAAACAGATGAGGGATATCTGTTTAAAAGGGATATCTGAATGGGTATTATTGTCATTAGTGCAGAGTGAAGGCTGAATAGTGGAATGAACCTGGAGGGAGGGATTGCATAACAATGAAAGAGTTTTTCTTTTCAAGGAGAGGAGTGCTTTGGGGAGGGGGAAGGGAGGCAGGGAGAAAAGTGCAACAATGAATGACTGGAAACCCTAAGTCTGTAAACCTTCCTTAAAATGAATAAATAAATTTTAAAAATAAGCAACCTGATTGCTACCAACTCTCAACGTTAGTATAATTGAAAAGGGGATATTTTAACATTTACTCTGAAAGAATAAAAAAAAAAAAACCCAAGCCAAGTCAGTGTCTCTTGAGTCCATTCCAACTCAAGGTGACCCTGTCCTAGCGTTTCCTGTGGCTGTGATATTTCAGAATTAGACCATGAGGCCATTATTCTTGGCTGTGTCTGGGTGCTCTTGACCTCCCCACCTTCCAGTTAACAGCTGACCAAGTTAACCACCTCTACCACCCAGAGGCTCCCCTGGGAGAACAGAGGACCTAGAAAGAAACAGACTGGTTTCAGAGCTGTATGTGACTTGAAAGATGAGTCACTATCATCACATGGTGGAGTTTCATGATCACCCCTCTTTGCCAGGACATGACTGTGGGGGTTCTTGGGGGTTTTTTCTGTACTTTGATTGTTTATTAAGGGATGCCACTTCTTTTGAATTTGCTTGGCATTATCGCTATTACTAGTCAGTTATTTTTAATTTTTTGTATTAAGTTTTTTTTTCTTCTTAAGCTTTATTTTTTGAAAATATTTTTCCTTTCTTTTTTTCTCTTTTTTATTTTATTTTATTTTTTTAAATAATTTTGATGAGCATTTACAGAGATTTTGGATTTCCATTCATTCATTGCTGCACTTCTCTCCCTGCCCAGCCCTCCCCACCAAGCCCTCACCCCCCCCCAGTTCGTTCCTCTCTTTCAAAAGTAAAAGAAAGACTCCCTCCCTGGTACACAATCCCCCACACCCCTCCTGTCAATCCAAGTACATTCCACTATGCAACCTTAATTGTGGGCTCTTGTGATAACCATACTACCCTATCATACATCGCTTTTAAATTATTCACTCCCTTATCTGTTTCAGTACAGTATACACAATTTATCCAGTTTTTCTCAGTCTTACCCCAACCCTGATATCAGTCCCATTTAATTAATTTTAATGAACATTTACAGAGATTTTGGATTCTGTTTTTAAAACTAGCCATTGTCTTATAGTTTGATGATCGCCGTAAGTTTGACTCGGTAGGACCATAAAACATGCCCTGTGAGTTTGGAAGGCGGTAAGCTCCTCTGATTGGGCCACAGGGATCTGGATTCACAAGGCTGACCAGGATTCTCCCCAGTGAATGATTTTTCTCCGGGTGCCTCTGAGTTAAGTCCTTGATTTTAGATCCTTGACACGCCTCTCTTTCTTCGCTGGCTTCTAAGACCTTGGTTCTCCATTGGAGCTGTAGTTTGTAGGATTTGGTTTTACTAAGTAGCTCTTGCTTTTACTAATAAGTTTTTTTTAAAAAAAATATTCTCCTTTCAATTTTTCTTTTAAATGAAAGAATTATAGGCTCACAGCAAGCCATGGGCACAGAGAAATTCCCACATGCCCTTCACCCAACCTCCCCCAAAGGAGACATCTTGCCTGTCAGAGGCCTGGCTAACTTGCAAGGCAATATTAGCACTACATTTGTAAAACCAGCAGAACTGATTCTATCTTGGCTAGAACCATCTCAAACAGAAACCTAAATGAGATAATGTGATTACCCCTGCAGGTGTGTTTTTTTAAAACCTATATAAGACTTTTTAGAGATAATAAAAAGAAGGATTCATGATCAACGAGGAGGCTCTCTGCATCTTCATTTAATCCTCGTCCCTTTTTTCGGCAGAACTGTTTCAATATATCAGGGCAGGACCTCAATACCTAACTATATGGACCTTCCAATCTGAGAGTCTGAAATTGGAACAATACACGGGGTCTACACAGTTTTCCAAGGGCTTATTAGTGCACAAGCATAAAGCTCTGTGCAATTTCATCACAAGTATGTATTTGGGTCACCATAAGAGTTAAGGCACAGAATTGTTTTATCATCACAGGAGTTTTTCATGTCACCCTTTTTGTTGTTGTTACCTGCCATTGAAATGGTACCAACTAGTTTGCAAATTGCTGTAAGAAATGAAGGAAGCAGCACTCAGGAGTAATGATTTTTATAAAATACTTTATAACATGACTTTCAAACTGGTCTCCAGCACCATGCCACCTATGCTCATGGGTTTTTAAATAGAAGACCTTATCATAAACACCTCACTTCCCCTAGCAAATCAACATTCCACCCTACAGCTCACCCATTCCAGCCAAGAGCTTTTGTAGAACCAGCTCCAGTAGATGACTTTCCTATACAAAGAAAACTACAGAGCATTTCTGCAAGACACAATAAAAGACCTAAAGAAATGGAACTATGTGCCCTGTTCATGGATGGGAAGGATCTATATTGTGAAAATGACAATCCTCAAACCTCCCAAAAGCAATCTACATACTTAGTGCAATACCAATGCAGATACCAAATTCATTTTTCAAGTAGATCAAAAAGGAAATTGTCAAGTTTATTTGGAGAGGCAAGAGACCTGGAATAAGCAAAACAGTTCTGTGAAACAAAAATTAAGTGAGAAATATAGCAAGCACTCCCTGACCTCAAAATCTACTACACAGTGGTAGCAACCAAAACCAACATGGTACTGGTACAATAACAGGCACAAAGATCAGTGGAACAGAATTGAGAACCCAGCAATAGACCCAGCTATCTATGGTCAACTGATATTTGACAAGGAAATAAAACCTATCAAACGAGGAAATGACAACCTCTTAAAAAAATGATGCTGGCAAACCTGGACTGCTACCTGTAGAAAGCTGAAATAGGATCCACATCTCACACCATAAACAAAAATCACCTCAAGGTGGATAAGAGACTTGGGAGTAAAGCTCAAAACCATAAAGTTCATAAGAGACAAACTGAGATCAAGCTTGAAGCCCTAGTCTACAGTACAAAGAGACTGCCAAATACAGCCAGAAATGTACAATCTGAAGAGGGTAAAATTGAAGAATGGGATCTTCTGTGTTCATTAAAAACTTTTTTCCAACAGGGTGAAAAGAAAACCTACTGGCTGGGAACAAATAGTTGGCAATACCATCTCAGACAAGAGTATCATACTGAAAGTTTACAGAATACTCCTGGGCCTTCACAAGAAAAAGACTGATAATCCAATTACAAAATGGGCAAAAGACTTCGAAGGAATTTTCACAGAAGAAGATATTCAAATGGCCAACAGACATATGAAGAAATGCTCCAAATCACTAGCAATAAGAAAGATGTAAATCAAAACCACAATGAGATACCATCTCACTTCAGTAGTAGTGTCAAAGTTTAACAGGAGAACAAGTAATAAATGTTGGAGAGATTGCGGTGAGATAGGAACACTTTTATGTTGTTGGTGGGATTGTACAATAGTACAACCACTCTGGAAGGCAGTTTGGCCCTTCCTCAAAAAGCTGAACATAGAAATTCAATATGACTCAGTTATTCCATTGCTTGGAATATACCCCCAAAAAACAAGAACTGAAGCTCAAATGGAAACTTGTACACCAATGTTCATAGCAGCATCACTCACCATTGCAAGAACATGGAAACAGCCCAGATGTCCAACCACAAACGGATGGATTGAGAAGTTATGGTACAGTCTCACAATGGAATACTACCCAGCATGCAGGAGCAATGATTTTTTTTTTAAATTACTACCTAACTAACTTGGGAGGGACTGGAGAACCTTATGCTCAGTGAACTAACTCAGTCCCACAATGATAAATATGTATTAACCATTATTTTAGAATGAATATGAGGATCCAAGATGGGGGGCAGGGTGTAGAGGGGTGTGGATGGGTGGGATGTTAATCATAGGGTTGCACAATTTGATGAATGGGTGGGGTGAAGGAAACGGGAAAGATCTTTTATGAAAAAACAATGTATTCAAACTTTGTAAGTAAGTCAGAATTAAAAAAAATCAAAAAGTACACCTTAGTCTCTAGACTGGCATGCATTGCTCCTTTGGTACTCTAGCGATGTCCTGACAGCAGGCTTTTTCAGTGCAATTTGACTTTGGATTTCCTAACTGCTAATGCCAAGCATAACAATGCGGGAAACAATTGTTTACAGTAGGCAGGGATTTCTTGGGCTCAACTGTGTTTCTTTTTAATCTTCGGGGAGCAGTTTCATCTGGTTTTCACCATCTAGATGTCCTGGTGAAATTCAAGTAAGATTGTTTGCTACAGGTGAAACTCAGATGAAATGTTCATTATAGGTTGATAAGTAAATACAGTAAAACCCACGTGTCTTTTGCTTATTGGGTAACGCATTCCTGCACTGCTACTAGTAATAATCAAAGTAACATTATTTTACATCTGTAGAATCTGTCACATTATTTAATGTGCTTCCTTCCATATCTGTTTTAAGAAGTCCTGCTGGTATAATATGTAATGTGTCAGGCTGTTTACCAAAAGGTCAAAAGTTCAAATACACGAGTAACTCTTTTGGAGAATGGTGGATGTTCTCCTCCTGTAAAGATTTATCTTCTTGGAAACGTTTTGGAGGTTAACTATGAATTGGACTACACTTGATGGTGATAATTTTATAGCCATTATTGTTCCCTGATGATCCTATTATCTTTATGTTATATAAGAGCAAATTGAAGCTTGGAAGGAGGAGTGGCATCCACTTCCGTAACAGCTTTCCTCCGGAAACCCTATGAACCTGGAGGGAGGATGAGAGACACCCAAGTGTCGAGGACCCTCCTTCATAGGGTCACTATGAATCACCTGCGACTCGACAGCACTTAACAACAACAACAACAACAATGCCAAGCATTTTGATTGTGGAACCAAGCAAGCTGACGTTGTCAACAATCTCAATCACATCCATCTCCCATGAAATTGCCAATAGCCCCAGTCGTGAGAATCTTTGTTTTGTTGCTTCAATCCATACTGAAGACACTATGCTAAATGTTGTACCATGAATAATATAATTTTCACTTCATAAAAACCCAATGAAGTAGATACATACATGTCTTTCATTTCATATTGTTGATAGATGCCCTCAATTTGAATAAGGCTTGTAGACAACATATGAACAACAGATTGAAACTATCCCTTGTCCTGCTTAAACCCATTGTGCGTCAACACATCTCATTGAGAGTCTTCCTCTCCTCCTCTGAATCTCCAATTTTCTAACATGGTATCATTTTCCAAGGATTGGTTCTCCCTGACAATATGCCCAAAGTGTGTGAGATTAATTTTTATCATCCTTGCCTCTAAGGAGGACTCTGGTTGCATTTCCTTCCAGGGAGGGTCTTGGCAGTCAACAGTATATTCAATTCACGGATGTAAAGTTGATTCTGACTTATGCCAACCCATGTGTGCAGAGTAAAACTGCTGCACAGGACTTCCAAGGCTGGGACCTTTCAGAAGCAGATACCATGTTTGTCTTCTTAGGAGTCTGGCAAAGGTCAACCTAACAACTTTTGAGAGAGCAGTAGAACACTTAGGCATTTATGGCCCCCAGGGATTCAACGATGTAAAATCACAACATACCAAGACACACTTGAAATTACTCAAGAGAGTAAACCAATCCTAGGGCTCTATGACAAGAAATGTGGGGTCAAGATTGGTGGATGATTTATCAACAATCTGCGTTATGCGGATGACACAACCCTGCTTGCTGAAACTGAAGAGGACCTGAAGCGCCTGCTGCAGAGTGTCAAGGACTGCAGCCTACAATATGGATTGAGGCTCAATGTCAAGAAGACAAAGATTCTCTCACCACTGGGCCAATTGGCAGCATCAGGATGGATGGTGAAGAGATTGAGATTGTACACAGCTTTAGTTTGCTTGGCTCCACAGTCAACACTCTTGGCACCAGCAGCCAGGAAATTAAAAGGCGCATTGCCATGGGAAAGTCTGCTGTTAGGGACCTCTCCAAAGTACTGAAGAGCAATGGTGTCTCTCTGGAGACTAAGGTGGGTCTGATACAGGCCATGGTCTTCGCAATCACTTGTTCCTGCATCAGTGAGTTGGACAATGACCAAGGAGGATAGAAGGAGAATTGATGCCTTTGAGCTGTGGTGCTGGAGAAGAGTATTGAGAATACCATGGACTGCTAGGAAAACAAACAGATTCATCCTTTAAAGGGTTAAACCGGGTGGCTCCTTGGAGGCAAGGATTCTGAGGCTCCGTCTAACATACTTTGGACATGTTGTGAGGAGAGACAGGTCCTTGGAGAAGCACATCATGCTTGGCAGGGTGGAGGGACAGTGCAGAAGAGGAAGGCCCTCTATGAGGTGGATTGATTCAGTGACTGGAATAATTGGGATGGGAGTGTCAGAGACAGTGCGCTTGGCACAGGACAGAGCGGAGTTTAGGGCTGTTATACATAGGGTCACTATGAGTTGCAAGCGACTCGACGGCACATAAAAACAACAACAACAACAACAACAGTGCCAAACAACAAATGAATGGATAAAAAAACTGTGACAGGTTCACACAATCGAAGACTATGCAGCACTGAAAAATAATGAGCTCGTAAGACATTATATAACATGGGTGACCCTGGAGGATATTATGCTCAATGAAATGTCTGCATCTCAAAAGGACAAATACAGCATAATGCCACTGTTATGAAGCACACACTGGGGGGGAGGGTGTGTATGTTGGGAAGAGAATAGGAAAAAGGCAGATAAACAATGAACACTGAATTGGAACAAATGAGAGAGAAAGCTGTTTACAAGGAATATATAATTATGCATTACATGTCAGTCAACAGTCCAGAAAAAGAGGTACGTTGCAAAGAGGACTGGAGGAGGAGGAGGGGGCAGGGAGGCAATTGTGCAGTAATGGATGACTATCTTTTAAAAAGAAAGTGAACTGGGGGAAGGGGAAGGGAAGAGGAGGGAAGAAAACGTGCAACAACAAATGAATGAAAAACCAACTTTTCTATAGCTTTTGTTAAAATCACAGTTGAGAGAGAGAGATACAGAGAGAGAGAGAGATCACCCAGGGGCCCGTCTGCCTTCCAGTCTAGACCTCACCACCCACAGTGGGCCCATCCCTCAAGTCCTTGAACCTCCAACCCTGTGTCCTCCACTGTGAAACGTGGCTAATGACCGACCCACCACACAGAGTTGGGAGTAGTCAGTGCAAGGCCACCAAGTTAGACGCTGCTATTATTGTTGCTGCTGTTGAGATTATTACAAGGTACAAATTTAGCGACAAAATTATGTGGGTGGAGAGGACTTGGTTTCCTAAATGCCTATCCATCAGGAGCGTAGTTCTGTGGGAAAGGCCGACATGATCTTGAGCCATGGGAGGTAAAACAAGAAAAACCCAGGAAATACTGCTCCCAATTCTCATTCTTCCTCCATGTCTTCAACCATCATCTGAAATTTGCTCAGGAGAAAAAAAATTCTGTTATTAAAAAAAATACACAACCAAAACTATGTGGTTGTTGACTTGGTAAATTTGTGTTCTCTCTCTCTCAATATTTTGAAAGAAGAAAGAAAACTATGTGGATAAACCAGTGGCACAAAAATATTTTAAATGCTAACAATTAGTTTTGGGAGAAAAGGTTCAAGAGTCTAGGGTTGTTGGGTCAGAAGAAAACCAGCCAGAGGGAGACTTAATGACCATCTTTAGGTAAATGAGAGGGTTTTATGCGGGGAGTGCTGGCCAGCTTTTCATCAGTTTGTGCACGACCAAATTAGCTGACATGGGCCTCTATTAGAGAGGAGGGACTTTGCTTACGTCCACAACAAGTTCTCCAGTCACAGGGACAACGTGTGGTGAAGAATTGCCAAGGGGAGTGAAGCTGGCCTCCCAAGTTTGAAGAGGAACAAAAACAAAAATATGCGGTTAAGATGCTTTTGCTGAAATCCTTTCCAGATTTGCTCGTCTGTGATTCTTTGGCTCTGGTTCCAGGCAAAGAATGCAAAAGCTGGAGTCTTGCAATTTTCTCATTCTGCAGTGCAAACACGCTGGCCTTTTCTCCTGCCAGCAAGGTTTATCAGTTACTCTCCAGGGAAGCTTCTGGGCCTCTGGGCTCTGGCCCTGTGCAGGCCGAGCTTGCTAACTCTTCCATGGTCCTGCATGTCTGTTACAGTGCAGACCTATCTCCTCCTTAACCCTCTTCTGTCCTCTTTGGACGCATCTGTGAGGCTCCTTCCTTCTAGAAATTTCCTGCATTGCATTTACTTTTGTCTTCTCGATTATTTCCTTTTATAGGTCATAGAACCAAAAGACGCCTCTAGCGTTCCTAAGACCCCACTGTCAGGCATATTTACATGTTGAACAAGACTTGAGGTTTCTCTATTTTGTAAGCCATGCACAATACATTCCTATGAATTTCTGTGGAATATTTTTGAGCTATGAAAATGTATATGATAGTTATTTGATGATATAATAGAAAATGGTTACTTATTTTTATTATTATTGCTTATTTATTTATTATGGTCACAAAATATGGCAAGATTTTTTTTTTAAATCCTAGGCTACTAAAATGGTTGCTATTCTAAGTTGTAGAACTCAGAAGAGTAGGGTAGCACAGCATGGTGTGGTGTGGTGTCGTGTGATATGTGGTGTGGTAAGCTGTGTGGTCTGTTGCTTTGTGGTGTAGTATAGAGTGGTGTGGTTTGGTGTAGTTTGGAATGGTATGGTGTAGTATGTTATGGTATGATATAATGTGATGGATGTGTTGTTGTGTAGTGTTGTAAGTAGTGGTGGTAGGAAGTGGTATGGTGTGGTGTGGAGTGATGGTATTATACGACCTGGTGCTGGGTTTAGAAGAGGCTGTGGTACTATGGATATTATAGCTAATGTCAGATGGATCTTGGCTGAAAGCATAGAGTATCAGAGGAATGTCTATCTATCTATGTTTCATTGAATATGCAAAGGCATTTGACTATGTTGATCACAACAAACTGTGGCTGATTCTGAGAAGAATGGGAATCCTAGAAAACTTGATTGTTCTAATGCGAAACCTATTTTTGGACCAGGAGGCAGTCATCAGAACAGAGCAAAGAAACACTGAATGGTTCAAAATTGGGAAGGGTGTATGACAGGGATGTGTCCTATCTCCATACCTTTTCAACCTGTATGCAGAAAAGATTATCCGGGAGGCTGGGCTGTATGAGAAGTGAGGCATCAGGATTGGACGTAGACTCATCAACAATCTGCATTATGCAGATGACACAACCCTGGTTGCTGAAACTGAGGAGGACCTGAAGCACTTGTTGCAGAGGGTCAAGGACTGCAGCCTGCAATACAAATTAAGGCTCAATAACAAGAAGACAAAGATTCTCACCACTGGAACAATTGACAGCATCAGGATGGATGGTGAGGAGATTAAGATTGTTCACAGCTTTAGTTTGCTTGGCTCCACAGTCAACACTCTTGGCACCACCAGCCAGGAAACTAAAAGGCATATTGCGATGGGAAAGTCTGCTGTGAGGGACCTCTCCAGAGTACTGAAGAACAATGGTGTCTCTCTGGGGACTAAGGTGCACCTGATACAGGCCATGGTCTTTGCAATCACTTGCTATGCATCAGAAAGCTGGACAATGACTAGGGAGGAGAGAAGGAGAATTGATGTCTTTGGGCTGAGGTGCTGGAGAAGAGTATTGAATGTACCCTGAACTGCCAAGAAAACAAACAGATTCATCCTGCAGAGAGTTAAACCAGGCTGGTCCTGGAAGGCAAGGATTCTGGGGCTTCGTCTGATATACTTTGGACATGTTGCAAGGAGGGACACGTCCTTGGAGAGGGACATCATGCTTGGGAGGGTGGAGGGACAGCGCAGGAGGGGAAGGCCTCTATAAGGTGGTTTGATTCCATGACTGGGATAATTGGGGTGAGTGTGTCGGAGACAGTGAGATGGTCACAGGACAGAGCAGGGTTTAGGGCTGTTATATATATAGGGTTAGTATGAGTCTCAAGTGACATAACAGCACATAATAACACAACAACAACAACAACAACAATGTGATATGATGTGATGTGATGTGATGTGATGATGTGATGTGGTGTGATGTGATATGGTCTCATGTGGAGTGATGTGGTGTGGAATGATGGTATTATATGGTATGGTTTAGTATGGTATGGTGGGCTGTGATGTGGAGTGGTGTGGTGTGGAATGATGGTATTATATGGTGTGGTTTGGTATGGTATGGTTAAGTATGGTGTGATGTAGGATGGAGTAATGGTATGGTACAGTGTGGAGTGGTGTGATGTGGTGTAGTGTGGTGTGGAGTGATGTACGGAGTGGTGTAGTGTGGTGTCAAGTGGTGTGGTGTGACACGGAGTAATGTGGTATGGTGTGGACTGGTGTTGAGGTGGAGTGGTGTGGTGTGGTGTGGAGTGATGGTATGGAGTGGCATGGCATGGTGTAGTGTGGTGTTAAATGGTGTGCTGTGGTGTGGTCTGGTCTGGTGTGGAGTGGCGGATGTGTGGTGTGCTGTGCTGTGGGGTAGAGTGGTGTAGTGTAGTATACCGTGGTGTAATATGGAGTGGGACGGTACAGTATGACGTAGTGTGATGTGAGTGCTATGGTATAATCTAATCTAATATCGTGCAGTGTGGTGTTCAGAACTTGATTTCTAGATATTTCCCTCAAATTACCAATGTCAAATTGCCTGCGAGGTAATGACAATATCCATTTTCTAGTGGCTGAAACTCTGCAGTCATTTTAGACTATTCTGTATTTCCACACCTGATCCAATCTGATGGTTCGGACACAACCATGTCTTTGCTTGCATCTAACAAACGAAAGGACACCACTCTCTTCTTTACCAAAAGAATCTGCTTGCCTAGTTGGACAGCTGCTGCGAGTACCATGGAGCCATAACTAAGCCGTATCTGACCCTCCAGTAAGTTTTCAGAGGCAGTAAATCACATGGATGGAGATTGCCCACTCTTCTCCCTCAGGGCAGCACGTGGATTTGACTCCCATGCCTTTGAGATTGCAGCGCATCTCCCTAGGCCACCAGAGCTCCCGCAGTTGAACGGAGCGAGGTCTTTATAAAGTTGTCTGTCTAAAGCCATAAAAACTGGTAGCTGGGCTACTTCTCTCTCCTCTCCCCTCTTCCCCCTCCACCTTCTCCCCTTCCCCGCCTCCTCTCCCCTCTCCGTTCTCCCCTCTCCCCCCGCCCCCACCTCCTGAGCCTCCAGCTGCCTTGCAGTTTTTACACTTTCCCTCTTTCTGCGCCAGTTTGCACTAGCTACACGAAAATAGGATGTCATGTGGCAGGTGATCGGGCATTAACAGCTGGCCAGTAGCTGGCACGTGTGAGAGGCTAAGAGGGCCCTCAGCCCCTGGAAGACCCAGCAGCAGGTCATGATACATGAGTGAGCTTAGCAAGGTGAGCAGAAGAGCCATTCAGCTGAGCCCACAGCACGTTACTGCTGCACTCCCCTCCCCAACTGGGAACTGGGTAAAGAATCGTGGTTTGATGTTCCTGTGCATGAGATAATTTGCCATGCAACAAAAACTAACTGATAAAAGTTCACTTTCTTCCCCTTTCAATAAAATGAACATTTACATTTCATCCATTCAAAACGGCTAATTTTTTCAGAGCCCAAAGCAAAAGAGCTACAAAACCAAAATATTTTACATTTTCAAGCACTTGCAATAGACAATTTGACAGCCGGTTTCTGACATCTTTTAATCTACACAGACTTCAAATGCAGAGGAAAAACAAAGCTGCAAGAAAAAAGAAATATACACCAAGCCTTGGCTTCAGTAACTACTTGTCCAAACATGTTGCATGACAAGCTGGGTATAGTTTAAAATTACAGTTGGATCATTGTCAGTCAACTGAACAGAAAGAATTCTTCTGCATACATTTGCAGCGCTTTATTGGACAGTAGAGTCCTTGCGTAGTACACGTGTCTATTGTTAGGAAAGTTTGTGGTTCAGATCTCTCTCGTAGAAGCCACTTTGGAAGAAATACCTAGCAATCTACTCCTGAAAGCTCACAACCCTGCTAAATCTCGCGGAACACAATTCTCTGAAACACATGGGGTTGCCACAAATCAGAATCAATGCAAAAGCAATTGGTTTGGCATTGCTATTGTTATAGTTGGGTGCCTTCACATCCACTCTGACTCATAGTGATCCTACAGACAGTAGACCTGAACCTCTGCTATACTGTGAAATCCTTACAATCTCAGATATGCCTAAGCCTATTGTTATAGTCATTGTGTCAATCCACCTTGTTGGAGGTCTTTCTTTCTTTAGCTGACCTTTTCTAGTTTGATGGTTTTTTCCCCATGGACTGGTCCTCCCTGACAACACACTCAAAGTATGTGAGGTAAAGCTTCATCATCCTTGCTTCTAAGGAGTAGCTTGGTTGTACTTCCTTCAAAATAGACTTTTTTGTTTGTTTACTTGTTTTTTACAGTCCGTGTTTATTTGTTTGTTTTTTACAGTCCATGGGTCATTCCGTACTCTTCTCCAATACCACAACTTGAAGACATCTCTTCTTCTTATATCATCCTTTTTCATTTTCTGACTTCCAGATACTCACATGCATACATGTTGGGTACTGTTGAGTTGGAACTGCCTCATAGCAGACCATCCAGTGGCTTTTTAGAGGCAATAAATCACACAGGAGGAGATTGCCCATCCTTCTTCCATGGAGCAGCTGGTGGATTGGAACCACTAGCCTTAGGGACTGCAGTGCAGCTTCTTACCCCTAGGCCACCAGATCTTCCCTGCAAACAATTAAAAATACCATGGTTTGGATCAGGCACATCTTGGTCTTTAAACTGACATCTTTACTGTTTAGTACTTTGACGAGGTCCTTGACGACAAATTTTCCTAATGCGATAATTCACTTAGCAGTAGACAATAATAAAAAAAAGACTGTGTTATCATTCCTTGTGCCTACATATGGAAATGAGAGTATTTTTCTATCATGCAACAGTCAAGAGTACATGGCTTAATTTATTAAATTTGTAGTAAATGAACACATTGGGAAATCTGAAGTGCCTTTTCCAGGTGACTTGAACAACAACAAAAAACACTATATATATACCAGGGATGAGGAAGGAAGCTAAGAATAAGATTCTTTTAAAAGAAGAAAACAATTCTATCCTAACTTTAGTTTCACAGAAACTAGAACTATTTCCCAAGGCATTCTCTTCACTCTAAAATTTTCCTTCCCCCTGGCCCCTTATGCAATCTGTGCATCTGCTTCTAAAGTCTGACTTTTATTTCCACCCAACCTGAGGGCAAAATAGAAAATGATACCACTCTTCTCTTTTGAACTTTAGATGCGATTTACTTTGGCTAGTGTAGAGAATGTTTCCACATAGACAAAATTAATCCTTTCATTATAAAACGGCATGAAATGAAATGTGTTTTGAAACCCCAACCCTAAAACCGCTTTTGCAAGAAACACATAAAATTCTCACGCCAGTCTATTTTATACTCATGCAGGGTCAAGACTAACCTTGTGGGATGTGAGGAAGAGAGAGAATAAGTGAATATGAGTGTGTGTATTTTGTGAGTTAATGTATGTGTGGTGTGTACCTGCATCGTGTGGGTGGATGTGTGTGTTTTTGAGTTAATGTGCATTGTATGTGTGCACGTATATCCCCTCTGAATAGATATTCCTGAGTCTTCTGTTAGAAAAATATGTTTTCATACTGTCAGTATTGAATTTACCATGGACTTCAAAAGAACTGGGGTGGGGGGGGGATCTACCTTGGAATAAGTGTAGTCAGAACGTTCCTTAGAAATGAGAATGTTAAGAGGTCATCTCAAATATTTTGGGTGTATTATCAGGAGGGAGGAGTCTCTGGAGATGAACATCACACTTGGAGGAGTAGAGGGTCCACAAAGGAGAAGGAAGACCCTCCACTCGATGGTTTGACACAGTGCCTGCACAACAGAGATAGTGAGGACGGAGCAGTATCAGGCAGGTCTGATTTTGTCATGCGCACAGTTACGTGGAGAGGCTGACTCGATAACATGTAACAGCAACAACAGCACAAGTGTCATAGGGCATGAGGGATGAAGTCAATGAAACCATCAAGCATAAACTGTCAGATTAGAAAACGAACAGATGAGTTGCTGGGTTTCCTCATTTCTGTCCTTTAGGTCAATGTCCTTTTAAACTTCATCGTAACAACTGTTTTATTCCTTTGGGTGTATGAATTGGAAATAAAGGCTCATCACTAAAACCTGCCCCCCAGGAAATTCAGTGATGTACACCTTCGAGAGCAAGATTACTTGCGCACACAGCAATTGATTACACCTCTGAGTGGAAAGAAAAGGAGAATTTTTTCAGGTTGTGTGTGCTTGTACTTTCTTGGCTCATGGCTGCTTGCCAATGGCCTATGATTGGTGTGTTTGAAATCCTGGTTATTTTAAGTAATGAACCTCCATAACTACTCTAAATTTTTATTTTTTACAGCTTAGACATTTTAAAATAAATAGGTGATGAAATGCTTGTGGCAGGATCTATGTCATAACCTAATGATTTTGCATTCAAGCCTTACCCACCTTTAAAGGTTAATTTATACTTCAAAATATAAGTTTTTAATCCTAACCTGTTCTTCTCATAGCTGTGCTTATAGTAGGTTTGTGGAAGGAGCTCTGGTGGCCTAGTAGCAAAAAGCTGTGCTACAATCCCAAAGGTACAAGGTTCGAGGCCACCAGCTGCTTCATGGGAGATGAATGGACAGTCTCCTCCTGTGTAATTAACTGCCTCTGAAAACCCTCCAGAGGGTCAGCTATGGGTCAGTTCCAACTCAATGGTACACAACAACAACAACAACAACAGTCATGTAAGAGGAGATTGCTCATCTATCTCCCACATAGTTGCTGGTGGGTCACGCCACCGGAGAGGTGCTTCCTTCGGGGTTAGCAGAATTTGTTTAATAGAGTCTTTGCCGATGGAATTCGTGAGCATGAGGTCACATTTGACAGCCCCAGAGGTCACACTGACGTAAGAGAGGTCACACTGGGATAAGATCAGCTCTAGAGATCACAATGGGGTCAGAGAGTCATATTGGAGTAGGAACAGCCAGCTCTATTTGGTAAGACAGAACACAGAGAAACAGACAGAGATGCAGAGTGAGGAAGTCATATGAAGACTGAGGCAGAGACTGGAGTTCGGCTGGAAACTAGACACTCCCACGGCTGCGAGAGCTGGAAATGACAAGAAAGATATTGCTGTAGTGTCTCCCAAGAGAGCATATTCCTTTCCATGCCCTGAGTCTAGACTTCTAGCCTTCAGAACCACACGCGAATGAATTCCTACTGGTTTTAAGCCCCATGGTTTGTAGTTATTTGTGGCTGCGGCCTTAAAAGACAAATGCAGTTTAAAAACTCACTCACTTCCTTACTCTGAACCAAGGCAGATTACCGATGCAAAGGACACTTGGCTCTGGGTAAAGAAAATGTCCAGATTGAGGTCTTTGAAAAACGACATAGCTAACTCTTGCAGGTAGACTTACGAAAAAGTGAACAGAGAGAGGGTCAGTGCTGCTGACATAATGACTCATTCTGGAAGAGTTTCACAGGGAGTTTTCTCTGGGTCAATAGAACCCCACAGCCTCTAAAGGACTTCCATTTTGGCAGACAAACAAGAGTATGTGATTCACCAACTCAATGCTCAGTTGTGATCTGCATCTTCCGGGAGCTGGCCAAGAGGCCAAGAGACCACATAAACATCTATGAAGTCATCCATGACTGCAAGTCTGAGAATGAAATGATATTGTGAGGGGTCACCAAGTCAAATCCAATACATACCGCTGCCATGACAAAGTCATTTGGTTGTGTGGATAATAGTAAATGCTGCATAACAGTGAGCATATGGATTCAGTATCAATTGCGTCTCAACATCAAGAAGACAAAAATCCTCACCACCGGGCCAATAAACAACATCATGATATATGGAGAAAAAGCTGAAGTTGTCAAAGATTTCCTATTACTTGGATTGACAATCAATACCCTTAGTACCAGCAGTTAGAAGATCAGGGGATATATTGTACTGGGAAAGTCCACTGTCAGGTGGTACCTCTCCAAAGTCCTGGAGAGCAAGGATGTAATCTTAAAGACCAAGGTGCATCAGATTCAAGTCATGATCTTTTCAATCATCTGCAATACACCTGAGACCTGGATAGTGAATAAGGATGTCAGAAAAAGAATTGACGCCTTTGAGCTATACTGTTGGAAGAGAGTACTGAATATACCATGGACTGAAAAAAGAACAAACAGATACGTTTTGGAGAAAGTGCAGCCAGAGTGCTCATTAGAGGCAAGGATGGTGGTGCTTCATCTCACATACTTTGCACACATTATTGTTAGGTG
>NW_006399903.1:6952213-6954338 GCF_000299155.1 Elephantulus edwardii
CTGACAGCAGATTTCCCCAATGCATTTAGCCTTTTGATTTCCTGACTGCTGGTGTTAAGAGTGTTGATTGTGGAGATGAGCAAGCTGAAATTGTTAACAACCTCAATCTCTTCTCCATCTTTCATGGTGCTAGCAATTGGCCCAGTGGTGAGAATCTTTGTCTTCATGATGTTGAGCTTCAATCTATATTGAAGACTATAGTCTTTGACCTTCTGCAGCAAATGCAGGTCTTCAGGTCTTTTTCATTTTCAGCAAGCAAGGTTATGTCATCTGCATAACGTATGTTGTTGATGACTCTTCCTCCAATCCTGATGCCACATTCCTCCTCATGAAGCCCTACTTTTTAAAATTGTTTTCAATAATTTGGAAAGGTCTCTAACTGCATTGCTGGGGTGGGGGTGGTTATTCATTAGACAGGGACATCATGCTTGGATAGTTAGAGGATTAGGGAAAGAGAGGAAGATTTTCAACCAGAGGATTGACACAGTGACCACAGCAATAGTCTCAAGTATATCAGAGATAATAAGAATTGCACAGGTTAAGATAAGATGCAGATCTATTGTCCATAGGGTTGCTAGGAGTCATACTCCCCTTGATGATACCTAACAGCTACAACACTGAGGAGAATGGGAATTCTAGACCACCACTGCAATATGTCATTTGATATTTTGATCACTTACCCAAAGGTACTGATTGTGGCATAAAGTGAAATTACATAAAAAATTGACCACTTCCATCTTTCCGTTATCTAATCTATCTATCTATCTATCTATCTATCTATCTATCTATCTATCTATCTATCTATCTATCTATCATCTATTCCCCAAAGGGAATATTGAGTTCCTGGATATGGGGTCAATAAATATTTAAACTTACTTTACTCTGTACTGACTTCTTGGAAATAGAAAAAACATATCAGCCAGTTGAAGAATTTAATAACATTCTTCAGTGAAGGAACCTGGAATGAGATCTTGTTTCTCAAACGTTTGACCATGCGACATTTGAGTAACACCCCATCTCAGCTCAAAACAAAACTTGGGAGTGCTCTGTGGTTGCTCCTGTTTATTTTGTGTGGCTACAAATATATTCAGAGATGTTTTCTATTAGCCACTGTCTGCTTTGCAAAAGCATCTATTGGTCTACTTTAATTTACTACAAAAGTAAGAGAGAGAAAGAAAACTCAAAACTTTTTGCCATCAAGTCAGAACTGATGCATTGCTGACCCGCCAGTGAATTTTGAAGAGGCTACAAAGGCAGCTGGGAGAGGGGGCGGCATGTTGTTCCTGGTGGGCTCCTCCCAGGGTCTCGGGAAGTTCTCCTTGCCAGAAGGAGCATGGTGGCGTGGGCGCAGGAATCGTGGCAAGCTTTTGGAGTCGACTGCTTTTCTGGGTATGTGTTTGATGTGCAGGTTTGCTCTGTCCCCGGGAGTGAGGCAAGCCAGATTCTGTGTGTTGCTGTACAGAGGTAACTCATGATTGCTGTGATGCTGAAGACTGTGACAGTGATGTGCCAATCGTGGTAACGGGTACCCATGGTAGACAGTGTTGGCTGGAGCTTCCCAACTAAGTCAAGCCTGGAAGCAGGAGCGGCATCCACTTCCGAAATGGCTTGCCTCCGGAAACTCTATGTACAAATAGTGCTCAGGCTGTTCGTTCAGAGGGTCTCTGTGAGTCGTCTATGACTTGAAGGCACCCAACAACAACAACAACAACAACATAAATAGCAGAGGAGGAGATTGTCCAGTGTTGCTGGTGGATTCAAATGTGGATTTAGCAGTGTAATTCCCTTTGGGGCAGGCTTCCAGAGCACCCTAAACAAGAGATGGGTTTCTAACACCCAGAGTTCTAAGAGTTGATGGAGCTCTGGTGGCCTGTTACCTACAGAATTGAACTACTGTCCCAAAATAGGTGATTTGAATTCACCAGCTTCTCAAGAGAAAGACAGTCTCTTCCCATGTGACTTACAACCTCTGAAAACTCACTTACAGGTCAGCTAGGAACAGTTCTGACTCAATAGGAGTTAGTTTTCTGAGTTGAACTAATAATATATATTTTTCCATATTAAGAAGATGTTAGACATGATAATTACAGGTATCCAGAATGGCATGTGAATTTAGCAGGACTTT
>NW_006399903.1:6956878-6977093 GCF_000299155.1 Elephantulus edwardii
GCCATAATGGCCCTGCTTTAAGTGGTTCACTGCTCCCGCAGCTCACCACGCTGTCTCTGCCTCTGCCGCCATCTTGGATCCCAAGAACTTTTTTTTTAACTGAACAGAATTAACGTTTGCTTATAATCCTGCATCTGCAGGACACAATCAGTTTAGAAATTTGTCACATGTCCTATAAAGTGAAGCTGCAGCATTCAGTAAGGCTTCCTGAAGCTTCCTTTTCAGGAACCACATAATTTCAAGCTCTTCAGAATCCTGAGTGGAGTCTGAGTGAAGGACCTGCATAGGAAGTGTTTTGGGGATTAGAATTTGTGCAGATAGTGAAGGAACCCTGGACAGCCAGGAGGACAAATGGATATGTCTTGGAGAGGGTGCAACCAGAGTGCTCTTTGGAGGCAAGAATGATAAGGATTTGGCTCACATACTTTGGACATGCTGCTAGGAGAGGCTATTCTTTGGAGAGGGACATGATGGCTAAGAAGGGTGGATGGTCAGCAAAGAAGAGGAAGACCCTCAACCAGGTAGACTGACACAGTGACTGCTGTAATGGGCTCTTGTGAGTCAGGAAGTGTGAGGATGGTGCAGGACAGAACAGGGTTCAGATCTTTTGTTCACAGGGTTGCCATAAGTTGTGCTTGACTCGGTAACACACACCACCACCAACAACAACAAGTAGCAAAGACAGCGGGACTGGACAGTGGTTTGAATCAACCAGAGGCTCTGCAGGACAGAGATCTGGTGATTGTCCTGTGAAGATGACAGCATTGGAAATCTTATGGGCCACTCCTCCTCTTCCCTGTAGGGTCGCTATGCGTTGGAATCAACAGTACAAAACCAAGGAAGTCTATGAGATTAAACTGCTGGACACTAAGCTCTGGAACACATCAAATGACATGGCTTAACCACAGCTCAGAAACTGTAACATAGCAGATGCATCTTTTGAATGAACTCTGGGCAGATAACAATAATCCTTTTCGGAGTCAGCCTGCTGGATGCTAATTCTGCTTTCAGTGATAGAAACTAGTGGTATAAACAGAGTCTGGGATTATAAGGGGGTAAAAAGCAACAGTGTCCTGACTGGTTATTTTGGGGAACTGTTTTTTTTTAGATATATTATTTTGCATTTTTCCATGTCATTGTGTTTTGTACACCGTAGTTTTGTAAAAGTTTAAGTACTATGGAATAGAAGTCTAGCTAGCTAGCAGTCCAGTGTATCAGGACCTTCCTCATGTCACAGAAGACCCATTTTTGAGAGTCTTTGATGCCTCACACTTCAGAGACAGTCTGTACAGTAGTTGGGAATGGCTGTGACTCTGGGGCCATTGTGTTTGACAGCCCATTGGCTGTTGCTGTCGACTGGACTCTGACTTATGTTGACCCTATGTGTTATGTAGAAATGTTCCAAATGGTCTTTCTGGCAGTGATTTTCACAAAAACATATCACTAGGCCTATCTTCCTCCAAGTGTCTAGATGGGTTTGAACAGTTAGACTTTCAGATAGTAGGTAAGCTCTTCACCATTTTTGCCCCCAAGGAACTTCCAGACTGCATTGCCCACATCCTGTAGTTCCACTACTATGTGTGTGACTGTGTGATCCAGAGCCCAGGACTAGAAACGACCAGAGAAGATAGCTGACGATTGTCCCTCTGAACACTGCTCAAAATGCACAAGCTTTTGTTGATATTCCTCCCCTCAATTCATGCCCTTTCTTATACCGTCCTCTTCGTTCATCCCCGCTCAGTTGACCTCCATCCTAACCTTTGTATTGGACCCTCTGGAACCTCTCTCATTTCCATTATAAGCACTTCTCTGTATCTTCCACCCATTGTAGACTGATCTATCACTATCCCATCAAGATGCTCGTTACCTTGCATTGGACCCTGTCCTTTGGTGGAGAGAGCTCATTGGACATACTAGAAAGTGTAACCCCAGCTCCTCTCTCATATCCTGAGTCTGGGAAGGCAGAGGGAATGTCCTCTTCATTTGCTGCACTTGTGTATCGCTATACCCCTTTGTGGAGTAAAACTCCTATTTGTTTTGAGTTTGCTATCTACCTTATTCACCTTAGACGTCTTCTGGCCTCACTGTCATCTACTTACCTTCTGATGTCTTCTCCACATTCTTGAAGTCCTGGGTACTGGATTCATGGCTTTCTTCTCTACACTCTACCACACCTAGGGTTATTTTGACATCCAGGTAGATAACACCAGTCTTTCAAGTATTTTAACTTCCTCCCAGGAAAACCTGATAACACAATGGTTAAGTGCTGAGATGCTAAGTGGAAGATATGACTTCTAAACCAACAGTATTTGCCCCTACCACACTTGGACAACTCTCACTGTTACTCCCTGCTCTGCTCTTAATGCCCACTCAGATTCATCTCTGGACTCTTGAACAGTGTCAACTGGCTGTCTTGATTTGAGTTCTTCCAGAAGCTGATCTGGAAAGAAGGATTCCAATTTAAGTAGTTAATATGTGAGTTAATCCCAGAAGGAGAAGGGGGAATTCGGCCAAGAAAGCTGGGAGGGAAACAATGCATCATCAAGCAAGCACTCACCATGGGCAGTTTGATTCTATTCCTACTGGGGACCTCTGAGGAGCAATGCAGAACACCTCTAAGAGTTATTTCACCTGAGAACAGCTGAAAGAAGGAGGTGTCATAGTTCTCTACCATTCTTTTAATCATTGGCTAAAGATTACTTCAACAAGGCAGTAATTGCTAAGCATTTCTTGAGGTGAAGGCAGATAGGTAGTCTGATCAAAGTACAACACAGAGAAAGGTGGGTTGTTGTGGGGGTTACCCTGTTAGCTTAGTTTTTAGGTTTTTGGTTGCTAAGGGAAAAGTTGGAGGTTTGAATCTACCAACTGTTCCATGAGAGAAAGATGAGACAATCTGTTCCTGTGAAGATTCACAAGCCTTGTAAACCCCGAGGAGCTGTCCTACAGGGTCGCTAAGAGTCAGAACTGACTAGATGGTAATGCACTTTGGGATTGAATGGGGCTGTTGCGAAGAAGCAATGGATTCTGCTTTGCCTACCATTTCAGCTTGCCTGACCCAGTTGTTATTGGGTACCTTCAAGTTGACTGACTTGTAGCAACTCTATGTACAGCAGAACGAACCCCTGCCTGACCCTGTACCATCGTCATAATCTTTGTTATGCTAAAGCCCATCATTGCAGTCCCTGTGTCACTCCGTCTCATTGAAGGCCTTTCTTTTTTTTGGTGAAACTTTATTTCACTTACCATGATGTCCTTCTCTAGGGACATCATGACCCTTCCTTACAACATGACCAAAGGATATGAGACCAAGTGTCATCCTTGCTTCTAAGGAGCACTCTGGCATCACTATTTCCAAGATAGACTTGGCAGTTCTTTTGGCAGTCCAATTGTTTTTGCTAACACTGCAATTCAAAGGCATCAGTTCTTTGGTCTTCCTCCCATTTTCATTGTCCAAATTTCACGTGCGTGTAAAGAAACACAAAATACTATGGCTTAGATCAGGCAACCTAAATCTTTAAACTGACGTCCTTGGTCTTTAATACTTTGTTGTTGTTATGTGCCATCAAGTAGCTTGCAACTCATAGCGACCCTATGTACAACAGCCCTAAACTCTGCTCTGTCCTGTGTAAATCGCATGATCTCTGACACACCCATCCCGACAGGAAAAAAAAAAACAAAACACACCAAAAACCTGTCTACACACCTATTCTACAGGACACATCACCTTCACTCGGGAAACATTACCCCTAAACTTAAGAGACACTGGTCACAGCATAAGAAACTATCAGCAGCCAACGTGTTTGGAAACACAAAAGCCAAGGAAGCTTCAGATATAAGCTATCAGATCAAGGGCTGCACAATGGGAGATCGATGTTGAAGGGAGTGGGTGGAATTGGATGGGTATTCTGGTTGGTGGTGGAGCAGGGAGATAAGTGGGTCACGACACGTGTTCCAAAGGCAGGGACAACACTGATACTAATGGTTAACTCCACAATAAGGGATATATCTTTCATTTTTTTTTTATAAAATGCTGTCTGTCTGATACTTCTCTAAATCTGAACATTTAGATTAAGACAGACTAGGAAGAAGGATTGGCCATCCACTTCTGAAATAACAGGCCTCTGAAAACCCTATGTACAAAAACCTTTAATACTTTAGAGAAATAAAATCAGCAAATCCGTTTAGTAGCAGATTAGCCTGTTGCAATACGTAGTTTGATTTCTTGATTGTGGTTTCCATGGATGTTGAGTGGGGTGTTAAGTGACATGAAAGCATTGATAACACCAATCTTTTCCTCCACGTATCATGATATTGTCTACTGACCCAGTTTGGAGATTTTTATTTCCTTAAGGTGTTTTCACACTCCCGGGCATGCAGTGGTGCCTCCCCCCACACACACCAGACACACTAAATTTCAAGTCTTTATATATAAAATAAGTCTATGTGCCCCGGGAAGAGCAGAGGGATACCTGACAGCATCCAAGGGGGGGAGGCCCAGGCAGCCCCAAACCATCCTGCCTCTTCAGCCGCTTTATTAGCTCAATACACTGTGTTACAGGTATCCACTGCCTCCTCTGTTGCCACCCCACCCCCCTACAGTCGGGGCAGCTGGCTGGGCCATCCTTGTGTCCATGGGTCTCAAAGTCCCTGGGCCCACTGCCCTCAGCTGTGCTGGAACCCTTCCTCAGCCTCACGAACGATGGCATTGCTCTCCAGTAGAACTCGATGCCGAATGGAACAAGGATGAACAGCAAGGATGGCGATGCCAGCTCCTGAACACCTTATCCTGCTTCCTTCGTATCATGAATATGAAGGGACCCTTCAATGGTGCTTCTTTTCCATCTTCTCCTCAGAGAACACGGCCTTTGGAGCACTCACTGGTGGAAGGAGGTGGTGCATGATCGAGCCTGGGTCTCCTCGGTCACCTCCTCGTCCACCCCTCTCTAGGTGGACTCCTCAGTCCCCAGCTTTCTCTCCTCGTTCCCAGCTCAAGCTACTCCTCTCTACCACAGGCCTGCTATCTGGGCTTTCTGTGGGTCCTGTGTCTTGAAGATGCCTTTGAGGTGTGGTGCTGGAGAAGAGACTTGAACATACCATGGACTGCCAAGAAAACAAATCGGTCTATCTTAGAGAGGGTGAAACCAAGTCTCTCTTTGGAGGCTAGGATTTTGAAGCTCTGCCTCACTTACTTTGGGCACATGTCCAGGACAGATCAGTCCTTGGATAAGGACATCATGCTCAAAAGGTGTAGGGACAGTGTAGGAAGGGGAGACCCTGGATGAGATGGATCGATGGGCAATGGGGGTTGGTGTGTCAGAATTAGAGAGACTGACTCAGGGCAGGGAAGGGTTCAGAGGTGCTATACACAGGATCGCTATGCATCGCAGGTGACTAAATGGCACATAACAATAACATACTTTGACAGGTTTGGAAGCAGGAGTGGCACCCACGTCCTAACAACTTGCCTCCAGAAACTCTATGAACTTTGATAAACATCGATAGTTGTAGAGGCGCTTTCAACATATGGTGCTGTTAAGTGCCATTGAGTCATTGACGACTCATAGCGACCCCATGAATGAAAGACCTGAGCACTGTTCATAGAGTTTCCGGAGGTGAGCAGTTTCGGAAGTGGATGTCGCTCCTGCTTCCACAGAGCACCCAACAGCTTCGTCACAGATCCAGCATGTCTTGCAGCATAAAGCGAATTCTGGACGATGTCATCTTTTCTTTAATGATTATTTCCCATTTGGTGAAAACACTGATCCATTCAAGGCTTGGCGTTCTCCAAGTCCAGGTCTTTGCCGATAGTGGTAGCAGACGGCACAGGAATTACAGACTCTTCATCACGGTTCTTACATAGTTGAACCACATAGTCGGGCATTATGGCCTCTGTTAACATCTTCAGCTTCAACAGTTCCCCAGGAAACTTGACATTCCCAAGACAGCTCTGCTGGGCTGTATCTGCAGCCTCTTCTAGCTCTTCCTTCGGGCACCCTCGTTCTTCTTCTATAGTGGCTTCACCATATCTTCCTTCTTCTCCTAAAAAATGTCATCCTCCTCATTGTCTTTCTCAGACTCCTGGCATCAACTCCAACAATAGTTTTTGGAAGTTCACAGTTACCAATACCTTTTCTATCATGGGAACTTTTAGTGCCATGAGGCAGTGGCACATGTTGACCTAGGAAACAGAGAAGTAGGTTTCTGAAATGGCTTTTTCAAAGATGAGGTCAATGACCCTTTTGAGGATTTCCTCAGGGTCGATGGCCAACTGTGTCACTTGTTCCATCAGCCACTGGAACATCTGGGGTGTCAGATTATTCAGGATGGAGTGTGCCCTGTGGAGTACACCCTGGGCTTTGCTTCCATCACATCCTCTTCCAGTCGGTCCTCGTTGGCTGTTGTCTGCTTGCTGCTGGGTTTCCAGGCCTTCTCCGCTTTGTTCAGTTTTATGTTTTCAGTCATTAACACTGAGACAATGATCTTGCGTGATTCCTTTTGGGGATCCTGTTGAGAGTGGTAGGGTCCCACGCCAGCCTGTGGCCCTCGGGGTTAAAAAGTCAATTTCAAGTTGTATTCTGACCACAGTGTTGTGAGAGATAGGATATTATCCCAACACATACATGGGCCAACTGTTAATGCAATTATTATTCAAGTATATGCTCCAACAGCTAATGCCAAAAGAAGGAATTTGGAGATTTTTAACAGATCTTGCTATTTGAAATTGACCAAACATCCAATCAAGATGTGTTAATGATAATTGGTGATTAGAATGCAGAAGTTGGAAATAATGAAGAAGGAATGGTAGTTGGAAAATACGGACTTGGTGACAGAAATGAGACCAGAAATAGAATGTTCTAGTTTTGTATATTCAAGGATTTCTTCACTGCAAATTTTTTTTAAAAAGGGGAATTGATTCCATTGAGCTGTGGTGTTAGAGCACATTGACTGCCAAAAGAACAAACATATATGTCTTGGGGAAGGTGCAGTCAAAGTGCTCCTTGGAGGCAAAAATGATAAAGCTTTGTCTCACATACTTTGGGCATGCTGTTAGGAGAAGCTAGATATTCATTGGAGATGGACATCACATTTGGTTAAGATGGGGGGGTGTGGAAGAGAGGAAAACCCTCAATCAGATGAATTGACACAGTGACTTGAAGCTTGAGTATGTCAGAAATATGTGGACGGCAGATAGATTATGGTTCAGATCTGTTGTATATAGGGTCTCTATGCATCACAGTCACCTAACTCTACGTCACCTAACAACAACAAATATTGAGGTGTCATCCACTCTGAAGGCTGTAGTCATTGATATTCACTCTTCCTCACTTTAAGCAAGTGAGGTTGTATTATCTGTATAATGCAAGAATTCTTCTAATCTTAGTGCCATATTCTTCTTCAATTTCTTCATAAAAATATGACAAAGAATGCTTAACCTTATGCTTTCCACTGGATTGGTAGGCAACATCATGATGGATGGAGAAGAAATTGAAACTGTCAACAATTTCATCTTGCTTGGATCCACAATTAACACTCTTAGTACCAGCAGTCAGGAATACAGAAGATGTATTGCACTGGGAAAGTCTGCACTTAGAGACCTCTCCAAATTATTGAGGAATAATAATGTCAGTTTGAGGATTAAAGTGTGTCTGATTCAGGCCATAGTCTTTCTGACCACTTTCTATGCTTCTGAGAGCTGGACAATGAATAAGGATAGCAGGAGAACTGATGCCTTTGAGCTGTGATGTTGGAGAAGAACACTGAACACCCCATGGATGGCCAAGAGAAAGAACAGATATGTCTTGCAGACAGTTCAGCCAAGAGAAAGAACAGATATGTCTTGCAGACAGTTCAGCCAGACTGCTCTTTGGAGGCAAGAATGACGAGGCTTCACCTCACATACTTTGGGCAAGTTGCTAGGAGAAACTATTTCTTGGAGAAGGACAGGATGCTAGGAAGGTTGGTGGGCAGGCGAAGGAGAGGAAGACCCTTGACCAGGTGGATTTGACACAGTGACTTCTCCAATGGGCTCTCATGTGTCTGGAAGTGTGATGATGGCACAGGATAGGACAGGGTTCGTACCTTTTGTCCGTAGAGTCGCTGAGCATCATACTCAACTTGATGGGATCTAACAACAACACACTTCTCGTAAACCATTATTGCCATTATTGATGCCCTTAATTCCATTGGCTCATCCACTCTTAATTGGACTGTTAGCCTTCTGGGAACCACATGCCCTCCTCTCTGGAGCCGGAATGCCACAGACGATTTGATCTTTTTTCTCTCAACCCCATACTATTGTCTCTTTGGTTTGGGGTTTTTTTCCCTTCTTTCTTAAACCACAATTTGGTGTTTCTCAATGAACTTCAGACTCTGATAACTAGAAAAGAATTGCCCACCCAGGCAAGCTGGTGCCACCACAAATTAATGGAAGACTCTCCCCAGTTTATTACTTTTCATTGTTCTTTTTCAGCTTTCTCCTTAATAACTCTCAGCTGTTATGCTAAAGTTGTCCCTTCTTTCCTTTAAGGCACTTCCGCAGCTTCTACCCATTCCATGGACCCTCAGTGACTCAGCCAAATTTATTGAAAGGGTTGTCTGGATTTGCTGCCTCGACTTTCCTTTCTCCCACTCATTCATCAAACACCCCAAAGTGATTGGGGCTCCAGTTCTTCCTGAATATAGCTCTTGCTTGACCTCTGTGTCAACCCAATGGAAGTTTCTACTCTCTTCTTCTTTAGCTGCAATGTTATTGGCTGTTTCCTCTTTATGGAGTTTTCTCACCCTTTATTTTCTGTGCCATGAAGCTGAGTTTTCTAAAGGCTTTTCTGGACATTTCTTCTTTGGCTTGAAGTCTCATTGTCTTGTATTTAGCTACTGAATGACTGAGCTCCTAAAAATTCATTGTTGGTCCTTTACTCACTACTTTTCCCATTCATTGTCCTACCTTAAAAATGCCTACTCTTTATATCTACGGGTTGAACTTCTTTGAGATCTAGACTTATAGAACCAGTAATCAACTTAATAGTTATACTTGCCTATCTCAAAGACACAATAAAATTATGACCTTTCCCAAATTTGGTTCATTTCCAGGGTACTTCACCTCCAGACTGCTATTTTGTTGTAATTCAGTGCTAGTGTTTTGTGATTGATGCCGTTAGATGCCATCAAGCCAGCTCCTATTGACCCTATGAACCACACATCTGAGCTTTGTCTTATCCTGTGTCATCACCACTGTCTCTGACACACTTTAGCCCATTGCTGCAGTCACTGGCATTTTCCTCTCTTTTTCATTCCTTCTACCTTCCCAAGTGATTTTCTAGTGAATAGCCTCTCCTAGCAACATGTCCAAAAAATGTGAGATGAAGATGATAAATCATTGCCTCCAAGGAACACTCTGAATGTTCTTTCTCTAAGACATGTCTGTTCTTTTTGGAAGTCAATGCGATAGTCAGTACTCCTCTCCAACACCATGGTTTCAAGGCATCAATTCTTCTTCTGTCATCCTTATTCACTGTCCAGCTTTCAGCAGCATAGCAAGTGATTTAAAAGGTGATCTGGTGTACCTTCCTCTTCAAGCTAATATTCTTGTTCCTCAATAATTTGGAGAGGTTGCTGACTGCAAACTTTTTACTAGTGCAATATGTCTCTTGATTGCTGGTTCCGAGTGTATTGATTTTGGATCCACGTAAGATGAAGTCATTGACAGTTTCAATATTTGCTCATCTATCGTGATTTTGCCTCTCGGTCCAGTGGTGAAAATTTTTGTTTTCTTTATGGTGAGACGCAACCCATATTGAACACCGTCGTCTTTGATCTTCTGTAGGAAGTGCTTCAAGTTGTCCTCAAGAAAGTTTTCAACAAGCAAAGTTGTGCCATACACGATTATTTAGTGAGCAAAAATCCAGAAGGCCATCTCAAAATTCCCTGCCTTCCCTCTTGGTGAATCTTCTGTTTTGAATATCTTTGAGTCCCCGGGTGGTGCAAATGGCTAAAGTACTTGCCTACTCACCACAAGACTGGAGTTTTGAATTCATCAAGAGGTGCCTTGGAAGGAAGAACTGGTTTTTTGCTTCTTAAAAACCATCCACTAGAAGCCTTATGGAGTACAGTTCTACTGTGGCACACATGGGGACACCATGAGTTGGATTGGACCCAGTGGGAGCCGGTAAATTATCACTGAAATCTTCCTTAAGTTTTCATCAATATTAGCACCACCACAGTCTCCAAGTTAATTGCATCTATTTCCAGGACCCTAACCATATTTGCAAAGTATGTTAGATGAAGCCTCACCATCCTTGCCCCTAAGAAGCCCTCTGCCTGCCCTTCCCCTAAATCATGTCTGTTGTTGTGGTAGAGTGGAGGGACAGCGCAGGAGGGGAAGACCCTCTATGAGGTGGATTGATTCAGTGACTGGGGTACTCGGGATGGGTGTGTCAGAGGCAATGAGATTGGCACAGGATAGAGCACGGTTGAGGGCTATTGTACATAGGGTCGCTATGAGTCGCAAACGACTCGACGGCACATAACAACAACAACAACAATCATCAAGTCAGAAGTGACCACAGCTAACCCTCCAGCAGGTTTTCAGAGGCAGAACATTGCATGGAAGAGATGACCGATCTTTCTCTTGTGGAAAAGTTGGTATATTCAAGCCATATATCTTTGCTTTGGCAGTGCAATTCCTTACTACATCGGCTGTTCAGAGATACTACTCCTTGGAAAAGGACTTCGTACTTGGAAAGATGGAAGGTCAGCCAAGGAGAGGAACACCCTCGATGAGATGAACTGACACAGTGGCTGTTGCCATGGAGTCAAGTGTATCAGAGAATATAAGGATGACACAGAATAGGACATGGTGTAGATCTCCTGTGCATAAGATGGGCATAAGTCGTACTCAACTCAAAAGCTCTTAACAACAGCATTGCCAGCCTTCTTACTAGCCTTTCTTGTTTCTTCTGAACTCATCTAATTTGTTCTTTGGATCGCAGCTAAAATCATCTTCCTGAACTACAAATGTGATCATCTGATCTCCAACTATCCTCACCAATCAGTCCCTTAAAATTCAACAATGCTTCCCAGTACTCCAAGTTCATCCCAATCTTTTCAGGTTTAAGATGAGTCTTTCTGACACGTCCTTCTAGGTTCTACCTGGGTTGTTTCTACTTACACTTAAAGCTTCAATTCTCAGCACCTCTACCTCTTTCCTTCTCCTCTGGCCACACTGGCCAAGCCTTTTGTTTCCAGTAGGGACAGCAGTCCTGGCTTCCACTAGGATGTTGCACAGGATGAGCCTTTTCCTTGTCTTTACTCTGCATCTGAGACCAGCCTGTGGAATGGGAATCATGTTATTTCACCAAGTGACAGGTCTTACCTGTGTCTCATCATCTAGGAAGGCTTCACTAGGCCCTGAGGAGATTAATTTTCTTACTATACGTTCTGTTTTGCACCATGTAATTCTTCATAGCAACTATCACAGTAGCAGTTTTAGGTTTATTGGCATGATTGTTTGATTAATACCTATCCCCTTACCAGATTTCAAGCTGTAAGAGAACATGGTTGATAGAAGTTTTCAGGGAATAGTAATTGAGAGAATGACTTAATGAATATTTCCTTTTAGTTTTCTTTTATAAAGCAGTTCTTAAATGAGAATGCCTTTATTTTCAAATCAAGAGTCTGATGAGCTTGCAGTTTCTAAGGGAGGAATCTCTATTTTGATAAACACTCAATTATACTCTTAGTTGATCTCTGTTTCTATAAACACTCAACTTAGTTCTGTACCAACCCTGACCCAGTTATCTATATTTCTCATATTTTAATTTCTTCCTCTTGCCCTCTTTCATTAACTCATCCAGTAAGATGTTCCACAAGTTGTTGCAGAAGATTAAAAAAAGTCCTTTAATATGGATCACATCTTAACATCACGAAAACAAAGATTCTTACCACTGGACTTCTCTGCAACATTATGATAGATAGAAGAAAGATTGAAACTGCCAATAATTTCCTCTTATTTGGATCCACAGTCAACACCCTTGCAGTCAGGAAGTAAGGAGACGTATTGTACTGGGAAAGTCTACAATTAGAGACCTCTTCAAATGATTAACAAATAATGTTGTCAATTTGAGTAGTAAGGTGTATCTGATGCAGGCCATGATTTTTCTAATCACTTGCTGTGCATTTGAAATCTGGACAATAAATAAGGGTGACAGAAGAAGTGATGCCTTCGAGCTGAAGATTATTGTCTATCGCATGAACTGACAAAATAATAAACAAATTTATCTGGGGTAAAGTGCATCTGGAGAGTTCCTTGGAGGCAAAGATGGTAAAGCTTCCTCTCATATATTTCAGGGAAATTGCTAGAAGAGGCTATTCCTTGGAGAAGGACATCATGTTTAGAAAGATGGAGGGTCAACAAAAAAGAGGAAGACCCTTAACCAGGTGGATTCACCTAGTGACTGCTGAAATGGGCTCAGGTGTTTCAGGAAGTGTGAGGATGGCACAGGTTGGGACAGGAGTCATATCTGTTGTTCATCAGGTAGCTATGGGTCACGACCGACTCAACAGCACCTCTGAGAGCAGCAGCATTATATTACAACCTCTTCAAGGTAATGGCTTGTGCAGGCTCATTCTCATTTTTACTCTGCTATTATCTACTCTCTGTTTTAGACTTAAGTAACAATCTTTCTCTTGAACTCCAGACTTAATACTTAACCTGCACCTCTCAAGGACTCCTCTAATTCAATGACTTCTTCTCTCCAAATATGCTCCTCTTTCTCCACCTTTTCAACGTATTGTGCTGCTAACCAAAAGGGCACCCTCTTGTTGTTGCGTGCTGTTGAGTCATCTACGACGTAAAGAGACCCTATGAACAATGAATCCAAATCTTGCCCTTTCTTGTGCCATCTCATTGTCTGATTTCCTTGAAGGCATTGTTTCAGTCATTGTGTCAATTCCTCTTATCAAGAGTCTTCCCCCCTTTGGCAGACTCTCTACCTTTCAAGCATGATACCCCTTCCCAAGAACTGCCCCCACCTAAAAACATGCCCCAAATACTTGAGATGAAGTTTCACCATCTCACTGGCTGTTCTGAGGGACAAAGATGAACAGTCTCTTCCTGTTAAGATTTTTGCAGCCTCAGAAACCCAAGGAGAGTTGCTATGGATCAGAATTAACTGGGTGACCATGAATGGGGTGTTGCTGTAAGGTGCTATCAAGTCGACTCTGATTTATAGTGACCTCATGTACAACAGGAGGAAGTTCTGCTCTATCCTTCACCATGTTCACAACTTCTCCTGTGCTGAGGTCCAGTTTTGAAGTTACTGTATCAATCCAGTGTGTGTGGACCTTCCTCTCTTTTGCCAACCCTCTGATTTTCCAAGCACGATGTCTTTCTTCAGGGGAATGGGCCCTCCTAACAACACGCTCAGATTATGTGAGCCAAAGTCTCACATTCTTATTTTGAAGGAGCACTCTGGTTGAACTTCCAGTACAGATTCTTCTATGCTTTTGGCAGTTTGTGGCATATTCACTGCTCTTTACCAAGGCCACAATTCAAAGGTATCCACTGGCATAGTAATATTCTACTTTTAGAATGACATAAAGATTTTGGCAGTGGAGAAGCATGAGTGAAGAGGAGACGTGAGCTGTATGCGTTGTTGACTTCTATGCTCACTCAAGAGGAATGAAGGATAAGGAAATGGGTACATATTGACTCAAGAGGTTTAAATACTTAATGCAGAAGCTTAAGAGATAAGCCTTACTGAGCTTTATCCTGCCATGATTAAGCAACAAATTATGCAAGAGATATGGCAAGATGGGGCTGGTTTGGGTCATGATGTCTGTGGGCAGCATGAGATCAGGAAAAGCTGAAACACCATAGCAGGCCACTTAAAGGAAAATGACCAGTTTTAGTAGGCTCCTTCATCTCTTTCTGAGTTTAGTGACCTGTGTTGGAAGTTAGAATCTCTCAATGTTACCTCTTCTGGTGCTTGATTTACATGTCATACAGGGACCTGGAAAATTACCATGGGAACTTGGGAAGCTCATTGGGTTATATGAACCGTGTACCAGACTGAGATCTTCATTTAGCCAGAAATGTGATGTATGAATCTTAAGTGTCAATATCGTAAATAGTTTTTGGCTCAGAAATGGCCCTCTTACACTAATCCTAGATAAAAAGGATATATAGATTTTGATGGTGATATTCTATACCAATATGATGTCTGTCATGTGCACATGGCTCTGTCAGAATGCTTTACATTTATCAATTCACTCTTTCTGTGCACATGGATACTTTGATAGTTCTCCTTTGACAGACAAGGAGGTCTGATGGCTTAACAGTAAAGAGTTATGCTGTTAACCTAAAGGCAAATGGTTCCAATCCACCAACTGCTTTGTTAGAAAAAGATGGGATATTTTCTCCCATATAACCTATTGTCTTTGAAAACCTGCTGGAGGGTCAGCTATGAATCTGTTACAACTTGGTGGTACACAACAACAGCCTATTTCTGACGAAGGGGTACATATGTGGGCCCTGATGACTTAGTATTAAGGAGTTGCACTGCCAGCCCAAAGGACTGTAGGTCACATCCACCAGATGCTTCATAGGATAAGATGGTAAATTTCCTCCTGTGCAATTTACTGCCTCTCTTTGAGTCTGCCCCTAGTGGACAGAATGTTCTTCTACCAAGCCCAGGGTGGATGATTTTAATCTGTGGCCCTCAGGCCTGGTTCAAATTGTTTTTCTGTCAAACATTCTTCTAGGTGGTATAGCACCGGACAGTGCATTGCTTTGCAGAGGTAACTCATGGTTTCTGTGATGCTAAACACCATGACACTGACATGCCAAATGCAAGAATGGTTTAATCATGGTAGACAGTGTTTGGTGGACTTTCATCCACTTCCAAAATGGCTTGACTCCAGAAACTCTATGAACAGTGCTCAGGCCTTTCGTTTATAGGGTCGTTATGAGTCATCTATGACTTAACGTCACCTAACAACAACAACAATGACAACAGAGAGAGGGCCACGTTGGTCTAGTGGACAGAACGTTATGCTACCACACCCAAGGTGGATGATTTCAATCTCGGCCCTCAGGCCTGGTTTAAATTGTTTTTTGACAAATATTCTTCTAAGTGATATAGCACTGGTCTGTGTATTGCTGTACAGAGGTAACTCATGGTTGCTGTGATGCTAAACACTGTGACACTGATATGCCAAATGTGATAACAACACAACAACAACTGTGAGTCTGCTCTCACTTGACAGCACATACTAACAATACTACTATTGAGCTGATTCCAATTCAGAGAGTAAGATGTACCTCATTAGAAACCCTATAGAGTAGTTCTATTGTATCTTAGAAGGTTGCTATGAGATGAACAGGTATTTGTTGTTATTGTTGTTGTTGTTATTAGGTGCCATCAAGTTGTCTGCGACTCATAATGAACCTATTAACTCTGAACTCTGCCCTATCCTAAGCCAATCGTATCATCTCCAGCAGACTCAATCTCATTTCTCCAGTCAATGAGTCAATCCATCTCATCCCAGGTCTTCCTCTCCTGGGTTGTCCCTTCACCCTTCCAAGCATGATGTCGTTTTCCAAGGACTGGTCCCTCCTGGACATGTGCACAAAGTATGTAAGATGGAGCTTAAAAATTCTTGCCTAGAGAGCAGCCTGGTTTCATCTTCAAATTGTTATCACTGCTCCTTAGTTTTTTTGAGTGGTCTTGCTTGATGCAAAACATCTCCTGATTTCCTGACTGCTGATATCAAGTGTGTTGATTATTGGTTCAAACAAGAGAAAATAATTAGCAATATGCAAGTCATTCCCTCAATACAATATAATGACCTTATGAACAGCAGACATGAACTCTGTCCTGTTCTGAACCATCATCATTATCTCTGACACACTAGAGCCCATTCAACAGTCACTGTGTCAATCCATCTAGTCAAGGGTTTCACTGATAAATGTTCTATCTCTAAAAGTAAATCAGACAAAAGAAAATCATGGTGCAGGGGCCACTTGAGGCCCAGAGAGGCCCAGGAGGGAGGGGCAGGATGAGGCCCTGGGTGGGTGCTGGAGCCATCTAGCTGAGACCCATGGTTGGCACAATAGGATAATATCCCAGGAGAGGGCAACGACTCAGCTGGAGCTTCAGTGTTGGTGCTCCACACTAGGTCCTCAATCCCAGAGGGGAGGTGATGTCATAGCTGCTATCTTCCAGTCCTGATTTACTGCGGGAAGGGGGAGAAATCCATATTTATTCTGATTCCCAAGAAAAGTGATCCAACAGAATGCAAAAATTATCAAACAATATCATCAGATGTCAGGTGGCTGAAAGCAAAGGATACAAGAAGAATGCCTATCTGTGCTTTATTGACTATGTAAAGACATTTGACTATGTGGATAATAACAAATTATGGCTAACATTGAGACTAATGGGAATCTCCCAACATTTAATTGTGCTCATGTGAAACTATATCTTGACCAAGAGGCTGTTGTGTGAACAGAGCAAGGGAACCCTACATGGATTAAAATTAAGAAAGGTGTGTGTTAGGGTTATATTCTCTCTACATGTCTATTCAATCTGTAAACTGAGCAAATTACTCAAGAAACTAGACTCTATGAAGAAGAATGTGGCTTCAGGATTGGAGAAAGACTCATCAATAACCTGTGTTATGCAGATGACTCAACCTTACTTGCTGAAAGTCAGGAAAACTTAAAGTCCTTGCTGCAGAAGATAAAAGAGTACAACGTTCAAAATGGATTGCATTTCAACATCAAGAAAGCAAAGATCTTTGCCACTGGATCAATAGGAAGTATCATCATAAATAAGCAAAGATTGAAACTGTCAACAGTTTCATATTACTTGGATCCATAGTTAATAGCTTTTGGTATCAGCAGTCAGAACAAGAGACTTATCGCAGTGTGAAAGTCTGCAGTGAAAGAACTCCTCAGATTACCAAGAAGCAATACTATTAGTTTAAAGACTATGATGTGCTGAGTCAGGCTATAGTCTTTTCAGTCATTTGCTCCACCGCTGAGCCTGGACAGTAAACAAGGATGACAGAAGAAGAATTGATGCCTTTGAGCTGTGATGTTAGAGAAAAGTACTGATTATTCCAGACTGCCTAAAGAACAAACAGATGTGTCCTGGAGAAGGTGCAACCAGAGTGCTCCTTGGAGGCAAAGATGAAATATCTTCATCTCACCTACTTTGGACATGTTGTTAGGATGCTAGTAGTCCTTGTAGAGGGGAACATCATCCTTAGGAAGGTGGAGGGGTAGCAAAAGAGAGGAAGATCCATGACCGTGTCAAGGTGGATTGACACAGTAGCTGTAACAATGGGCTCACGTGTGTCAGAGATTGTGAGGCTGGCCTAACATAGAACAGGATTCAGATTTGTTGTACTTAGGTTCATTGTGAGTCCTACTAGACTTGATGATATCTAACAATAATATATTCAGGCCAGGAAGCAGTCCTCTGAACAGAGCAAGGAAATACTACATGGTTCAAAATCAGGAAAGAATGCATCAAGGATGCATCCATTTCCATATCTTTTCAATCTATATACAGAAGAGATCATTCCAGAAACTGGGCTTTTATGAGGAGGAATGTGGCATCAGGATTGAAGGAAGACTCATCAACAACCTACATTGTGCAGATGACATAACCTTGCTTGCTGAAACTGAGGTGGACCTGAAGCACTTGCTGCAAAAGGTCAAGGACTGTAGTCTTCAATATGGATTGAAGCTCAACATCAAGAAGAAAAAGTGTCTCACCACTGGGCCAATTTGCAGCACCATGGTAGATGGAGAAGAGATTGAAATTGTTAACAATTATAGCTTGCTCGCCTCCACCAATAGTCTTGGCACCGGCAGCCAGGAAATCAAAAGAGCAGTTGCAGTGGGAAAATCTGCTGTCAGAGACCTCTTTAGAGTACTAAAAAGCAACGATGTCAATCTACAGACTAAGGTGCCTCTGATCCAGGCCATGGCCTTCATAATTACTTGCTATGCATCAGAGAGCTAGACTACGGATGACAGAAGAATTGATGCCTTTGAGTTGTGGTGCTGGAGAAGGGTCTTGAACATACCATGGACCTCCAAGAAAAAAAAATTAGTCTGTCTTAGAGAGGGTAAAACCAAATTTCTCCTTGGAGGCTAGGATTTTGAAGCTCTGTCTCACATACTTTGGGCATGTGGGTAGAAGGGATGGGTCCTTGGAGAAGGACATCAACCTCGGAAGCGTGGAGGGACAATGCAGGAGAGTAAGAGCCTGGATGAGATGGATTAATACAGTAACTAAGGCAATGGAGATAGGTGGGTCTGAAGCAGTGAGACAGGCTCAGGACAGAGCAGGCTTTAGAGCTGTTGTGCACAGGGTGACTGAGTCACAGGTGACTGAACAGCACATAACAACAACACAACAAAAATAACAAAAACATGGCACTGAGGTTTGGATTCTTTTTCTTTTGAATTTCAGAACATTTCCAATGTTTCAGAAAGCTCTCTCCTGCCCATTTTAATAATTTCTCTTTGCTTCTGAGGCAAACACTTATGTACTTTGTCCCTTAAATTGTGGACATTTTCCCATGTATAGACTCCTTCTTGGTGCGGTGCTTCTCTGGCTATTTGAACCCACCAGTGGCTCTGAGGAAGAAAGATGAGCAATCTCTTCCTGTGTGATTTACAGACTTGGAAAAAAAAAAGCTCACAGATGCTCAGTTGTGAGTTGGCTTGAGTTTGATAGCAATGAGTTGAGTTCAATTCTGGGGACAGGAGGTTAGATACTATCTTCTGAATTTGGAACCACTTAAGATTTTATGGGAAACATTTTTAAAAGAACTCAATTACCACCGAGTCAGATCCTACTCATAGTTAACCCCACGTATGACAGAATGAAATGTGCCCAGTTCTGTGCCATCTTGGTTGGTATGCTCCAATCCATTACTGCTTCCAGCAAATAGGAAGAAGTCTCCTCTACGTATGTGTTTAAGTACAATTGATACTATCCCAGTCCCCAGGCTGTCCTTATTTTCTTCACTAACTTTTGTAAATGGAATAATTTTGTAATTTGGTTCCATTTTGTCATCTTCTCTCAGGAGTCAAATAATTTCCCCTGAGAAAGGAACACAATTTAATTCCCCTTTTCCTCTCTATGTACATTCTCCAAGTTGCACAGAGAATAGAAATGCAAAGTTATAAAGTGAAGACTTGGAACCTCAAGTTTTTTGGCAGAAGGCAAAGAAATAATTCACACCTGGCTTGTATTTGATGAGGATTTCACTTTCCCCCGTCCCCTTCAAATCCCCAACAGGCTTTTACTCTTATACATGTTGGAATTTCTTGCATAATGTATTAATAAATAAATAGGATATTTGACTTCCTTTTCTGGATCTGAGAGAGAAAACAGACATTGTATTTTTTATGCACTCTCTCAGGGACTGTGGCCAGGTTCCAACTCATGCCTTGGTTTAGATCTAAAGGAATATTTAGTTTAAAATCATTCCTTTCCACTCCCACCACAGGGAGGTTACTAATTATATAGTTGGTTAGCGTAGAGTCTGTGAATGCTGGCCTATGGTATTCCTCTTGCACGATTTGTCTCTGAAGGCATTCCTCTCTTCTTCTAAAAATAAGACAGCCGACTCTTAACAATAATTTAACCTACATGGATACAGTAATGACAAAAAGACCGTGGATTTCTGCCTCTAATTCTCCTTCATTTACATTTGGTTTGGTTTTATAATAGCTTCAAAATGCTACATGGAGGTAAAACTTTAGAAGCAGAATGTAGATTTGGTATGTTTCTACTGGTAGTTGTGTTGTTACGTGTTGTCGAGGCATCTGTGACTCATAGTGACCCTATGTAAAACAGTCCTGAAGCCTGCCCTGTCCTGAGCCAGTCTCACTGACTCTGACACATCTACCCCATTGTCCCTACCTATTTCTGTATCAATCCATCTCATCAGGGTTTTTCCTCTCCTGCACTGTTGCTCCACCCTTCCTAGCTTGATGTCCTTCTTTAAGTACTGGCCCTTCCTGGCCCCCTACCCAAAGTATGTGAAACAGAACTTAAAAATCCTTGTCTCCAAGGAAACACTTGGTTTCACTCTCTCTAAGACAGACCTATTTGTTTTCCAACCTAAGTGTACATCAACAAACAAATGGATAGAGAAGCTGTGGTATATTCACACAATGGAATACTATGCT